>NC_072389.2:17565575-17868605 GCF_028885625.2 Pongo pygmaeus | reverse complement strand
CACACAGAAGTTTCTGAGAATGCTTCTGTCTAGTTTTATGTGAAGATATTTCCTTTTCCAGCATAGGCCTCAAAACTCTCCAAATATCCTCTTGCAGATTCTACAAAAAGAGTGTTTCAAAACTGTTCTATCAAAAGGAAGGTTCAACTCTGTGAGTTGAATGAATGCATCGTGAAGAACTTTCTGAGAATGCTTCTCTGTAGTTTTTAGGTGAAGATATTCCATATCCCAGCACAGGCCTCGTAGTGCTCCAAATAAACACTTGCAGATTTTACCAAAAGAGTGTTTCAAAACTGCTCTTTCTACAGGTAAGTTCAAGTCTGTGAGTTGAATGCACTCAACGCAAAGAAGTTTCTGAGAATGCTTCTGTTCAGTTTTTATGTGAAGATATTTCCTTTTCCAGCATAGGCCTCAAACGGCTCCAAATATCCACTTGCAGATTCTACAAAAAGAGTGTTTCCAAACTTCTCTATAAATTGGTAGGTTCAACTCTATGAGTTGAATGAACTCATCACAAAGAAGTTTCTGAGAATCCTTCTCTCTAGTTTTTATGTGAACATATTTCCTTTTCCATCATAGGCCTCAAGGTGCTCCGATTAAACACTTGCAGATTCTACAAACGTAATGTTTCAAGACTGTTCTATCAAAAGAAACGTTCAAGTCTGTGAGTTGAATGCACTCATCACACAGAAGTTTCTGAGAATGCTTCTGTCTAGTTTTTAGGTGAAGATATTTCCTTTTCCAGCATAGGCCTCAAAACGCTCCAAATATCCTCTTGCAGATTCTACAAAAAGAGTGTTTCAAAACTGTTCTATCAAAAGGAAGGTTCAAGTCTGTGAGTTGAATGAATGCATCGTGAAGAACTTTCTGAGAATACTTCTCTGTAGTTTTTAGGTGAAGATATTCCATATCCCAGCAGAGGCCTCGAAGTGCTCCAAATAACCACTTGCAGATTTTACCAAAAGAGTGTTTCAAAACTGCTCTTTCTACAGGTAAGTTCAAGTCTGTGAGTTGAATGCACTCAACACAAAGAAGTTTCTGAGAATGCTTCTGTTCAGTTTTTATGTGAAGATATTTCCTTTTCCAGCATAGGCCTCAAACGGCTCCAAATATCCACTTGCAGATTCTACAAAAAGAGTGCTTCCAAACTTCTCTATCAATTGGTAGGTTCAACTCTGTGAGTTGAATGAACTCATCACAAAGGAGTTTCTGAGAATCCTTCTCTCTAGTTTTTATGTGAAGATATTTCCTTTTCCAACATAGGCCTCAAGGTGCTCCGAATAAACACTTGCAGATTCTACAAACGTAATGTTTCAAAACTGTTCTATCAAAAGAAACGTTCAAGTCTGTGAGTTGAATGCACTCATCACACAGAAGTTTCTGAGAATGCTTCTGTCTAGTTTTTAGGTGAAGATATTTCATTTTCCAGCATAGGCCTCAAAACGCTCCAAATATCCTCTTGCAGGTTCTACAAAAAGAGTGTTTCAAAACTGTTCTATCAAAAGGAAGGTTCAACTCTGTGAGTTGAATGAATGCATCGTGAAGAACTTTCTGAGAATGCTTCTCTGTAGTTTTTAGGTGAAGATATTCCATATCCCAGCACAGGCCTCGAAGTGCTCCAAATAACCACTTGCAGATTTTACCAAAGGAGTGTTTCAAAACTGCTCTTTCTACAGGTAAGTTCAAATCTGTGAGTTGAATGCACTCAACACAAAGAAGTTTCTGAAAATGCTTCTGTTCAGTTTTTATGTGAAGATATTTCCTTTTCCAGCATAGGCCTCAAACGGCTCCAAATATCCACTTGCAGATTCTACAAAAAGAGTGTTTCCAAACTTTTCTATCAATTGGTAGGTTCAACTCTGTGAGTTCAATGAACTCATCACAAAGAAGTTTCTGAGAATCCTTCTCTCTAGTTTTTATGTGAAGATATTTCCTTTTCTAACATAGGCCTCAAGGTGCTCCGAATAAACACTTGCAGATTCTACAAACGTAATGTTTCAAGACTGTTCTATCAAAAGAAACGTTCAAGTCTGTGAGTTGAATGCACTCATCACACAGAAGTTTCTGAGAATGCTTCTGTCTAGTTTTTAGGTGAAGATATTTCCTTTTCCAGCATAGGCCTCAAAACGCTCCAAATATCCTCTTGCAGATTCTACAAAAAGAGTGTTTCAAAACTGTTCTATCAAAAGGAAGGTTCAAGTCTGTGAGTTGAATGAATGCATCGTGAAGAACTTTCTGAGAATGCTTCTCTGTAGTTTTTAGGTGAAGATATTCCATATCCCAGCACAGGCCTCGAAGTGCTCCAAATAACCACTTGCAGATTTTACCAAAAGAGTGTTTCAAAACTGCTCTTTCTACAGGTAAGTTCAAGTCTGTGAGTTGAATGCACTCAACACAAAGAAGTTTCTGAGAATGCTTCTGTTCAGTTTTTATGTGAAGATATTTCCTTTTCCAGCATAGGCCTCAAACGGCTCCAAATATCCACTTGCAGATTCTACAAAAAGAGTGTTTCCAAACTTTTCTATCAATTGGTATGTTCAACCCTGTGAGTTGAATGAACTCATCACAAAGGAGTTTCTGAGAATCCTTCTCTCTAGTTTTTATGTGAAGATATTTCCTTTTCCAACATAGGCCTCAAGGTGCTCCAAATAAACACTTGCAGATTCTACAAACGTAATGTTTCAAGACTGTTCTATCAAAAGAAACCTTCAAGTCCGTGAGTTGAATGCACTCATCACACAGAAGTTTCTGAGAATGCTTCCGTCTAGTTTTTAAGTGAAGATATTTCCTTTTCCAGCATAGGCCTCAAAACGCTCCAAATATCCTCTTGCAGATTCTACAAAAAGAGTGTTTCAAAACTGTTCTATCAAAAGGAAGGTTCAACTCTGTGAGTTGAATGAATGCATCGTGAAGAACTTTCTGAGAATGCTTCTCTGTAGTTTTTAGGTGAAGATATTCCATATCCCAGCACAGGCCTCGAAGTGCTCCAAATAACCACTTGCAGATTTTACCAAAAGAGTGTTTCAAAACTGCTCTTTCTACAGGTAAGTTCAAGTCTGTGAGTTGAATGCACTCAACACAAAGAAGTTTCTGAGAATGCTTCTGTTCAGTTTTTATGTGAAGATATTTCCTTTTCCAGCATAGGCCTCAAACGGCTCCAAATATCCACTTGCAGATTCTACAAAAAGAGTGTTTCCAAACTTCTCTAACAATTGGTAGGTTCAACCCTGTGAGTTGAATGAACTCATCACAAAGAAGTTTCTAAGAATCCTTCTCTCTAGTTTTTATGTGAAGATATTTCCTTTTCCAACATAGGCCTCAAGGTGCTCCGAATAATCACTTGCAGATTCTACAAACGTAATGTTTCAAAACTGTTCTATCAAAAGAAGCGTTCATGTCTGTGAGTTGAATGCACTCATCACACAGAAGTTTCTGAGAATGCTTCTGTCTAGTTTTTAGGTGAAGATATTTCATTTTCCAGCATAGGCCTCAAAACGCTCCAAATATCCTCTTGCAGATTCTACAAAAAGAGTGTTTCAAAACTGTTCTATCAAAAGGAAGGTTCAACTCAGTGAGTTGAATGAATGCATCGTGAAGAACTTTCTGAGAATGCTTCTCTGTAGTTTTTAGGTGAAGATATCCAAAATCCCAGCACAGGCCTCGAAGTGCTCCAAATAACCACTTGCAGATTTTACCAAGAGTGTTTCAAAACTGCTCTTTCTACAGGTAAGTTCAACTCTGTGAGTTGAATGCACTCAACACAAAGAAGTTTCTGAGAATGCTTCTGTTCAGTTTTTATGTGAAGATATTTCCTTTTCCAGCATAGGCCTCAAACGGCTCCAAATATCCACTTGCAGATTCTACAAAAAGAGTGTTTCCAAACTTCTCTATCAATTGGTAGGTTCAACTCCGTGAGTTGAATGAACTCATCACAAAGAAGTTTCTGAGAATCCTTCTCTCTAGTTTTTATGTGAAGATATTTCCTTTTCCAACATAGGCCTCAAGGTGCTCTGAATAAACACTTGCAGATTCTACAAACGTAATGTTTCAAGACTGTTCTATCAAAAGAAACGTTCAAGTCTGTGAGTTGAATGCACGCATCACACAGAAGTTTCTGAGAATGCTTCTGTCTAGTTTTTAGGTGAAGATATTTCCTTTTCCAGCATAGGCCTCAAAACGCTCCAAATATCCTCTTGCAGATTCTACAAAAAGAGTGTTTCAAAACTGTTCTATCAAAAGGAAGGTTCAACACTGTGAGTTGAATGAATGCATCGTGAAGAACTTTCTGAGAATGCTTCTCTGCAGTTTTTATGTGAAGATATTCCATATCCCAGCACAGGCCTCGAAGTGCTCCAAATAACCACTTGCAGATTTTACCAAAAGAGTGTTTCAAAACTGCTATTGCTACAGGTAAGTTCAAGTGTGTGAGTTGAATGCACTCAACACAAAGAAGTTTCTGAGAATGCTTCTGTTCAGTTTTTATGTGAAGATATTTCCTTTTCCAGCATAGGCCTCAAACGGCTCCAAATATCCACTTGCAGATTCTACAAAAAGAGTGTTTCCAAACTTCTCTATCAATTGGTAGGTTCAACTCTGTGAGTTGAATGAACTCATCACAAAGAAGTTTCTGAGAATCCTTCTCTCTAGTTTTTATGTGAAGATATTTCCTTTTCCAACATAGGCCTCAAGGTGCTCCGAATAAACACTTGCAGATTCTACAAACGTAATGTTTCAAGACTGTTCTATCAAAAGAAACGTTCAAGTCTGTGAGTTGAATGCACTCATCACACAGAAGTTTCTGAGAATGCTTCTGTCTAGTTTTTAGGTGAAGATATTTCCTTTTCCAGCATAGGCCTCAAAACGCTCCAAATATCCTCTTGCAGATTCTACAAAAAGAGTGTTTCAAAACTGTTCTATCAAAAGGAAGGTCCAACTCTGTGAGTTGAATGAATGCATCGTGAAGAACTTTCTGAGAATGCTTCTCTGTAGTTTTTAGGTGAAGATATTCCATATCCCAGCAGAGGTCTCGAAGTGCTCCAAGTAATCACTTGCAGATTTTACCAAAAGAGTGTTTCAAAACTGCTCTTTCGACAGGTAAGTTCAAGTCTGTGAGTTGAATGCACTCAACACAAAGAAGTTTCTGAGAATGCTTCTGTTCAGTTTTTATGTGAAGATATTTCCTTTTCCAGCATAGGCCTCAAACGGCTGCAAATATAAACTTGCAGATTCTACAAAAAGAGTGTTTCCAAACTTCTCTATCAATTGGTAGGTTCAACTCTGTGAGTTGAATGAACTCATCACAAAGAAGTTTCTGAGAATCCTTCTCTCTAGTTTTTATGTGAAGATATTTCCTTTTCCAACAAAGGCCTCAAGGTGCTCCGAATAAACACTTGCAGATTCTACAAAGGTAATGTTTCAAGACTGTTCTATCAAAAGAAACGTTCAAGTCTGTGAGTTGAATGCACTCATCACACAGTAGTTTCTGAGAATGCTTCTGTCTAGTTTTTAGTTGAAGATATTTCCTTTTCCAGCATAGGCCTCAAAATGCTCCAAATATCCTTTTGCAGATTCTACAAAAAGAGTGTTTCAAAACTGTTCTATCAAAAGGAAGGTTCAACTCTGTGAGTTGAATGAATGCATCGTGAAGAACTTTCTGAGAATGCTTCTCTGTAGTTTTTAGGTGAAGATATTCCATATCCCAGCACAGGCCTCGAAGTGCTCCAAATAACCACTTGCAGATTTTACCAAAAGAGTGTTTCAAAACTGCTCCTTTCTACAGGTAAGTTCAAGTCTGTGAGTTGAATGCACTCAACACAAAGAAGTTTCTGAGAATGCTTCTGTTCAGTTTTTATGTGAAGATATTTCCTTTTCCAGCATAGGCCTCAAACGGCTCCAAATATCCACTTGCAGATTCTACAAAAAGAGTGTTTCCAAACTTCTCTATCAATTGGTAGGTTCAACTCTGTGAGTTGAATGAACTCATCACAAAGAAGTTTCTGAGAATCCTTCTCTCTAGTTTTTATGTGAAGATATTTCCTTTTCCAACATAGGCCTCAAGGTGCTCCGAATAAACACTTGCAGATTCTACAAACGTAATGTTTCAAAACTGTTCTATCAAAAGAAACGTTCAAGTCTGTGAGTTGAATGCACTCATCACACAGAAGTTTCTGAGAATGCTTCTGTCTAGTTTTTAGGTGAAGATATTTCATTTTCCAGCATAGGCCTCAAAACGCTCCAAATATCCTCTTGCAGGTTCTACAAAAAGAGTGTTTCAAAACTGTTCTATCAAAAGGAAGGTTCAACTCTGTGAGTTGAATGAATGCATCGTGAAGAACTTTCTGAGAATGCTTCTCTGTAGTTTTTAGGTGAAGATATTCCATATCCCAGCACAGGCCTCGAAGTGCTCCAAATAACCACTTGCAGATTTTACCAAAGGAGTGTTTCAAAACTGCTCTTTCTACAGGTAAGTTCAAATCTGTGAGTTGAATGCACTCAACACAAAGAAGTTTCTGAAAATGCTTCTGTTCAGTTTTTATGTGAAGATATTTCCTTTTCCAGCATAGGCCTCAAACGGCTCCAAATATCCACTTGCAGATTCTACAAAAAGAGTGTTTCCAAACTTTTCTATCAATTGGTAGGTTCAACTCTGTGAGTTCAATGAACTCATCACAAAGAAGTTTCTGAGAATCCTTCTCTCTAGTTTTTATGTGAAGATATTTCCTTTTCTAACATAGGCCTCAAGGTGCTCCGAATAAACACTTGCAGATTCTACAAACGTAATGTTTCAAGACTGTTCTATCAAAAGAAACGTTCAAGTCTGTGAGTTGAATGCACTCATCACACAGAAGTTTCTGAGAATGCTTCTGTCTAGTTTTTAGGTGAAGATATTTCCTTTTCCAGCATAGGCCTCAAAACGCTCCAAATATCCTCTTGCAGATTCTACAAAAAGAGTGTTTCAAAACTGTTCTATCAAAAGGAAGGTTCAACTCTGTGAGTTGAATGAATGCATCCTGAAGAACTTTCTGAGAATGCTTCTCTGTAGTTTTTAGGTGAAGATATTCCATATCCCAGCACAGGCCTCGAAGTGCTCCAAATAACCACTTGCAGATTTTACCAAAAGAGTGTTTCAAAACTGCTCTTTCTACAGGTAAGTTCAAGTCTGTGAGTTAAATGCACTCAACACAAAGAAGTTTCTGAGAATGCTTCTGTTCAGTTTTTATGTGAAGATATTTCCTTTTCCAGCATAGGCCTCAAACGGCTCCAAATATCCACTTGCGGATTCTACAAAAAGAGTGTTTCCAAACTTTTCTATCAATTGGTAGGTTCAACCCTGTGAGTTGAAAGAACTCATCACAAAGGAGTTTCTGAGAATCCTTCTCTCTAGTTTTTATGTGAAGATATTTCCTTTTCCAACATAGGCCTCAAGGTGCTCCGAATAAACACTTGCAGATTCTACAAACGTAATGTTTCAAGACTGTTCTATCAAAAGAAACCTTCAAGTCCGTGAGTTGAATGCACTCATCACACAGAAGTTTCTGAGAATGCTTCCGTCTAGTTTTTAGGTGAAGATATTTCCTTTTCCAGCATAGGCCTCAAAACGCTCCAAATAATCTCTTGCAGATTCTACAAAAAGAGTGTTTCAAAACTGTTCTATCAAAAGGAAGGTTCAACTCTGTGAGTTGAATGAATGCATCGTGAAGAACTTTCTGAGAATGCTTCTCTGTAGTTTTTAGGTGAAGATATTCCATATCCCAGCACAGGCCTCGAAGTGCTCCAAATAACCACTTGCAGATTTTACCAAAAGAGTGTTTCAAAACTGCTCTTTCTACAGGTAAGTTCAAGTCTGTGAGTTGAATGCACTCAACACAAAGAAGTTTCTGAGAATGCTTCCGTTCAGTTTTTATGTGAAGATATTTCCTTTTCCAGCATAGGCCTCAAACGGCTCCAAATATCCACTTGCAGATTCTACAAAAAGAGTGTTTCCAAACTTCTCTATCAATTGCTAGGTTCAACTCTGTGAGTTGAATGAACTCATCACAAAGGAGTTTCTGAGAATCCCTCTCTCTAGTTTTTATGTGAAGATATTTCCTTTTCCAACATAGGCCTCAATGTGCTCCGAATAAACAAATGCAGATTCTAAAAACGTAATGTTTCAAAACTGTTCTATCAAAAGAAACGTTCAAGTCTGTGAGTTGAATGCACTCATCACACAGAAGTTTCTGAGAATGCTTCTGTCTAGTTTTTAGGTGAAGATATTTCCTTTTCCAGCATAGGCCTCAAAACGCTCCAAATATCCTCTCGCAGATTCTACAAAAAGAGTGTTTCAAAACTGTTCTATCAAAAGGAAGGTTCAACTCTGTGAGTTGAATGAATGCATCGTGAAGAACTTTCTGAGAATGCTTCTCTGTAGTTTTTAGGTGAAGATATTCCATATCCCAGCACAGGCCTCGAAGTGCTCCAAATAACCACTTGCAGATTTTGCCAAAAGAGTGTTTCAAAACTGCTCTTTCTACAGGTAAGTTCAAGTCTGTGAGTTGAATGCACTCAACACAAAGAAGTTTCTGAGAATGCTTCTGTTCAGTTTTTATGTGAAGATATTTCCTTTTCCAGCATAGGCCTCAAACGGCTCCAAATATCTACTTGCAGATTCTACAAAAAGAGTGTTTCCAAACTTCTCTAACAATTGGTAGGTTCAACCCTGTGAGTTGAATGAACTCATCACAAAGAAGTTTCTGAGAATCCTTCTCTCTAGTTTTTATGTGAAGATATTTCCTTTTCCAACATAGGCCTCAAGGTGCTCCGAATAAACACTTGCAGATTCTACAAACGTAATGTTTCAAAACTGTTCTATCAAAAGAAACGTTCATGTCTGTGAGTTGAATGCACTCATCACACAGAAGTTTCTGAGAATGCTTCTGTCTAGTTTTTAGGTGAAGATATTTCCTTTTCCAGCATAGGCCCCAAAACGCTCCAAATATCCTCTTGCAGATTCTACAAAAAGAGTGTTTCAAAACTGTTCTATCAAAAGGAAGGTTCAACTCTGTGAGTTGAATGAATGCATCGTGAAGAACTTTCTGAGAATGCTTCTCTGTAGTTTTTAGGTGAAGATATTCCATATCCCAGCACAGGCCTCGAAGTGCTCCAAATAACCACTTGCAGATTTTACCAAGAGTGTTTCAAAACTGCTCTTTCTACAGGTAAGTTCAAGTCTGTGAGTTAAATGCACTCAACACAAAGAAGTTTCTGAGAATGCTTCTGTTCAGTTTTTATGTGAAGATATTTCCTTTTCCAGCATAGGCCTCAAACGGCTCCAAATATCCACTTGCAGATTCTACAAAAAGAGTGTTTCCAAACTTCTCCATCAATTGGTAGGTTCAACTCTGTGTGTTGAATGAACTCATCACAAAGAAGTTTCTGAGAATCCTTCTCTCTAGTTTTTATGTGAAGATATTTCCTTTTCCAACATAGGCCTCAAGGTGCTCCGAATAAACACTTGCAGATTCTACAAACGTAATGTTTCAAGACTGTTCTATCAAAAGAAACGTTCAAGTCTGTGCGTTGAATGCACTCATCATACAGAAGTTTCTGAGAATGCTTCTGTCTAGTTTTTAGGTGAAGATATTTCCTTTTCCAGCATAGGCCTCAAAACGCTCCAAATATCCTCTTGCAGATTCTACAAAAAGAGTGTTTCAAAACTGTTCTATCAAAAGGAAGGTTCAACTCTGTGAGTTGAATGAATGCATCTTGAAGAACTTTCTGAGAATGCTTCTCTGTAGTTTTTAGGTGAAGATATTCCATATCCCAGGACAGGCCTCGAAGTGCTCCAAATAACCACTTGCAGATTTTACCAAAAGAGTGTTTCAAAACTGCTCTTTCTACAGGTAAGTTCAAGTCTGTGAGTTGAATGCACTCAACACAAAGAAGTTTCTGAGAATGCTTCTGTTCAGTTTTTATGTGAAGATATTTCCTTTTCCAGCAAAGGCCTCAAACGGCTCCAAATATCCACTTGCAGATTCTACAAAAAGAGTGTTTCCAAACTTCTCTATCAATTGGTAGGTTCAACTCCGTGAGTTGAATGAACTCATCCCAAAGAAGTTTCTGAGAATCCTTCTCTCTAGTTTTTATGTGAAGATATTTCCTTTTCCAACATAGGTCTCAAGGTGCTCCAAATAAACACTTGCAGATTCTACAAACGTAATGTTTCAAGACTGTTCTATCAAAAGAAACGTTCATGTCTGTGAGTTGAATGCACTCATCACACAGAAGTTTCTGAGAATGCTTCTGTCTAGTTTTTAGGTGAAGATATTTCCTTTTCCAGCATAGGCCTCAAAACGCTCAAAATATCCTCTTGCAGATTTTACAAAAAGAGTGTTTCAAAACTGTTCTATCAAAAGGAAGGTTCAACTCTGTGAGTTGAATGAATGCATCGTGGAGAACTTTCTGAGAATACTTCTCTGTAGTTTTTAGGTGAAGATATTCCATATCCCAGCACAGACCTCGAAGTGCACCAAATAACCACTTGCAGATTTTACAAAGAGTGTTTCAAAACTGCTCTTTCTACAGGTAAGTTCAAGTCTGTGAGTTGAATGCACTCAACACAAAGAAGTTTCTGAGAATGCTTCTGTTCAGTTTTTATGTGAAGATATTTCCTTTTCCAGCATAGGCCTCAAACGGCTCCAAATATCCACTTGCAGATTCTACAAAAAGAGTGTTTCCAAACTTCTCTATCAATTGGTATGTTCAACTCCGTGAGTTGAATGAACTCATCACAAAGATGTTTCTGAGAATCCTTCTCTCTAGTTTTTATGCGAAGATATTTCCTTTTCCAACATAGGCCTCAAGGTGCTCCGAATAAACACTTGCAGATTCTACAAACGTGATGTTTCAAGACTGTTCTATCAAAAGAAACGTTCAAGTCTGTGACTTGAATGCACTCATCACACAGAAGTTTCTGAGAATGCTTCTGTCTAGTTTTTAGGTGAAGATATTTCCTTTTCCAGCATAGGCCTCAAAACGCTCCAAATATCCTCTTGCAGATTCTACAAAAAGAGTGTTTCAAAACTGTTCTATCAAAAGGAAGGTTCAACTCTGTGAGTTGAATGAATGCATCGTGAAGAACTTTTTGAGAATGCTTCTCTGTAGTTTTTAGGTGAAGATATTCCATATCCCAGCACAGGCCTCGAAGTGCTCCAAATAACCACTTGCAGATTTTACCAAAAGAGTGTTTCAAAACTGCTCTTTCTACAGGTAAGTTCAAGTCTGTGAGTTGAATGCACTCAACACAAAGAAGTTTCTGAGAATGCTTCTGTTCAGTTTTTATGTGAAGATATTTCCTTTTCCAGCATAGGCCTCAAACGGCTCCAAATATCCACTTGCAGATTCTACAAAAAGAGTGTTTCCAAATTTCTCCATCAATTGGTAGGTTCAACTCTGTGAGTTGAATGAACTCATCACAAAGAAGTTTCTGAAAATCCTTCTCTCTAGTTTTTATGTGAAGATATTTCCTTTTCCAACATAGCCTCAAGGTGCTCCGAATAAACACTTGCAGATTCTACAAACGTAATGTTTCAAAACTGTTCTATCAAAAGAAACGTTCAAGTCAGTGAGTTGAATGCACTCATCACACAGAAGTTTCTGAGAATGCTTCTGTCTAGTTTTCAGGTGAAGATATTTCCTTTTCCAGCATAGGCCTCAAAACGCTCCAAATATCCTCTTGCAGATTCTACAAAAAGAGTGTTTCAAAACTGTTCTATCAAAAGGAAGGTTCAACTCTGTGAGTTGAATGAAAGCATCGTGAAGAACTTTCTGAGAATGCTTCTCTGTAGTTTTTAGGTGAAGATATTCCATATCCTAGCACAGGCCTCGAAGTGCTCCAAATAACCACTTGCAGATTTTACCAAAAGAGTGTTTCAAAACTGCTCTTTCTACAGGTAAGTTCAAGTCTGTGAGTTGAATGCACTCAACAAAAGGAAGTTTCTGAGAATGCTTCTGTTCAGTTTTTATGTGAAGATATTTCCTTTTCCAGCATAGGCCTCAAACGGCTCCAAATATCCACTTGCAGATTCTACAAAAAGAGTGTTTCCAAACTTCTCTATCAATTGGTAGGTTCAACTCCGTGAGCTGAATGAACTCATCACAAAGAAGTTTCTGAGAATCCTTCTCTCTAGTTTTTATGTGAAGATATTTCCTTTTCCAACATAGGCCTCATGGTGCTCTGAATAAACACTTGCAGATTCTACAAACGTAATGTTTCAATACTGTTCTATGAAAAGAAACGTTCAAGTCTGTGAGTTGAATGCAATCATCACACAGAAGTTTCTGAGAATGCTTCTGTCTAGTTTTTAGGTGAAGATATTTCCTTTTCCAGCATAGGCCTCAAAGCGCTCCAAATATCCTCTTGCAGATTCTACAAAAAGAGTGTTTCAAAACTGTTCTATCAAAAGGAAGGTTCAACTCTGTGATTTGAATGAATGCATCGTGAAGAACTTTCTGAGAATGCTTCTCTGTAGTTTTTAGGTGAAGACATTCCATATCCCAGCACAGGCCTCGAAGTGCTCCAAATAACCACTTGCAGATTTTACCAAAAGAGTGTTTCAAAACTGCTCTTTCTACAGGTAAGTTCAAGTCTGTGAGTTGAATGCACTCAACAGAAAGAAGTTTCTGAGAGTTCTTCTGTTCAGTTTTCATGTGAAGATATTTCCTTTTCCAGCATAGGCCTCAAACGGCTCCAAATATCCACTTGCAGATTCTACAAAAAGAGTGTTTCCAAACTTCTCCATCAATTGGTAGGTTCAACTCTGTGAGTTGAATGAACTCATCACAAAGAAGTTTCTGAGAATCCTTCTCTCTAGTTTTTATGTGAAGATATTTCCTTTTCCAGCATAGGCCTCAAAACGCTCCAAATATCCTCTTGCAGATTCTACAAAAAGAGTTTTTCAAAACTGTTCTATCAAAAGGAAGGTTCAACTCTGTGAGTTGAATGAATGCATCGTGAAGAACTTTCTGAGAATGCTTCTCTGTAGTTTTTAGGTGAAGATATTCCATATCCCAGCACAGGCCTCGAAGTGCTCCAAATAACCACTTGCAGATTTTACCAAAAGAGTGTTTCAAAACTGCTCTTTCTACAGGTAAGTTCAAGTCTGTGAGTTGAATGCACTCAACACAAAGAAGTTTCTGAGAATGCTTCTGTTCAGTTTTTATGTGAAGATATTTCCTTTTCCAGCATAGGCCTCAAACGGCTCCAAATATCCACTTGCAGATTCTACAAAAAGAGTGTTTCCAAACTTCTCCATCAATTGGTAGGTTCAACTCTGTGAGCTGAATGAACTCATCACAAAGAAGTTTCTGAGAATCCTTCTCTCTAGTTTTTATGTGAAGATATTTCCTTTTCCAACGTAGGCCTCAAGGTGCTCCGAATAAACACTTGCAGATTCTACAAACGTAATGTTTCAAAACTGGTCTATCAAAAGAAACGTTCAAGTCTGTGAGTTGAATGCACTCATCACACAGAAGTTTCTGAGAATGCTTCTGTCTAGTTTTTAGGTGAAGATATTTCCTTTTCCAGCATAGGCCTCAAAACGCTCCAAATATCCTCTTGCAGATTCTACAAAAAGAGTGTTTCAAAACTGTTCTATCAAAAGGAAGGTTCAACTCTGTGAGTTGAATGAATGCATCATGAAGAACTTTCTGAGAATGCTTCTCTGTAGTTTTTAGGTGAAGATATTCCATATCCCAGCACAGGCCTCGAAGTGCTCCAAATAACCACTTGCAGATTTTACCAAAAGAGTGTTTCAAAACTGCTCTTTCTACAGGTAAGTTCAAGTCTGTGAGTTAAATGCACTCAACACAAAGAAGTTTCTGAGAATGCTTCTGTTCAGTTTTTATGTGAAGATATTTCCTTTTCCAGCATAGGCCTCAAACGGCTCCAAATATCCACTTGCAGATTCTACAAAAAGAGTGTTTCCAAACTTCTCCATCAATTGGTAGGTTCAACTCTGTGAGTTGAATGAACTCATCACAAAGAAGTTTCTGAGAATCCTTCTCTCTAGTTTTTATGTGAAGATATTTCCTTTTCCAACATAGGCCTCAAGGTGCTCCGAATAAACACTTGCAGATTCTACAAACGTAATGTTTCAAGACTGTTCTATCAAAAGAAACGTTCAAGTCTGTGAGTTGAATGCACTCATCACACAGAAGTTTCTGAGAATGCTTCTGTCTAGTTTTTAGGTGAAGATATTTCCTTTTCCAGCATAGGCCTCAAAACGCTCCAAATATCCTCTTGCAGATTCTACAAAAAGAGTGTTTCAAAACTGTTCTATCAAAAGGAAGGTTCAACTCTGTGAGTTGAATGAATGCATCGTGAAGAACTTTCTGAGAATGCTTCTCTGTAGTTTTTAGGTGAAGATATTCCATATCCCAGGACAGGCCTCGAAGTGCTCCAAATAGCCACTTGCAGATTTTACCAAAAGAGTGTTTCAAAACTGCTCTTTCTACAGGTAAGTTCAAGTCTGTGAGTTGAATGCACTCAACACAAAGAAGTTTCTGAGAATGCTTCTGTTCAGTTTTTATGTGAAGATATTTCCTTTTCCAGCAAAGGCCTCAAACGGCTCCAAATATCCACTTGCAGATTCTACAAAAAGAGTGTTTCCAAACTTCTCTATCAATTGGTAGGTTCAACTCCGTGAGTTGAATGAACTCATCACACAGAAGTTTCTGAGAATCCTTCTCTCTAGTTTTTATGTGAAGATATTTCCTTTTCCAACATAGGCCTCAAGGTGCTCCAAATAAACACTTGCAGATTCTACAAACGTAATGTTTCAAGACTGTTCTATCAAAAGAAACGTTCATGTCTGTGAGTTGAATGCACTCATCACACAGAAGTTTCTGAGAATGCTTCTGTCTAGTTTTTAGGTGAAGATATTTCCTTTTCCAGCATAGGCCTCAAAACGCTCAAAATATCCTCTTGCAGATTTTACAAAAAGAGTGTTTCAAAACTGTTCTATCAAAAGGAAGGTTCAACTCTGTGAGTTGAATGAATGCATCGTGAAGAACTTTCTGAGAATACTTCTCTGTAGTATTTAGGTGAAGATATTCCATATCCCAGCACAGACCTCGAAGTGCTCAAAATAACCACTTGCAGATTTTACCAAGAGTGTTTCAAAACTGCTCTTTCTACAGGTAAGTTCAAGTCTGTGAGTTGAATGCACTGAACACAAAGAAGTTTCTGAGAATGCTTCTGTTCAGTTTTTATGTGAAGATATTTCCTTTTCCAGCATAGGCCTCAAACGGCTCCAAATATCCACTTGCAGATTCTACAAAAAGAGTGTTTCCAAACTTCTCTATCAATTGGTATGTTCAACTCCGTGAGTTGAATGAACTCATCACCAAGAAGTTTCTGAGAATCCTTCTCTCTAGTTTTTATGTGAAGATATTTCCTTTTCCAACATAGGCCTCAAGGTGCTCCGAATAAACACTTGCAGATTCTACAAACGTAATGTTTCAAGACTGTTCTATCAAAAGAAACGTTCAAGTCTGTGACTTGAATGCACTCATCACACAGAAGTTTCTGAGAATGCTTCTGTCTAGTTTTTAGGTGAAGATATTTCTTTTCCAGCATAGGCCTCAAAACGCTCCAAATATCCTCTTGCAGATTCTACAAAAAGAGTGTTTCAAAACTGTTCTATCAAAAGGAAGGTTCAACTCTGTGAGTTGAATGAATGCATCATGAAGAACTTTTTGAGAATGCTTCTCTGTAGTTTTTAGGTGAAGATATACCATATCCCAGCACAGGCCTCGAAGTGCTCCAAATAACCACTTGCAGATTTTACCAAAAGAGTGTTTCAAAACTGCTCTTTCTACAGGTAAGTTCAAGTCTGTGAGTTGAATGCACTCAACACAAAGAAGTTTCTGAGAATGCTTCTGTTCAGTTTTTATGTGAAGATATTTCCTTTTCCAGCATAGGCCTCAAACGGCTCCAAATATCCACTTGCAGATTCTACAAAAAGAGTGTTTCCAAACTTCTCCATCAATTGGTAGGTTCAACTCTGTGAGTTGAATGAACTCATCACAAAGAAGTTTCTGAGAATCCTTCCCTCTAGTTTTTATGTGAAGATATTTCCTTTTCCAACATAGCCTCAAGGTGCTCCGAATAAACACGTGCAGATTCTACAAACGTAATGTTTCAAAACTGTTCTATCAAAAGAAACGTTCAAGTCTGTGAGTTGAATGCACTCATCACACAGAAGTTTCTGAGAATGCTTCTGTCTAGTTTTATGTGAAGATATTTCCTTTTCCAGCATAGGCCTCAAAACGCTCCAAATATCCTCTTGCAGATACTACAAAAAGAGTGTTTCAAAACTGTTCTATCAAAAGGAAGGTTCAACTCTGTGAGTTGAATGAAAGCATCGTGAAGAACTTTCTGAGAATGCTTCTCTGTAGTTTTTAGGTGAAGATATTCCATATCCCAGCACAGGCCTCGAAGTGCTCCAAATAACAACTTGCAGATTTTACCAAAAGAGTGTTTCAAAACTGCTCTTTCTACAGGTAAGTTCAAGTCTGTGAGTTGAATGCACTCAACAAAAGGAGGTTTCTGAGAATGCTTCTGTTCAGTTTTTATGTGAAGATATTTCCTTTTCCAGCATAGGCCTCAAACGGCTCCAAATATCCACTTGCAGATTCTACAAAAAGAGTGTTTCCAAACTTCTCTATCAATTGGTAGGTTCAACTCCATGAGCTGAATGAACTCATCACAAAGAAGTTTCTGAGAATCCTTCTCTCTAGTTTTTATGTGAAGATATTTCCTTTTCCAACATAGGCCTCAAGGTGCTCCGAATAAACACTTGCAGATTCTACAAACGTAATGTTTCAAGACTGTTCTATCAAAAGAAACGTTCAAGTCTGTGAGTTGAATGCACTCATCACACAGAAGTTTCTGAGAATGCTTCTGTCTAGTTTTTAGGTGAAGATATTTCCTTTTCCAGCATAGGCCTCAAAACGCTCCAAATATCCTCTTGCAGATTCTACAAAAAGAGTGTTTCAAAACTGTTCTATCAAAAGGAAGGTTCAAGTCTGTGAGTTGAATGAATGCATCGTGAAGAACTTTCTGAGAATGCTTCTCTGTAGTTTTTAGGTGAAGATATTCCATATCCCAGCACAGGCCTCGAAGTGCTCCAAATAACCACTTGCAGATTTTACCAAAAGAGTGTTTCAAAGCTGCTCTTTCTACAGGTAAGTTCAAGTCTGTGAGTTGAATGCACTCAACACAAAGAAGTTTCTGAGAATGCTTCTGTTCAGTTTTTATGTGAAGATATCTCCTTTTCCAGCATAGGCCTCAAACGGCTCCAAATATCCACTTGCAGATTCTACAAAAAGAGTGTTTCCAAACTTTTCTATCAATTGGTATGTTCAACCCTGTGAGTTGAATGAACTCATCGCAAAGGAGTTTCTGAGAATCCTTCTCTCTAGTTTTTATGTGAAGATATTTCCTTTTCCAACATAGGCCTCAAGGTGCTCCGAATAAACACTTGCAGATTCTACAAACGTAATGTTTCAAGACTGTTCTATGAAAAGAAACCTTCAAGTCCGTGAGTTGAATGCACTCATCACACAGAAGTTTCTGAGAATGCTTCCGTCTAGTTTTTAGGTGAAGATATTTCCTTTTCCAGCATAGGCCTCAAAACGCTCCAAATATCCTCTTGCAGATTCTACAAAAAGAGTGTTTCAAAACTGTTCTATCAAAAGGAAGGTTCAACTCTGTGAGTTGAATGAATGCATCGTGAAGAACTTTCTGAGAATGCTTCTCTGTAGTTTTTAGGTGAAGATATTCCATATCCCAGCACAGGCCTCGAAGTGCTCCAAATAACCACTTGCAGATTTTACCAAAAGAGTGTTTCAAAACTGCTCTTTCTACAGGTAAGTTCAAGTCTGTGAGTTGAATGCACTCAACACAAAGAAGTTTCTGAGAATGCTTCCGTTCAGTTTTTATGTGAAGATATTTCCTTTTCCAGCATAGGCCTCAAACGTCTCCAAATATCCACTTGCAGATTCTACAAAAAGAGTGTTTCCAAACTTCTCTATCAATTGCTAGGTTCAACTCTGTGAGTTGAATGAACTCATCACAAAGGAGTTTCTGAGAATCCTTCTCTCTAGTTTTTATGTGAAGATATTTCCTTTTCCAACATAGGCCTCAATGTGCTCCGAATAAACAAATGCAGATTCTAAAAACGTAATGTTTCAAAACTGTTCTATCAAAAGAAACGTTCAAGTCTGTGAGTTGAATGCACTCATCACACAGAAGTTTCTGAGAATGCTTCTGTCTAGTTTTTAGGTGAAGATATTTCCTTTTCCAGCATAGGCCTCAAAACGCTCCAAATATCCTCTTGCAGATTCTACAAAAAGAGTGTTTCAAAACTGTTCTATCAAAAGGAAGGTTCAACTCTGTGAGTTGAATGAATGCATCGTGAAGAACTTTCTGAGAATGCTTCTCTGTAGTTTTTAGGTGAAGATATTCCATATCCCAGCACAGGCCTCGAAGTGCTCCAAATAACCACTTGCAGATTTTACCAAGAGTGTTTCAAAACTGCTCTTTCTACAGGTAAGTTCAAGTCTGTGAGTTGAATGCACTCAACACAAAGAAGTTTCTGAGAATGCTTCTGTTCAGTTTTTATGTGAAGATATTTCCTTTTCCAGCATAGGCCTCAAACGGCTCCAAATATCCACTTGCAGATTCTACAAAAAGAGTGTTTCCAAACTTCTCTATCAATTGGTAGGTTCAACTCCGTGAGTTGAATGAACTCATCACAAAGAAGTTTCTGAGAATCCTTCTCTCTAGTTTTTATGTGAAGATATTTCCTTTTCCAACATAGGCCTCAAGGTGCTCTGAATAAACACTTGCAGATTCTCCAAACGTAATGTTTCAAGACTGTTCTATCAAAAGAAACGTTCAAGTCTGTGAGTTGAATGCACGCATCACACAGAAGTTTCTGAGAATGCTTCTGTCTAGTTTTTAGGTGAAGATATTTCCTTTTCCAGCATAGGCCTCAAAACGCTCCAAATATCCTCTTGCAGATTCTACAAAAAGAGTGTTTCAAAACTGTTCTATCAAAAGGAAGGTTCAACACTGTGAGTTGAATGAATGCATCGTGAAGAACTTTCTGAGAATGCTTCTCTGCAGTTTTTATGTGAAGATATTCCATATCCCAGCACAGGCCTCGAAGTGCTCCAAATAACCACTTGCAGATTTTACCAAAAGAGTGTTTCAAAACTGCTATTGCTACAGGTAAGTTCAAGTCTGTGAGTTGAATGCACTCAACACAAAGAAGTTTCTGAGAATGCTTCTGTTCAGTTTTTATGTGAAGATATTCCCTTTTCCAGCATAGGCCTCAAACGGCTCCAAATATCCACTTGCAGATTCTTCAAAAAGAGTGTTTCCAAACTTCTCCATCAATTGGTAGGTTCAACTCTGTGAGTTGAATGAACTCATCACAAAGAAGTTTCTGAGAATCCTTCTCTCTAGTTTTTATGTGAAGATATTTCCTTTTCCAACATAGCCTCAAGGTGCTCCGAATAAACAATTGCAGATTCTACAAACGTAATGTTTCAAAACTGTTCTATCAAAAGAAGCGTTCAAGTCTGTGAGTTGAATGCACTCATCACACAGAAGTTCTGAGAATGCTTCTGTCTAGTTTTCAGGTAAAGATATTTCCTTTTCCAGCATAGGCCTCAAAACGCTCCAAATATCCTCTTGGAGATTCTACAAAAAGAGTGTTTCAAAACTGTTCTATCAAAAGGAAGGTTCAACTCTGTGAGTTGAATGAATGCATTGTGAAGAACTTTCTGAGAATGCTTCTCTGTAGTTTTTAGGTGAAGATATTCCATATCCCAGCACAGGCCTCGTAGTGCTCCAAATAACCACTTGCAGATTTTACCAAAAGAGTGTTTCAAAACTGCTCTTTCTACAGGTAAGTTCAACTCTGTGAGTTGAATGCACTCAACACAAAGAAGTTTCTGAGAATGCTTCTGTTCAGTTTTTATGTGAAGATATTTCCTTTTCCAGCATAGGCCTCAAACGGCTCCAAATATCCACTTGCAGATTCCACAAAAGGAGTGTTTCCAAACTTCTCTATCAATTGGTAGGTTCAACTCTGTGAGTTGAATGAACTCATCACAAAGAAGTTTCTGAGAATCCTTCTCTCTAGTTTTTATGTGAAGATATTTCCTTTTCCAACATAGGCCTCAAGGTGCTCCGAATAAACACTTGCAGATTCTACAAACGTAATGTTTCAAGACTGTTCTATCAAAAGAAACGTTCAAGTCTGTGAGTTGAATGCACTCATCACACAGAAGTTTCTGAGAATGCTTCTGTCTAGTTTTTAGGTGAAGATATTTCCTTTTCCAGCATAGGCCTCAAAACGCTCCAAATATCCTCTTGCAGATTCTACAAAAAGAGTGTTTCAAAACTGTTCTATCAAAAGGAAGGTTCAAGTCTGTGAGTTGAATGAATGCATCGTGAAGAACTTTCTGAGAATGCTTCTCTGTAGTTTTTAGGTGAAGATATTCCATATCCCAGCACAGGCCTCGAAGTGCTCCAAATAACCACTTGCAGATTTTGCCAAAAGAGTGTTTCAAAACTGCTCTTTCTACAGGTAAGTTCAAGTCTGTGAGTTGAATGCACTCAACACAAAGAAGTTTCTGAGAATGCTTCTGTTCAGTTTTTATGTGAAGATATTTCCTTTTCCAGCATAGGCCTCAAACGGCTCCAAATATCTACTTGCAGATTCTACAAAAAGAGTGTTTCCAAACTTCTCTATCAATTGGTAGGTTCAACCCTGTGAGTTGAATGAACTCATCACAAAGAAGTTTCTGAGAATCCTTCTCTCTAGTTTTTATGTGAAGATATTTCCTTTTCCAACATAGGCCTCAAGGTGCTCCGAATAAACACTTGCAGATTCTACAAACGTAATGTTTCAAGACTGTTCTATCAAAAGAAACGTTCAAGTCTGTGACTTGAATGCACTCATCACACAGAAGTTTCTGAGAATGCTTCTGTCTAGTTTTTAGGTGAAGATATTTCTTTTCCAGCATAGGCCTCAAAACGCTCCAAATATCCTCTTGCAGATTCTACAAAAAGAGTGTTTCAAAACTGTTCTATCAAAAGGAAGGTTCAACTCTGTGAGTTGAATGAATGCATCGTGAAGAACTTTTTGAGAATGCTTCTCTGTAGTTTTTAGGTGAAGATATACCATATCCCAGCACAGGCCTCGAAGTGCTCCAAATAACCACTTGCAGATTTTACCAAAAGAGTGTTTCAAAACTGCTCTTTCTACAGGTAAGTTCAAGTCTGTGAGTTGAATGCACTCAACACAAAGAAGTTTCTGACAATGCTTCTGTTCAGTTTTTATGTGAAGATATTTCCTTTTCCAGCATAGGCCTCAAACGGCTCCAAATATCCACTTGCAGATTCTACAAAAAGAGTGTTTCCAAACTTCTCCATCAATTGGTAGGTTCAACTCTGTGAGTTGAATGAACTCATCACAAAGAAGTTTCTGAAAATCCTTCTCTCTAGTTTTTATGTGAAGATATTTCCTTTTCCAACATAGCCTCAAGGTGCTCCGAATAAACACTTGCAGATTCTACAAACGTCATGTTTCAAAACTGTTCTATCAAAAGAAACGTTCAAGTCTGTGAGTTGAATGCACTCATCACACAGAAGTTTCTGAGAATGCTTGTGTCTAGTTTTCAGGTGAAGATATTTCCTTTTCCAGCATAGGCCTCAAAACGCTCCAAATATCCTCTTGCAGATTCTACAAAAAGAGTGTTTCAAAACTGTTCTATCAAAAGGAAGGTTCAACTCTGTGAGTTGAATGAAAGCATCGTGAAGAACTTTCTGAGAATGCTTCTCTGTAGTTTTTAGGTGAAGATATTCCATATCCCAGCACAGGCCTCGAAGTGCTCCAAATAATCACTTGCAGATTTTACCAAAAGAGTGTTTCAAAACTGCTCTTTCTACAGGTAAGTTCAAGTCTTTGAGTTGAATGCACTCAACAAAAGGAAGTTTCTGAGAATGCTTCTGTTCAGTTTTTATGTGAAGATATTTCCTTTTCCATCATAGGCCTCAAACGGCTCCAAATATCCACTTGCAGATTCTACAAAAAGAGTGTTTCCAAACTTCTCTATCAATTGGTAGGTTCAACTCCGTGAGCTGAATGAAGTCATCACAAAGAAGTTTCTGAGAATCCTTCTCTCTAGTTTTTATGTGAAGATATTTCCTTTTCCAACATAGGCCTCATGGTGCTCTGAATAAACACTTGCAGATTCTACAAACGTAATGTTTCAATACTCTTCTATGAAAAGAAACGTTCAAGTCTGTGAGTTGAATGCAATCATCACACAGAAGTTTCTGAGAATGCTTCTGTCTAGTTTTTAGGTGAAGATATTTCCTTTTCCAGCATAGGCCTCAAAGCGCTCCAAATATCCTCTTGCAGATTCTACAAAAAGAGTGTTTCAAAACTGTTCTATCAAAAGGAAGGTTCAACTCTGTGATTTGAATGAATGCATCGTGAAGAACTTTCTGAGAATGCTTCTCTGTAGTTTTTAGGTGAAGACATTCCATATCCCAGCACAGGCCTCGAAGTGCTCCACATAACCACTTGCAGATTTTCCCAAAAGAGTGTTTCAAAACTGCTCTTTCTACAGGTAAGTTCAAGTCTGTGAGTTGAATGCACTCAACACAAAGAAGTTTCTGAGAGTGCTTCTGTTCAGTTTTCATGTGAAGATATTTCCTTTTCCAGCATAGGCCTCAAACGGCTCCAAATATCCACTTGCAGATTCTACAAAAAGAGTGTTTCCAAACTTCTCCATCAATTGGTAGGTTCAACTCTGTGAGTTGAATGAACTCATCACAAAGAAGTTTCTGAGAATCATTCTCTCTAGTTTTTATGTGAAGATATTTCCTTTTCCAGCATAGGCCTCAAAACGCTCCAAATATCCTCTTGCAGATTCTACAAAAAGAGTGTTTCAAAACTGTTCTATCAAAAGGAAGGTTCAACTCTGTGAGTTGAATGAATGCATCGTGAAGAACTTTTTGAGAATGCTTCTCTGTAGTTTTTAGGTGAAGATATACCATATCCCAGCACAGGCCTCGAAGTGCTCCAAATAACCACTTGCAGATTTTACCAAAAGAGTGTTTCAAAACTGCTCTTTCTACAGGTAAGTTCAAGTCTGTGAGTTGAATGCACTCAACACAAAGAAGTTTCTGAGAATGCTTCTGTTCAGTTTTTATGTGAAGATATTTCCTTTTCCAGCATAGGCCTCAAACGGCTCCAAATATCCACTTGCAGATTCTACAAAAAGAGTGTTTCCAAACTTCTCTATCAATTGGTAGGTTCAACTCTGTGAGTTGAATGAACTCATCACAAAGAAGTTTCTGAGAATCCTTCTCTCTAGTTTTTATGTGAAGATATTTCCTTTTCCAACATAGGCCTCAAGGTGCTCCGAATAAACACTTGCAGATTCTACAAACGTAATGTTTCAAGACTGTTCTATCAAAAGAAACGTTCAAGTCTGTGACTTGAATGCACTCATCACACAGAAGTTTCTGAGAATGCTTCTGTCTAGTTTTTAGGTGAAGATATTTCTTTTCCAGCATAGGCCTCAAAACGCTCCAAATATCCTCTTGCAGATTCTACAAAAAGAGTGTTTCAAAACTGTTCTATCAAAAGGAAGGTTCAACTCTGTGAGTTGAATGAATGCATCGTGAAGAACTTTTTGAGAATGCTTCTCTGTAGTTTTTAGGTGAAGATATACCATATCCCAGCACAGGCCTCGAAGTGCTCCAAATAACCACTTGCAGATTTTACCAAAAGAGTGTTTCAAAACTGCTCTTTCTACAGGTAAGTTCAAGTCTGTGAGTTGAATGCACTCAACACAAAGAAGTTTCTGACAATGCTTCTGTTCAGTTTTTATGTGAAGATATTTCCTTTTCCAGCATAGGCCTCAAACGGCTCCAAATATCCACTTGCAGATTCTACAAAAAGAGTGTTTCCAAACTTCTCCATCAATTGGTAGGTTCAACTCTGTGAGTTGAATGAACTCATCACAAAGAAGTTTCTGAAAATCCTTCTCTCTAGTTTTTATGTGAAGATATTTCCTTTTCCAACATAGCCTCAAGGTGCTCCGAATAAACACTTGCAGATTCTACAAACGTAATGTTTCAAAACTGTTCTATCAAAAGAAACGTTCAAGTCTGTGAGTTGAATGCACTCATCACACAGAAGTTTCTGAGAATGCTTCTGTCTAGTTTTCAGGTGAAGATATTTCCTTTTCCAGCATAGGCCTCAAAACGCTCCAAATATCCTCTTGCAGATTCTACAAAAAGAGTGTTTCAAAACTGTTCTATCAAAAGGAAGGTTCAACTCTGTGAGTTGAATGAAAGCATCGTGAAGAACTTTCTGAGAATGCTTCTCTGTAGTTTTTAGGTGAAGATATTCCATATCCCAGCACAGGCCTCGAAGTGCTCCAAATAATCACTTGCAGATTTTACCAAAAGAGTGTTTCAAAACTGCTCTTTCTACAGGTAAGTTCAAGTCTTTGAGTTGAATGCACTCAACAAAAGGAAGTTTCTGAGAATGCTTCTGTTCAGTTTTTATGTGAAGATATTTCCTTTTCCATCATAGGCCTCAAACGGCTCCAAATATCCACTTGCAGATTCTACAAAAAGAGTGTTTCCAAACTTCTCTATCAATTGGTAGGTTCAACTCCGTGAGCTGAATGAAGTCATCACAAAGAAGTTTCTGAGAATCCTTCTCTCTAGTTTTTATGTGAAGATATTTCCTTTTCCAACATAGGCCTCATGGTGCTCTGAATAAACACTTGCAGATTCTACAAACGTAATGTTTCAATACTGTCCTATGAAAAGAAACGTTCAAGTCTGTGAGTTGAATGCAATCATCACACAGAAGTTTCTGAGAATGCTTCTGTCTAGTTTTTAGGTGAAGATATTTCCTTTTCCAGCATAGGCCTCAAAGCGCTCCAAATATCCTCTTGCAGATTCTACAAAAAGAGTGTTTCAAAACTGTTCTATCAAAAGGAAGGTTCAACTCTGTGATTTGAATGAATGCATCGTGAAGAACTTTCTGAGAATGCTTCTCTGTAGTTTTTAGGTGAAGACATTCCATATCCCAGCACAGGCCTCGAAGTGCTCCACATAACCACTTGCAGATTTTCCCAAAAGAGTGTTTCAAAACTGCTCTTTCTACAGGTAAGTTCAAGTCTGTGAGTTGAATGCACTCAACACAAAGAAGTTTCTGAGAGTGCTTCTGTTCAGTTTTCATGTGAAGATATTTCCTTTTCCAGCATAGGCCTCAAACGGCTCCAAATATCCACTTGCAGATTCTACAAAAAGAGTGTTTCCAAACTTCTCCATCAATTGGTAGGTTCAACTCTGTGAGTTGAATGAACTCATCACAAAGAAGTTTCTGAGAATCATTCTCTCTAGTTTTTATGTGAAGATATTTCCTTTTCCAGCATAGGCCTCAAAACGCTCCAAATATCCTCTTGCAGATTCTACAAAAAGAGTGTTTCAAAACTGTTCTATCAAAAGGAAGGTTCAACTCTGTGAGTTGAATGAATGCATCGTGAAGAACTTTTTGAGAATGCTTCTCTGTAGTTTTTAGGTGAAGATATACCATATCCCAGCACAGGCCTCGAAGTGCTCCAAATAACCACTTGCAGATTTTACCAAAAGAGTGTTTCAAAACTGCTCTTTCTACAGGTAAGTTCAAGTCTGTGAGTTGAATGCACTCAACACAAAGAAGTTTCTGAGAATGCTTCTGTTCAGTTTTTATGTGAAGATATTTCCTTTTCCAGCATAGGCCTCAAACGGCTCCAAATATCCACTTGCAGATTCTACAAAAAGAGTGTTTCCAAACTTCTCTATCAATTGGTAGGTTCAACTCTGTGAGTTGAATGAACTCATCACAAAGAAGTTTCTGAGAATCCTTCTCTCTAGTTTTTATGTGAAGATATTTCCTTTTCCAACATAGGCCTCAAGGTGCTCCGAATAAACACTTGCAGATTCTACAAACGTAATGTTTCAAGACTGTTCTATCAAAAGAAACGTTCAAGTCTGTGACTTGAATGCACTCATCACACAGAAGTTTCTGAGAATGCTTCTGTCTAGTTTTTAGGTGAAGATATTTCTTTTCCAGCATAGGCCTCAAAACGCTCCAAATATCCTCTTGCAGATTCTACAAAAAGAGTGTTTCAAAACTGTTCTATCAAAAGGAAGGTTCAACTCTGTGAGTTGAATGAATGCATCGTGAAGAACTTTTTGAGAATGCTTCTCTGTAGTTTTTAGGTGAAGATATACCATATCCCAGCACAGGCCTCGAAGTGCTCCAAATAACCACTTGCAGATTTTACCAAAAGAGTGTTTCAAAACTGCTCTTTCTACAGGTAAGTTCAAGTCTGTGAGTTGAATGCACTCAACACAAAGAAGTTTCTGAGAATGCTTCTGTTCAGTTTTTATGTGAAGATATTTCCTTTTCCAGCATAGGCCTCAAACGGCTCCAAATATCCACTTGCAGATTCTACAAAAAGAGTGTTTCCAAACTTCTCCATCAATTGGTAGGTTCAACTCTGTGAGTTGAATGAACTCATCACAAAGAAGTTTCTGAGAATCCTTCTCTCTAGTTTTTATGTGAAGATATTTCCTTTTCCAACATAGGCCTCAAGGTGCTCCGAATAAACACTTGCAGATTCTACAAACGTAATGTTTCAAGACTGTTCTATGAAAAGAAACGTTCAAGTCTGTGAGTTGAATGCACTCATCACACAGAAGTTTCTGAGAATGCTTCTGTCTAGTTTTTAGGTGAAGATATTTCCTTTTCCAGCATAGGCCTCAAAACGCTCCAAATATCCTCTTGCAGATTCTACAAAAAGAGTGTTTCAAAACTGTTCTATCAAAAGGAAGGTTCAACTCTGTGAGTTGAATGAATGCATCGTGAAGAACTTTCTGAGAATGCTTCTCTGTAGTTTTTAGGTGAAGATATTCCATATCCCAGGACAGGCCTCGAAGTGCTCCAAATAGCCACTTGCAGATTTTACCAAAAGAGTGTTTCAAAACTGCTCTTTCTACAGGTAAGTTCAAGTCTGTGAGTTGAATGCACTCAACACAAAGAAGTTTCTGAGAATGCTTCTGTTCAGTTTTTATGTGAAGATATTTCCTTTTCCAGCAAAGGCCTCAAACGGCTCCAAATATCCACTTGCAGATTCTACAAAAAGAGTGTTTCCAAACTTCTCTATCAATTGGTAGGTTCAACTCCGTGAGTTGAATGAACTCATCACAAAGAAGTTTCTGAGAATCCTTCTCTCTAGTTTTTATGTGAAGATAATTCCTTTTCCAACATAGGCCTCAAGGTGCTCCGAATAAGCACTTGCAGATTCTACAAACGTAATGTTTCAAGACTGTTCTATCAAAAGAAACGTTCAAGTCTGTGAGTTGAATGCACTCATCACAAAGAAGTTTCTGAGAATGCTTCTGTCTAGTTTTCAGGTGAAGATATTTCCTTTTCCAGCATAGGCCTCAAAACGCTCCAAATATCCTCTTGCAGATTCTACAAAAAGAGTGTTTCAAAACTGTTCTATCAAAAGGAAGGTTCAACTCTGTGAGTTGAATGAATGCATCGTGAAGAACTTTCTGAGAATGCTTCTCTGTAGTTTTTAGGTGAAGATATTCCATATCCCAGGAGCGGCCTCGAAGTGCTCCAAATAACCACTTGCAGATTTTACCAAAAGTGTGTTTCAAAACTGCTCTTTCTACAGGTAAGTTCAAGTCTGTGAGTTGAATGCACTCAACAAAAGGAAGTTTCTGAGAATGCTTCTGTTCAGTTTTTATGTGAAGATATTTCCTTTTCCAGCATAGGCCTCAAACGGCTCCAAATATCCACTTCCAGATTCTACAAAAAGAGTGTTTCCAAACTTCTCTATCAATTGGTAGGTTCAACTCCGTGAGCTGAATGAACTCATCACAAAGAAGTTTCTGAGAATCCTTCTCTCTAGTTTTTATGGGAAGATATTTCCTTTTCCAACATAGGCCTCATGGTGCTCTGAATAAACACTTGCAGATTCTACAAACGTAATGTTTCAACACTGTTCTATGAAAAGAAACGTTCAAGTCTGTGAGTTGAATGCACTCATCACACAGAAGTTTCTGAGAATGCTTCTGTCTAGTTTTTAGGTGAAGATATTTCCTTTTCCAGCATAGGCCTCAAAACGCTCCAAATATCCTCTTGCAGATTCTACAAAAAGAGTGTTTCAAAACTGTTCTATCAAAAGGAAGGTTCAACTCTATGAGTTGAATGAATGCATCGTGAAGAACTTTCTGAGAATGCTTCTCTGTAGTTTTTAGGTGAAGATATTCCGTATCCCAGCACAGGCCTCGAAGTGCTCCAAATAACCACTTGCAGATTTTACCAAAAGAGTGTTTCAAAACTGCTCTTTCTACAGGTAAGTTCAAGTCTGTGAGTTGAATGCACTCAACAAAAGGAAGTTTCTGAGAATGCTTCTGTTCAGTTTTTATGTGAAGATATTTCCTTTTCCAGCATAGGCCTCAAACGGCTCCAAATATCCACTTGCAGATTCTACAAAAAGAGTGTTTCCAAACTTCTCCATCAATTGGTAGGTTCAACTCTGTGAGTTGAATGAACTCATCACAAAGAAGTTTCTGAGAATCCTTCTCTCTAGTTTTTATGTGAAGATATTTCCTTTTCCAGCATAGGCCTCAAAACGCTCCAAATATCCTCTTGCAGATTCTACAAAAAGAGTTTTTCAAAACTGTTCTATCAAAAGGAAGGTTCAACTCTGTGAGTTGAATGAATGCATCGTGAAGAACTTTCTGAGAATGCTTCTCTGTAGTTTTTAGGTGAAGATATTCCATATCCCAGCACAGGCCTCGAAGTGCTCCAAATAACCACTTGGAGATTTTACCAAAAGAGTGTTTCAAAACTGCTCTTTCTACAGGTAAGTTCAAGTCTGTGAGTTGAATGCACTCAACGCAAAGAAGTTTCTGAGAATGCTTCTGTTCAGTTTTTATGTGAAGATATTTCCTTTTCCAGAATAGGCCTCAAACGGCTCCAAATATCCACTTGCAGATTCTACAAAAAGAGTGTTTCCAAACTTCTCCATCAATTGGTAGGTTCAACTCTGTGAGTTGAATGAACTCATCACAAAGGAGTTTCTGAGAATCCTTCTCTCTAGTTTTTATGTGAAGATATTTCCTTTTCCAACATAGGCCTCAAGGTGCTCCGAATAAACACTTGCAGATTCTACAAACGTAATGTTTCAAAACTGGTCTATCAAAAGAAACGTTCAAGTCTGTGAGTTGAATGCACTCATCACACAGAAGTTTCTGAGAATGCTTCTCTCTAGTTTTTAGGTGAAGATATTTCCTTTTCCAGCATAGGCCTCAAAACGCTCCAAATATCCTCTTGCAGATTCTACAAAAAGAGTGTTTCAAAACTGTTCTATCAAAAGGAAGGTTCAACTCTGTGAGTTGAATGAATGCATCATGAAGAACTTTCTGAGAATGCTTCTCTGTAGTTTTTAGGTGAAGATATTCCATATCCCAGCCCAGGCCTCGAAGTGCTCCAAATAATCACTTGCAGATTTTACCAAAAGAGTGTTTCAAAACTGCTCTTTCGACAGGTAAGTTCAAGTCTGTGAGTTGAATGCACTCAACACAAAGAAGTTTCTGAGAATGCTTCTGTTCAGTTTTTATGTGAAGATATTTCCTTTTCCAGCATAGGCCTCAAACGGCTGCAAATATCCACTTGCAGATTCTACAAAAAGAGTGTTTCCAAACTTCTCTATCAATTGGTAGGTTCAACTCCGTGAGTTGAATGAACTCATCACAAAGAAGTTTCTGAGAATCCTTCTCTCTAGTTTTTATGTGAAGATATTTCCTTTTCCAACATAGGCCTCAAGGTGCTCCGAGTAAGCACTTGCAGATTCTACAAACGTAATGTTTCAAGACTGTTCTATCAAAAGAAACGTTCAAGTCTGTGAGTTGAATGCACTCATCACAAAGAAGTTTCTGAGAATGCTTCTGTCTAGTTTTATGTGAAGATATTTCCTTTTCCAGCATAGGCCTCAAAACGCTCCAAATATCCTCTTGCAGATTCTACAAAAAGAGTGTTTCAAAACTGTTCTATCAAAAGGAAGGTTCAACTCTGTGAGTTGAATGAGTGCATCGTGAAGAACTTTCTGAGAATGCTTCTCTGTAGTTTTTAGGTGAAGATATTCCATATCCCAGCACAGGCCTCGAAGTGCTCCAAATAACCACTTGCAGATTTTACCAAAAGAGTGTTTCCAAAATGCTCTTTCTACAAGTAAGTTCAAGTCTGTGAGTTGAATGCACTCAACACAAAGAAGTTTCTGAGAATGCTTCTGTTCAGTTTTTATGTGAAGATATTTCCTTTTCCAGCATAGGCCTCAAACGGCTCCAAATATCCACTTGCAGATTCTACAAAAAGAGTGTTTCCAAACTTCTCTATCAATTGGTAGGTTCAACTCTGTGAGTTGAATGAACTCATCACAAAGAAGTTTCTGAGAATCCTTCTCTCTAGTTTTTATGTGAAGATATTTCCTTTTCCAACATAGGCCTCAAGGTGCTCCGAATAAACACTTGCAGATTCTACAAACGTAATGTTTCAAGACTGTTCTATCAAAAGAAACGTTCAAGTCTGTGACTTGAATGCACTCATCACACAGAAGTTTCGGAGAATGCTTCTGTCTAGTTTTTAGGTGAAGATATTTCTTTTCCAGCATAGGCCTCAAAACGCTCCAAATATCCTCTTGCAGATTCTACAAAAAGAGTGTTTCAAAACTGTTCTATCAAAAGGAAGGTTCAACTCTGTGAGTTGAATGAATGCATCGTGAAGAACTTTTTGAGAATGCTTCTCTGTAGTTTTTAGGTGAAGATATACCATATCCCAGCACAGGCCTCGAAGTGCTCCAAATAACCACTTGCAGAATTTACCAAAAGAGTGTTTCAAAACTGCTCTTTCTACAGGTAAGTTCAAGTCTGTGAGTTGAATGCACTCAACACAAAGAAGTTTCTGAGAATGCTTCTGTTCAGTTTTTATGTGAAGATATTTCCTTTTCCAGCATAGGCCTCAAACGGCTCCAAATATAGACTTGCGGATTCTACAAAAAGAGTGTTTCCAAACTTCTCCATCAATTGGTAGGTTCAACTCTGTGAGTTGAATGAACTCATCACAAAGAAGTTTCTGAAAATCCTTCTCTCTAGTTTTTATGTGGAGATATTTCCTTTTCCAAGATAGCCTCAAGGTGCTCCGTATAAACACTTGCAGATTCTACAAACGTAATGTTTCAAAACTGTTCTATCAAAAGAAACGTTCAAGTCTGTGAGTTGAATGCACTCATCACACAGAAGTTTCTGAGAATGCTTCTGTCTAGTTTTTAGGTGAAGATATTTCCTTTTCCAGCATAGGCCTCAAAGCGCTCCAAATATCCTCTTGCAGATTCTACAAAAAGAGTGTTTCAAAACTGTTCTATCAAAAGGAAGGTTCAACTCTGTGATTTGAATGATTGCATCGTGAAGAACTTTCTGAGAATGCTTCTCTGTAGTTTTTAGGTGAAGACATTCCATATCCCAGCACAGGCCTCGAAGTGCTCCAAATAACCACTTGCAGATTTTACCAAAAGAGTGTTTCAAAACTGCTCTTTCTACAGGTAAGTTCAAGTCTGTGAGTTGAATGCACTCAACACAAAGAAGTTTCTGAGAGTGCTTCTGTTCAGTTTTCATGTGAAGATATTTCCTTTTCCAGCATAGGCCTCAAACGGCTCCAAATATCCACTTGCAGATTCTACAAAAAGAGTGTTTCCAAACTTCTCCATCAATTGGTAGGTTCAACTCTGTGAGGTGAATGAACTCATCACAAAGAAGTTTCTGAGAATCCTTCTCTCTAGTTTTTATGTGAAGATATTTCGTTTTCCAGCATAGGCCTCAAAACGCTCCAAATATCCTCTTGCAGATTCTACAAAAAGAGTGTTTCAAAACTGTTCTATCAAAAGGAAGGTTCAACTCTGTGAGTTGAATGAATGCATCGTGAAGAACTTTCTGAGAATGCTTCTCTGTAGTTTTTAGGTGAAGACATTCCATATCCCAGCACAGGCCTCGAAGTGCTCCAAATAACCACTTGCAGATTTTACCAAAAGAGTGTTTCAAAACTGCTCTTTCTACAGGTAAGTTCAAGTCTGTGAGTTGAATGCACTCAACACAAAGAAGTTTCTGAGAATGCTTCTGTTCAGTTTTCATGTGAAGATATTTCCTTTTCCAGCATAGGCCTCAAACGGCTCCAAGTGTCCACTTGCAGATTCTACAAAAAGAGTGTTTCCAAACTTCTCCATCAATTGGTAGGTTCAACTCTGTGAGTTGAATGAACTCATCACAAAGAAGTTTCTGAGAATCCTTCTCTCTAGTTTTTATGTGAAGATATTTCCTTTTCCAGCATAGGCCTCAAAACGCTCCAAATATCCTCTTGCAGATTCTACGAAAAGAGTTTTTCAAAACTGTTCTATCAAAAGGAAGGTTCAACTCTGTGAGTTGAATGAATGCATCGTGAAGAACTTTCTGAGAATGCTTCTCTGTAGTTTTTAGGTGAAGATATTCCATATCCCAGCACAGGCCTCGAAGTGCTCCAAGTAATCACTTGCAGATTTTACCAAAAGAGTGTTTCAAAACTGCTCTTTCGACAGGTAAGTTCAAGTCTGTGAGTTGAATGCACTCAACACAAAGAAGTTTCTGAGAATGCTTCTGTTCAGTTTTTATGTGAAGATATTTCCTTTTCCAGCATAGGCCTCAAACGGCTGCAAATATAAACTTGCAGATTCTACAAAAAGAGTGTTTCCAAACTTCTCTATCAATTGGTAGGTTCAACTCTGTGAGTTGAATGAACTCATCACAAAGAAGTTTCTGAGAATCCTTCTCTCTAGTTTTTATGTGAAGATATTTCCTTTTCCAACATAGGCCTCAAGGTGCTCCGAATAAACACTTGCAGATTCTACAAAGGTAATGTTTCAAGACTGTTCTATCAAAAGAAACGTTCAAGTCTGTGAGTTGAATGCACTCATCACAGAGTAGTTTCTGAGAATGCTTCTGTCTAGTTTTTAGGTGAAGATATTTCCTTTTCCAGCATAGGCCTCAAAACGCTCCAAATATCCTCTTGCAGATTCTACAAAAAGAGTGTTTCAAAACTGTTCTATCAAAAGGAAGGTTCAACTCTGTGAGTTGAATGAATGCATCGTGAAGAACTTTCTGAGAAAGCTTCTCTGTAGTTTTTAGGTGAAGATATTCCATATCCCAGCACAGGCGTCGAAGTGCTCCAAATAACCACTTGCAGATTTTACCAAAAGAGTGTTTCAAAACTGCTCTTTCTACAGGTAAGTTCAAGTCTGTGAGTTGAATGCACTCACCACAAAGAAGTTTCTGAGAATGCTTCTGTTCAGTTTTTATGTGAAGATATTTCCTTTTCCAGCATAGGCCTCAAACGGCTCCAAATATCCACTTGCAGATTCTACAAAAAGAGTGTTTCCAAACTTCTCTATCAATTGGTAGGTTCAACTCTGTGAGTTGAATGAACTCATCACAAAGAAGTTTCTGAGAATCCTTCTCTCTAGTTTTTATGTGAAGATATTTCCTTTTCCAACATAGGCCTCAAGGTGCTCCGAATAAACACTTGCAGATTCTACAAACGTAATGTTTCAAGACTGTTCTATCAAAAGAAACGTTCAAGTCTGTGAGTTGAATGCACTCATCACACAGAAGTTTCTGAGAATGCTTCTGTCTAGTTTTATGTGAAGATATTTCCTTTTCCAGCATAGGCCTCAAAACGCTCCAAATATCCTCTTGCAGATTCTACAAAAAGAGTGTTTCAAAACTGTCCTATCAAAAGGAAGGTTCAACTCTGTGAGTTGAATGAATGCATCGTGAAGAACTTTCTGAGAATGCTTCTCTGTAGTTTTTAGGTGAAGATATTCCATATCCCAGCACAGGCCTCGAAGTGCTCCAAAAAACCACTTGCAGATTTTAACAAAAGAGTGTTTCAAAACTGCTCTTTCTACAGGTAAGTTCAAGTCTGTGAGTTGAATGCACTCAACACAAAGAAGTTTCTGAGAATGCTTCTGTTCAGTTTTTATGTGAAGATATTTCCTTTTCCAACATAGGCCTCAAACGGCTCCAAATATCCACTTTCAGATTCAACAAAAAGAGTGTTTCCAAACTTCTCTATCAATTGGTAGGTTCAACTCCGTGAGTTGAATGAACTCATCACAAAGAAGTTTCTGAGAATCCTTCTCTCTAGTTTTTATGTGGAGATATTTCCTTTTCCAACATAGGCCTCAAGGTGCTCCGAATCAGCACTTGCAGATTCTACAAACGTAATGTTTCAAGACTGTTCTATCAAAAGAAACGTTCAAGTCTGTGAGTTGAATGCACTCATCACACAGAAGTTTCTGAGAATGCTTCTGTCTAGTTTTATGTGAAGATATTTCCTTTTCCAGCATAGGCCTCAAAACGCTCCAAATATCCTCTTGCAGATTCTACAAAAAGAGTGTTTCAAAACTGTTCTATCAAAAGGAAGGTTCAACTCTGTGAGATGAATGAATGCATCGTGAAGAACTTTCTGAGAATGATTCTCTGTAGTTTTTAGGTGAAGATATTCCATATCCCAGCACAGGCCTCGAAGTGCTCCAAATAACCACCTGCAGATTTTACCAAAAGAGTGTTTCAAAACTGCTCTTTCAACAGGTAAGTTCAAGTCCGTGAGTTGAATGCACTCAACACAAAGAAGTTTCTGAGAATGCTTCTGTTCAGTTTTTATGTGAAGATATTTCCTTTTCCAGCATAGGCCTCAAACGGCTCCAATTATCCACTTGCAGATTCTACAAAAAGAGTGTTTCCAAACTTCTCTATCAATCGGTAGGTTCAACTCTGTGAGTTGAATGAACTCATCACAAAGAAGTTTCTGAGAATCCTTCTCTCTAGTTTTTATGTGAAGATATTTCCTTCTCCAACATAGGCCTCGAGGTGCTCCGAATAAACACTTGCAGATTCTACAAACGTAATGTTTCAAGACTGCTCTATCAAAACAAACGTTCAAGTCTGTGAGTTGAATGCACTCATCAGACAGAAGTTTCTGAGAATGCTTCTGTCTAGTTTTTAGGTGAAGATATTTCCTTTTCCAGCATAGGCCTCAAAACGCTCCAAATATCCTCTTGCAGATTCTACAAAAAGAGTGTTTCAAAACTGTTCTATCAAAAGGAAGCTTCAAGTCTGTGAGTTGAATGAATGCATCGTGAAGAACTTTCTGAGAATGCTTCTCTGTAGTTTTTAGGTGAAGATATTCCATATCCCAGCACAGGCCTCGAAGTGCTCCAAATAACCACTTGCAGATTTTACCAAAAGAGTGTTTCAAAACTGCTCTTTCTATAGGTAAGTTCAAGTCTGTGAGTTGAATGCACTCAACACAAAGAAGTTTCTGAGAATGCTTCTGTTCAGTTTTTATGTGAAGATATTTCCTTTTCCAGCATAGGCCTCAAACGGCTACAAATATCCACTTGCAGATTCTACAAAAAGAGTGTTTCCAAACTTCTCTATCAATTGGTAGGTTCAACTCTGTGAGTTGAATGAACTCATCACAAAGAAGTTTCTGAGAATCCTTCTCTCTAGTTTTTATGTGAAGATATTTCCTTTTCCAACATAGGTCTCAAGGTGCTCCGAATAAACACTTGCAGATTCTACAAACGTAATGTTTCAAAACTGTTCTATCAAAAGAAACGTTCAAGTCTGTGAGTTGAATGCACTCATCACACAGAAGTTTCTGAAAATGCTTCTGTCTAGTTTTTAGGTGAAGATATTTCCTTTTCCAGCATAGGCCTCAAAGCGCTCCAAATATCCTCTTGCAGATTCTACAAAAAGAGTGTTTCAAAACTGTTCTATCAAAAGGAAGCTTCAAGTCTGTGAGTTGAATGAATGCATCGTGAAGAACTTTCTGAGAATGCTTCTCTGTAGTTTTTAGGTGAAGATATTCCATATCCCAGCACAGGCCTCGAAGTGCTCCAAATAACCACTTGCAGATTTTACCAAAAGAGTGTTTCAAAACTCCTCTTTCTACAGGTAAGTTCAAGTCTGTGAGTTGAATGCACTCAACACAAAGAAGTTTCTGAGAATGCTTCTGTTCAGTTTTTATGTGAAGATATTTCCTTTTCCAGCATAGGCCTCAAACGGCTCCAAATATCCACTTGCAGATTCTACAAAAAGAGTGTTTCCAAACTTCTCTATCAATTGGTAGGTTCAACCCTGTGAGTTGAATGAACTCATCACAAAGGAGTTTCTGAGAATCCTTCTCTCTAGTTTTTATGTGAAGATATTTCCTTTTCCAACATAGGCCTCAAGGTGCTCCGAATAAACACTTGCAGATTCTACAAACGTAATGTATCAAGACTGTTCTATCAAAAGGAACGTTCAAGTCCGTGAGTTGAATGCACTCATCACACAGAAGTTTCTGAGAATGCTTCCGTCTAGTTTTTAGGTGAAGATATTTCCTTTTCCAGCATAGGCCTCAAAACGCTCCAAATATCCTCTTGCAGATTCTACAAAAGGAGTGTTTCAAAACTGTTCTATCAAAAGGAAGCTTCAACTCTGTGAGTTGAATGAATGCATCATGAAGAACTTTCTGAGAGTGCTTTTCTGTAGTTTTTAGGTGAAGATATTCCATATCCCAGCACAGGCCTCGAAGTGCTCCAAATAACCACTTGCAGATTTTACCAAAAGAGTGTTTCAAAACTGCTCTTTCTACAGGTAAGTTCAAGTCTGTGAGTTGAATGCACTCAACACAAAGAAGTTTCTGAGAAAGCTTCTGTTCAGTTTTTATGTGAAGATATTTCCTTTTCCAGCATAGGCCTCAAACGGCTCCAAATATCCACTTGCAGATTCTACAAAAAGAGTGTTTCCAAACTTCTCTATCAATTGGTAGGTTCAACTCTGTGAGTTGAAAGAACTCATCACAAAGAAGTTTCTGAGAATCCTTCTCTCTAGTTTTTATGTGAAGATATTTCCTTTTCCAACATAGGCCTCAAGGTGCTCCGAATAAACACTTGCAGATTCTACAAACGTAATGTTTCAAGACTGCTCTATCAAAAGAAACGTACAAGTCCGTGAGTTGAATGCACTCATCAAACAGAAGTTTCTGAGAATGCTTCCGTCTAGTTTTTAGGTGAAGATATTTCCTTTTCCAGCATAGGCCTCAAAACGCTCCAAATATCCTCTTGCAGTTTCTACAAAAAGAGTGTTTCAAAACTGTTCTATCAAAAGGAAGGTTCAACTCTGTGAGTTGAATGAATGCATCATGAAGAACTTTCTGAGAATGCTTCTCTGTAGTTTTTAGGTGAAGATATTCCATATCCCAGCAGAGGCCTCGAAGTGCTCCAAATAACCACTTGCAGATTTTACCAAAAGAGTGTTTCAAAACTGCTCTTTCTACAGGTAAGTTCAAGTCTGTGAGTTGAATGCACTCAACACAAAGAAGTTTCTGAGAAAGCTTCTGTTCAGTTTTTATGTGAAGATATTTCCTTTTCCAGCATAGGCCTCAAACGGCTCCAAATATCCACTTGCAGATTCTACAAAAAGAGTGTTTCCAAACTTCTCTATCAACTGGTAGGTTCAACCCTGTGAGTTGAATGAATTCATCACAAAGGAGTTTCTGAGAATCCTTCTCTCTAGTTTTTATGGGAAGATATTTCCTTTTCCAACATAGGCCTCAAGGTGCTCCGAATAAACACTTGCAGATTCTACAAACGTAATGTTTCAAGACTGTTCTATCAAAAGAAACCTTCAAGTCCGTGAGTTGAATGCACTCATCACACAGAAGTTTCTGAGAATGCTTCCGTCTAGTTTTTAGGTGAAGATATTTCCTTTTCCAGCATAGGCCTCAATACGCTCCAAATATCCTCTTGCAGATTCTACAAAAGATTGTTTCAAAACTGTTCTATCAAAAGGAAGGTTCAACTCTGTGAGTTGAATGAATGCATCGTGAAGAACTTTCTGAGAATGCTTCTCTGTAGTTTTTAGGTGAAGATATTCCATATCCCAGCACAGGCCTCGAAGTGCTCCAAATAACCACTTGCAGATTTTACCAAAAGAGTGTTTCAAAACTGCTCTTTCTACAGGTAAGTTCAAGTCTGTGAGTTGAATGCACTCAACACAAAGAAGTTTCTGAGAAAGCTTCTGTTCCGTTTTTATGTGAAGATATTTCCTTTTCCAGCATAGGCCTCAAACGGCTCCAAATATCCACTTGCAGATTCTACAAAAAGAGTGTTTCCAAACTTCTCTATCAATCGGTAGGTTCAACTCTGTGAGTTGAATGAACTCATCACAAAGAAGTTTCTGAGAATCCTTCTCTCTAGTTTTTATGTGAAGATATTTCCTTTTCCAACATAGGCCTCAAGGTGCTCCGAATAAACACTTGCAGATTCTACAAACGTAATGTTTCAAAACTGTTCTATCAAAAGAAACGTTCATGTCTGAGAGTTGAATGCACTCATCACACAGAAGTGTCTGAGAATGCTTCTGTCTAGTTTTTAGGTGAAGATATTTCCTTTTCCAGCATAGGCCTCAAAACGCTCCAAATATCCTCTTGCAGATTCTACAAAAAGAGTGTTTCAAAACTGTTCTATCAAAAGGAAGGTTCAACTCTGTGAGTTGAATGAATGCGTCGTGAAGAACTTTCTGAGAATGCTTCTCTGTAGTTTTTAGGTGAAGATATTCCCTATCCCAGCACAGGCCTCGAAGTGCTCCAAATAACCACTTGCAGATTTTACCAAAAGAGTCTTTCAAAACTGCTCTTTCTACAGGTAAGTTCAAGTCTGTGAGTCGAATGCACTCAACACAAAGAAGTTTCTGAGAATGCTTCTGTTCAGTTTTTATGTGAAGATATTTACTTTTCCAGCATAGGCCTCAAACGGCTCCAAATATCCACTTGCAGATTCTACAAAAAGAGTGTTTCCAAACTTCTCTATCAATTGGTAGGTTCAACTCTGTGAGTTGAATGAACTCATCACAAAGAAGTTTCTGAGAATCCTTCTCTCTAGTTTTTATGTGAAGATATTTCCTTTTGCAACATAGGCCTCAAGGTGCTCCGAATAAACACTTGCAGATTCTACAAACGTAATGTTTCAAAACTGTTCTATCAAAAGAAACGTTCAAGTCTGTGAGTTGAATTCACTCATCACACAGAAGTTTCTGAGAATGCTTCTGTCTAGTTTTTATGTGAAGATATTTCCTTTTCCAGCATAGGCCTCAATACGCTCCAAATATCCTCTTGCAGATTCTACAAAAAGAGTGTTTCCAAACTGTTCTATCAAAAGGAAAGTTCAACTCTGTGAGTTGAATGAATGCATCGTGAAGAACTTTCTGAGAATGCTTCTCTGTAGTTTTTAGGTGAAGATATTCCATATCCCAGCACAGGCCTCGAAGTGCTCCAAATAACCACTTGCAGATTTTACCAAAAGAGTGTTTCAAAACTGCTCTTTCTACAGGTAAGTTCAAGTCTGTGAGTTGAATGCACTCAACACAAAGAAGTTTCTGAGAATGCTTCTGTTCAGTTTTTATGTGAAGATATTTCCTTTTCCAGCATAGGCCTCAAACGGCTCCAAATATCCACTTGCAGATTCTACAAAAAGAGGGTTTCCAAACTTCTCTATCAATTGGTAGGTTCAATTCTGTGAGGTGAATGAACTCATCACAAAGAAGTTTCTGAGAATCCTTCTCTCTAGTTTTTATGTGAAGATATTTCCTTTTCCAACATAGGCCTCAAGGTGCTCCGAATAAACACTTGCAGATTCTACAAACGTAATGTTTGAAAACTGTTCTATCAAAAGAAACGTTGAAGTCTGTGTGTTGAATGCACTCATCACACAGAAGTTTCTGAGAATGCTTCTGTCTAGTTTTTATGTGAAGATATTTCCTTTTCCAGCATAGGCCTCAAAACCCTCCAAATATCCTCTTGCAGATTCTACAAAAAGAGTGTTTCAAAACTGTTCTATCAAAAGGAAGGTTCAACTCTGTGAGTTGAATGAATGCATCGTGAAGAACTTTCTGAGAATGCTTCTCTGTAGTTTTTAGGTGAAGATATTCCATATCCCAGCACAGGCCTCGAAGTGCTCCAAATAACCACTTGCAGATTTTACCAAAAGAGTGTTTCAAAACTGCTCTTTCTACAGGTAAGTTCAAGTCTGTGAGTTGAATGCACTCAACACAAAGAAGTTTCTGAGAATGCTTCTGTTCAGTTTTTATGTGAAGATATTTCCTTTTCCAGCATAGGCCTCAAACGGCTCCAAATATCCACTTGCAGATTCTACAAAAAGAGTGTTTCCAAACTTCTCTATCAATTGGTAGGTTCAACTCTGTGAGTTGAATGAACTCATCACAAAGAAGTTTTTGAGAATCCTTCTCTCTAGTTTTTATGTGAAGATATTTCCTTTTCCAACATAGGCCTCAAGGTGCTCCGAATAAACACTTGCAGATTCTACAAACGTAATGTTTCAAAACTGTTCTATCAAAAGAAACGTTCAAGTCTGTGAGTTGAATGCACTCATCACACAGAAGTTTCTGAGAATGCTTCTGTCTAGTTTTTATGTGAAGATATTTCCTTTTCCAGCATAGGCCTCAAAACGCTCCAAATATCCTCTTGCAGATTCTACAAAAAGAGTGTTTCAAAACTGTTCTATCAAAAGGAAAGTTCAACTCTGTGAGTTGAATGAATGCATCGTGAAGAACTTTCTGAGAATGCTTCTCTGTAGTTTTTAGGTGAAGATATTCCATATCCCAGCACAGGCCTCGAAGTGCTCCAAATAACCACTTGCAGATTTTACCAAAAGAGTGTTTCAAAACTGCTCTTTCTACAGGTAAGTTCAAGTCTGTGAGTTGAATGCACTCAACACAAAGAAGTTTCTGAGAATGCTTCTGTTCAGTTTTTATGTGAAGATATTTCCTTTTCCAGCATAGGCCTCAAACGGCTCCAAATATCCACTTGCAGATTCTACAAAAAGAGGGTTTCCAAACTTCTCTATCAATTGGTAGGTTCAACTCTGTGAGTTGAATGAACTCATCACAAAGAAGTTTCTGAGAATCCTTCTCTCTAGTTTTTATGTGAAGATATTTCCTTTTCCAACATAGGCCTCAAGGTGCTCCGAATAAACACTTGCAGATTCTACAAACGTAATGTTTGAAAACTGTTCTATCAAAAGAAACGTTCAAGTCTGTGAGTTGAATGCACTCATCACACAGAAGTTTCTGAGAATGCTTCTGTCTAGTTTTTATGTGAAGATATTTCCTTTCCCAGCATAGGCCTCAAAACCCTCCAAATATCCTCTTGCAGATTCTACAAAAAGAGTGTTTCAAAACTGTTCTATCAAAAGGAAGGTTCAACTCTGTGAGTTGAATGAATGCATCGTGAAGAACTTTCTGAGAATGCTTCTCTGTAGTTTTTAGGTGAAGATATTCCATATCCCAGCACAGGCCTCGAAGTGCTCCAAATAACCACTTGCAGATTTTACCAAAAGAGTGTTTCAAAACTGCTCTTTCTACAGGTAAGTTCAAGTCTGTGAGTTGAATGCACTCAACACAAAGAAGTTTCTGAGAATGCTTCTGTTCAGTTTTTATGTGAAGATATTTCCTTTTCCAGCATAGGCCTCAAACGGCTCCAAATATCCACTTGCAGATTCTACAAAAAGAGTGTTTCCAAACTTGTCTATCAATTGGTAGGTTCAACTCTGTGAGTTGAATGAACTCATCACAAAGGAGTTTCTGAGAGTCCTTCTCTCTAGTTTTTATCTGAAGATATTTCCTTTTCCAACATAGGCCTCAAGGTGCTCCGAATAAACACTTGCAGATTCTACAAACGTAATGTTTCAAGACTCTTCTATCAAAAGAAACGTTCAAGTCTGTGAGTTGAATGCACTCATCACACAGAAGTTTCTGAGAATGCTTCTGTCTAGTTTTTAGGTGAAGATATTTCCTTTTCCAGCATACGCCTCAAAACGCTCCAAATATCCTCTTGCAGATTCTACAAAAAGAGTGTTTCAAAACTGTTCTATCAAGAGGAAGGTTCAACTCTGTGAGTTGAATGAATGCATCGTGAAGAACTTTCTGAGAATGCTTCTCTGTAGTTTTTAGGTGAAGATATTCCATATCCCAGCACAGGCCTCGAAGTGCTCCAAATAACCACTTGCAGATTTTACCAAAAGAGTGTTTCAAAACTGCTCTTTCTACAGGTAAGTTCAAGTCTGTGAGTTGAATGCACTCAACACAAAGAAGTTTCTGAGAATGCTTCTGTTCAGTTTTTATGTGAAGATAGTTCCTTTTCCAGCATAGGCCTCAAACGGCTCTAAATATCCACTTGCAGATTCTACAAAAAGAGTGTTTCCAAACTTCTCTATCAATTGGTAGGTTCAACTCTGTGAGTTGAATGAACTCATCACAAAGAAGTTTCTGAGAATCCTTCTCTCTAGTTTTTATGTGAAGATATTTCCTTTTCCAACATAGGCCTCAAGGTGCTCTGAATAAACACTTGCAGATTCTACAAACGTAATGTTTCAAAACTGTTCTATCAAAAGAAACGTTCAAGTCGGTGAGTTGAATGCACTCATCACACAGTAGTTTCTGAGAATGCTTCTGTCTAGTTTTTAGGTGAAGATATTTCCTTTTCCAGCATAGGCCTCAAAACGCTCCAAATAGCCTCTTGCAGATTCTACAAAAAGAGTGTTTCAAAACTGTTCTATCAAAAGGAAGCTTCAAGTCTGTGAGTTGAATGAATGCATCGTGAAGAACTTTCTGAGAATGCTTCTCTGTAGTTTTTAGGTGAAGATATTCCATATCCCAGCACAGGCCTCGAAGTGCTCCATATAACCACTTGCAGATTTTACCAAAAGAGTGTTTCAAAACTGCTCTTTCTACAGGTAAGTTCAAGTCTGTGAGTCGAATGCACTCAACACAAAGAAGTTTCTGAGAATGCTTCTGTTCAGTTTTTATGTGAAGATATTTCCTTTTCCAGCATAGGCCTCAAACGGCTCCAAATATCCACTTGCAGATTCTACAAAAAGAGTGTTTCCAAACTTCTCTATCAATTGGTAGGTTCAACTCTGTGAGTTGAATGAACTCATCACAAAGAAGTTTCTGAGAATGCTTCTGTCTAGTTTTTAGGTGAAGATATTTCCTTTTCCAGCATAGGCCTCAAAACGCTCCAAATATCCTCTTGCAGATTCTACAAAAAGAGTGTTTCAAAACTGTTCTATCAAAAGGAAGGTTCAACTCTGTGAGTTGAATGAATGCATCGTGAAGAACTTTCTGAGAATGCTTCTCTGTAGTTTTTAGGTGAAGATATTCCATATCCCAGCACAGGCCTCGAAGTGCTCCAAATAACCACTTGCAGATTTTACCAAAAGAGTGTTTCAAAACTGCTCTTTCTACAGGTAAGTTCAAGTCTGTGAGTTGAATGCACGCAACACAAAGAAGTTTCTGAGAATGCTTCTGTTCTGTTTTTATGTGAAGATATTTCCTTTTCCAGCATAGGCCTCAAACGGCTCCAAAAATCCACTTGCAGATTCTACAAAAAGAGTGTTTCCAAACTTCTCTATCAATTGGTAGGTTCAACTCCGTGAGTTGAATGAACTCATCACAAAGGAGTTTCTGAGAATCCTTCTCTCTAGTTTTTATGTGAAGATATTTCCTTTTCCAACATAGGCCTCAATGTGCTCCGAATAAACACTTGAAGATTCTACAAACGTAATGTTTCAAAACTGTTCTATGAAAAGAAACGTTCAAGTCTGTGAGTTGAATTCACTCATCACACAGAAGTTTCTGAGAATGCTTCTGTCCAGTTTTTAGGTGAAGATATTTCCTTTTCCAGCATAGGCCTCAAAACGCTCCAAATATCCTCTTGCAGATTCTACAAAAAGAGAGTTTCAAAACTGTTCTATCAAAAGGAAGGTTCAACTCCGTGAGTTGAATGAATGCATCGTGAATAACTTTCTGAGAATGCTTCTCTGTAGTTTGTAGGTGAAGATATTCCATATCCCAGCACAGGCCTCGAAGTGCTCCAAATAACCACTTGCAGATTTTACCAAAAGAGTGTTTCAAAACTGCTCTTTCTACAGGTAAGTTCAAGTCTGTGAGTTGAATGCACTCAACACAAAGAAGATTCTGAGAATGCTTCTGTTCAGTTTTTATGTGAAGATATTTCCTTTTCCAGCATAGGCCTCAAACGGCTACAAATATCCACTTGCAGATTCTACAAAAAGAGTGTTTCCAAACTTCTCTATCAATTGGTAGGTTCAACCCTGTGAGTTGAATGAACTCATCACAAAGGAGTTTCTGAGAACCCTTCTCTCTAGTTTTTATGTGAAGATATTTCCTTTTCCAACATAGGCCTCAAGGTGCTCAGAATAAACACTTGCAGATTCTACAAACGTAATGTTTCAAAACTGTTCTATCAAAAGAAACGTTCATGTCTGTGAGTTGAATGCACTCATCACACAGAAGTTTCTGAGAATGCTTCTGGCTAGTTTTTAGGTGAAGATATTTCCTTTTCCAGCATAGGCCTCAATACGCTCCAAATATCCTCTTGCAGATTCTACAAAAAGAGTGTTTCAAAACTGTTCTATCAAAAGGAAGGTTCAACTCTGTGAGTTGAATGAATGCATCGTGAAGAACTTTCTGAGAATGCTTCTCTGTAGTTTTTAGGTGAAGATATTCCATATCCCAGCACAGGCCTCGAAGTGCTCCATATAACCACTTGCAGATTTTACCAAAAGAGTGTTTCAAAACTGCTCTTTCTACAGGTAAGTTCAAGTCTGTGAGTCGAATGCACTCAACACAAAGAAGTTTCTGAGAATGCTTCTGTTCAGTTTTTATGTGAAGATATTTCCTTTTCCAGCATAGGCCTCAAACGGCTCCAAATATCCACTTGCAGATTCTACAAAAAGAGTGTTTCCAAACTTCTCTATCAATTGGTAGGTTCAACCCTGTGAGTTGAATGAACTCATCACAAAGGAGTTTCTGAGAATCCTTCTCTCTAGTTTTTATGTGAAGATAATTCCTTTTCCAACATAGGCCGCAAGGTGCTCCGAATAAACACTTGCAGATTCTACAAACGTAATGTTTCAAAACTGTTCTATCAAAAAAAACGTTCATGTCTGTGAGTTGAATGCACTCATCACACAGAAGTTTCTGAGAATGGTTCTGTCTAGTTTTTAGGTAAGGATATTTCCTTTTCCAGCATAGGCCTCAAAACGCTCCAAATATCCTCTTGCAGATTCTACAAAAAGAGAGTTTCAAAACTGTTCTATCAAAAGGAAGGTTCAACTCCGTGAGTTGAATGAATGCATCGTGAATAACTTTCTGAGAATGCTTCTCTGTAGTTTGTAGGTGAAGATATTCCATATCCCAGCACAGGCCTCGAAGTGCTCCAAATAACCACTTGCAGATTTTACCAAAAGAGTGTTTCAAAACTGCTCTTTCTACAGGTAAGTTCAAGTCTGTGAGTTGAATGCACTCAACACAAAGAAGATTCTGAGAATGCTTCTGTTCAGTTTTTATGTGAAGATATTTCCTTTTCCAGCATAGGCCTCAAACGGCTACAAATATCCACTTGCAGATTCTACAAAAAGAGTGTTTCCAAACTTCTCTATCAATTGGTAGGTTCAACCCTGTGAGTTGAATGAACTCATCACAAAGGAGTTTCTGAGAACCCTTCTCTCTAGTTTTTATGTGAAGATATTTCCTTTTCCAACATAGGCCTCAAGGTGCTCAGAATAAACACTTGCAGATTCTACAAATGTAATGTTTCAAAACTGTTCTATCAAAAGAAACGTTCATGTCTGTGAGTTGAATGCACTCATCACACAGAAGTTTCTGAGAATGCTTCTGGCTAGTTTTTAGGTGAAGATATTTCCTTTTCCAGCATAGGCCTCAATACGCTCCAAATATCCTCTTGCAGATTCTACAAAAAGAGTGTTTCAAAACTGTTCTATCAAAAGGAAGGTTCAACTCTGTGAGTTGAATGAATGCATCGTGAAGAACTTTCTGAGAATGCTTCTCTGTAGTTTTTAGGTGAAGATATTCCATATCCCAGCACAGGCCTCGAAGTGCTCCAAATAACCACTTGCAGATTTTACCAAAAGAGTGTTTCAAAACTGCTCTTTCTACAGGTAAGTTCAAGTCTGTGAGTCGAATGCACTCAACACAAAGAAGTTTCTGAGAATGCTTCTGTTCAGTTTTTATGTGAAGATATTTCCTTTTCCAGCATAGGCCTCAAACGGCTCCAAATATCCACTTGCAGATTCTACAAAAAGAGTGTTTCCAAACTTCTCTATCAATTGGTAGGTTCAACCCTGTGAGTTGAATGAACTCATCACAAAGGAGTTTCTGAGAATCCTTCTCTCTAGTTTTTATGTGAAGATAATTCCTTTTCCAACATAGGCCTCAAGGTGCTCCGAATAAACACTTGCAGATTCTACAAACGTAATGTTTCAAAACTGTTCTATCAAAAAAAACGTTCATGTCTGTGAGTTGAATGCACTCATCACACAGAAGTTTCTGAGAATGGTTCTGTCTAGTTTTTAGGTAAGGATATTTCCTTTTCCAGCATAGGCCTCAAAACGCTCCAAATATCCTCTTGCAGATTCTACAAAAAGAGTGTTTCAAAACTGTTCTATCAAAAGGAAGGTTCAACTCTGTGAGTTGAATCAATGCATCGTGAAGAACTTTCTGAGAATGCTTCCCTGTAGTTTTTAGGTGAAGGTATTCCATATCCCAGCACAGGCCTCGAAGTGCTCCAAATAACCACTTGCAGATTTTACCAAAAGAGTGTTTCAAAACTGCTCTTTCTACAGGTAAGTTCAAGTCTGTGAGTCGAATGCACTCAACACAAAGAAGTTTCTGAGAATGCTTCTGTTCAGTTTTTATGTGAAGATATTTCCTTTTCCAGCATAGGCCTCAAACGGCTCCAAATATCCGCTTGCAGATTCTACAAAAAGAGTGTTTCCAAACTTCTCTATCAATTGGTAGGTTCAACTCTGTGAGTTGAATGAACTCATCACAAAGAAGTTTCTGAGAATCCTTCTCTCTAGTTTTTATGTGAACATATTTCCTTTTCCAACATAGGCCTCAAGGTGCTCCGAATAAACACTTGCAGATTCTACAAACGTAATGTTTCAAAACTGTTCTATCAAAAGAAACTTTCAAGTCGGTGAGTTGAATGCACTCATCACACAGAAGTTTCTGAGAATGCTTCTGTCTAGTTTTTAGGTGAAGATATTTCCTTTTCCAGCATAGGCCTCAAAACGCTCCAAATATCCTCTTGCAGATTCTACAAAAAGAGTGTTTCAAAACTGTTCTATCAAAAGGAAGTTTCAACTCTGTGAGTTGAATGAATGCGTCGTGAAGAACTTTCTGAGAATGCTTCTCTGTAGTTTTTAGGTGAAGATATTCCATATCACAGCACAGGCCTCGAAGTGCTCCAAATAACCACTTGCAGATTTTACCAAAAGAGTTGTTTCAAAACTGCTCTTTCTACAGGTAAGTTCAAGTCTGTGAGTCGAATGCACTCAACACAAAGAAGTTTCTGAGAATGCTTCTGTTCAGTTTTTATGTGAAGATATTTCCTTTTCCAGCATAGGCCTCAAACGGCTCCAAATATCCACTTGCAGATTCTACAAAAAGAGTGTTTCCAAACTTCTCTATCAATTGGTAGGTTCAACTCTGTGAGTTGAATGAACTCATCACAAAGAAGTTTCTGAGAATCCTTCTCTCTAGTTTTTATGTGAAGATATTTCCTTCTCCAACATAGGCCTCAAGGTGCTCCGAATAAACACTTGCAGATTCTACAAACGTAATGTTTCAAGACTGCTCTATCAAAAGAAACGTTCAAGTCTGTGAGTTGAATGCACTCATCACACAGAAGTTTCTGAGAATGCTTCTGTCTAGTTTTTAGGTGAAGATATTTCCTTTTCCAGCATATGCCTCAAAACGCTCCAAATATCCTCTTGCAGATTCTACAAAAAGAGTGTTTCAAAACTGTTCTATCAAAAGGAAGCTTCAACTCTGTGAGTTGAATGAATGCATCGTGAAGAGCTTTCTGAGAATGCTTCTCTGTAGTTTTTAGGTGAAGATATTACATATCCCAGCACAGGCCTCGATGTGCTCCAAATAACCACTTGCAGATTTTACCAAAAGAGTGTTTCAAAACTGCTCTTTCTACAGGTAAGTTCAAGTCTGTGAGTTGAATGCACTCAACACAAAGAAGTTTCTGAGAATGCTTCTGTTCAGTTTTTATGTGAAGATATTTCCTTTTCCAGCATAGGCCTCAAACGGCTCCAAATATCCACTTGCAGATTCTACAAAAAGAGTGTTTCCAAACTTCTCTATCAATTGGTAGGTTCAACTCTGTGAGTTCAATGAACTCATCACAAAGAAGTTTCTGAGAATCCTTCTCTCTAGTTTTTATGTGAAGATATTTCCTTTTCCAACATAGGCCTCAAGGTGCTCCGAATAATCACTTGCAGATTCTACAAACGTAATGTTTCAAGACTGTTCTATCAAAAGAAACGTTCAAGTCTGTGAGTTGAATGCACTCATCACACAGAAGTTTCTGAGAATGCTTCTGTCTAGTTTTATGCGAAGATATTTCCTTTTCCAACATAGGCCTCAAACGCTCCAAATATCCTCTTGCAGATTCTACAAAAAGAGTGTTTCAAAACTGTTCTATCAAAAGGAAGGTTCAACTCTGTGAGTTGAATGAATGCATCATGAAGAACTTTCTGAGAATGCTCCTCTGTAGTTTTTAGGTGAAGATATTCCATATCCCAGCACAGGCCTCAAAGTGCTCCAAATAACCACTTGCAGATTTTACCAAAAGAGTGTTTCAAAACTGCTCTTTCTACAGGTAAGTTCAAGTCTGTGAGTTGAATGCACTCAACACAAAGAAGTTTCTGAGAATGCTTCTGTTCAGTTTTTATGTGAAGATATTTCCTTTTCCAGCATAGGCCTCAAACGGCTCCAAATATCCACTTGCAGATTCTACAAAAAGAGTGTTTCCAAACTTCTCTATCAATTGGTATGTTCAACTCTGTGAGTTCAATGAACTCATCACAAAGAAGTTTCTGAGAATCCATCTCTCTAGTTTTTATGTGAAGATATTTCCTTTTCCAACATAGGCCTCAAGGTGCTCCGAATAAACACTTGTAGATTCTACAAACGTAATGTTTCATAACTGTTCTATCAAAAGAAACGTTCAAGTCTGTGAGTTGAATGCACTCATCACACAGAAGTTTCTGAGAATGCTTCTTTCTAGTTTTTAGGTGAAGAAATTTCCTTTTCCAGCATAGGCCTCAAAGCGCTCCAAATATCCTCTTGCAGATTCTACAAAAAGAGTGTTTCAAAACTGTTCTATCAAAAGGAAGGTTCAACTCTGTGAGTTGAATGAATGCATCATGAAGAAGTTTCTGAGAATGCTTCTCTGTAGTTTTTAGGTGAAGATATTCCATATCCCAGCACAGGCCTCGAAGTGCTCCAAATAACCACTTGCAGATTTTACCAAAAGTGTGTTTCAAAACTGCTCTTTCTACAGGTAAGTTCAAGTCTGTGAGTTGAATGCACTCAACACAAAGAAGTTTCTGAGAATGCTTCTGTTCAGTTTTTATGTGAAGATATTTCCTTTTCCAGCATAGGCCTCAAACGGCTCCAAATATCCACTTGCAGATTCTACAAAAAGAGTGTTTCCAAACTTCTCTATCAATTGGTAGGTTCAACTCTGTGAGTTGAATGAACTCATCACAAAGAAGTTTCTGAGAATCCTTCTCTCTAGTTTTTATGTGAAGATATTTCCTTTTCCAACATAGGCCTCAATGTGCTCCGAATAATCACTTGCAGATTGTACAAACGTAATGTTTCAAGACTGTTGTATCAAAAGAAACGTTCAAGTCTGTGAGTTGAATGCACTCATCACACAGAAGTTTCTGAGAATGCTTCTGTCTAGTTTTATGCGAAGATATTTCCTTTTCCAGCATAGGCCTCAAAACGCTCCAAATATCCTCTTGCAGATTCTACAAAAAGAGTGTTTCAAAACTGTTCTATCAAAAGGAAGGTTCAACTCTGTGAGTTGAATGAATGCATCATGAAGAACTTTCTGAGAATGCTCCTCTGTAGTTTTTAGGTGAAGATATTCCATATCCCAGCACAGGCCTCAAAGTGCTCCAAATAGCCACTTGCAGATTTTACCAAAAGAGTGTTTCAAAACTGCTCTTTCTACAGGTAAGTTCAAGTCTGTGAGTTAAATGCACTCAACACAAAGAAGTTTCTGAGAATGCTTCTGTTCAGTTTTTATGTGAAGATATTTCCTTTTCCAGCATAGGCCTCCAACGGCTCCAAATATCCACTTGCAGATTCTACAAAAAGAGTGTTTCCAAACTTCTCTATCAATTGGTAGGTTCAACTCTGTGAGTTCAATGAACTCATCACAAAGAAGTTTCTGAGAATCCATCTCTCTAGTTTTTATGTGAAGATATTTCCTTTTCCAACATAGGCCTCAAGGTGCTCCGAATAAACACTTGCAGATTCTACAAACGTAATGTTTCAAAACTGTTCTATCAAAAGAAACGTTCAAGTCTGTGAGTTGAATGCACTCATCACACAGAAGTTTCTGAGAATGCTTCTGTCTAGTTTTTAGGTGAAGAAATTTCCTTTTCCAGCATAGGCCTCAAAGCGCTCCAAATATCCTCTTGCAGATTCTACAAAAAGAGTGTTTCAAAACTGTTCTATCAAAAGGAAGGTTCAACTCTGTGAGTTGAATGAATGCATCGTGAAGAACTTTCTGAGAATGCTTCTCTGTAGTTTTTAGGTGAAGATATTCCATATCCCAGCACAGGCCTCGAAGTGCTCCAAATAACCACTTGCAGATTTTACCAAAAGAGTGTTTCAAAACTGCTCTTTCTACAGGTAAGTTCAAGTCTGTGAGTTGAATGCACTCAACACAAAGAAGTTTCTGAGAATGCTTCTGTTCAGTTTTTATGTGAAGATATTTCCTTTTCCAGCATAGGCCTCAAACGGCTCCAAATATCCACTTGCAGATTCTACAAAAAGAGTGTTTCCAAACTTCTCCATCAATTGGTAGGTTCAACTCTGTGAGTTGAATGAACTCATCACAAAGAAGTTTCTGAGAATCCTTCTCTCTAGTTTTTATGTGAAGATATTACCTTTTCCAACATAGGCCTCAAGGTGCTCCGAATAAACACTTGCAGATTCTACAAACGTAATGTTTCAAGACTGTTCTATCAAAAGAAACGTTCAAGTCTGTGAGTTGAATGCACTCATCACACAGAAGTTTCTGAGAATGCTTCTGTCTAGTTTTTAGGTGAAGATATTTCCTTTTCCAGCATAGGCCTCAAAACGCTCCAAATATCCTGTTGCAGATTCTACAAAAAGAGTGTTTCAAAACTGTTCTATCAAAAGGAAGGTTCAACTCTGTGAGTTGAATGAATGCATCGTGAAGAACTTTCTGAGAATGCTTCTCTGTAGTTTTTAGGTGAAGATATTCCATATCCCAGCACAGGCCTCGAAGTGCTCCAAATAACCACTTGCAGATTTTACCAAAAGAGTGTTTCAAAACTGCTCTTTCTACAGGTAAGTTCACGTCTGTGAGTTGAATGCACTCAACACAAAGAAGTTTCTGAGAATGCTTCTGTTCAGTTTTTATGTGAAGATATTTCCTTTTCCAGCATAGGCCTCAAACGGCTCCAAATATCCACTTGCAGATTCTACAAAAAGAGTGTTTCCAAACTTCTCTATCAATTGGTAGGTTCGACTCTGTGAGTTCAATGAACTCATCACAAAGACGTTTCTGAGAATCCTTCTCTCTAGTTTTTATGTGAAGGTATTTCCTTTTCCAACATAGGCCTCAAGGTGCTCCAAATAAGCACTTGCAGATTCTACAAACGTAATGTTTCAAGACTGTTCTATCAAAAGAAACGTTCAAGTCTGTGAGTTGAATGCACTCATCACACAGAAGTTTCTGAGAATGCTTCTGTCTAGTTTTTAGGTGAAGATATTTCCTTTTCCAGCATAGGCCTCAAAACGCTCCAAATATCCTCTTGCAGATTCTACAAAAAGAGTGTTTCAAAACTGTTCTATCAAAAGGAAGGTTCAACTCTGTGAGTTGATTGAATGCATCGTGAAGAACTTTCTGAGAATGCTTCTCTGTAGTTTTTAGGTGAAGATATTCCATATCCCAGCACAGGCCTCGAATTGCTCCAAATAACCACTTGCAGATTTTACCAAAAGAGTGTTTCAAAACTGCTCTTTCTACAGGTAAGTTCAAGTCTGTGAGTTGAATGCACTCAACACAAAGAAGTTTCTGAGAATGCTTCTGTTCAGTTTTTATGTGAAGATATTTCCTTTTCCAGCATAGGCCTCAAACGGCTGCAAATATAAACTTGCAGATTCTACAAAAAGAGTGTTTCCAAACTTCTCTATCAATTGGTAGGTTCAACTCTGTGAGTTGAATGAACTCATCACAAAGAAGTTTCTGAGAATCCTTCTCTCTAGTTTTTATGTGAAGATATTTCCTTTTCCAACATAGGCCTCAAGGTGCTCCGAATAAACACTTGCAGATTCTACAAAGGTAATGTTTCAAGACTGTTCTATCAAAAGAAACGTTCAAGTCTGTGAGTTGAATGCACTCATCACACAGTAGTTTCTGAGAATGCTTCTGTCTAGTTTTTAGGTGAAGATATTTCCTTTTCCAGCATAGGCCTCAAAACGCTCCAAATATCCTCTTGCAGATTCTACAAAAAGAGTGTTTCAAAACTGTTCTATCAAAAGGAAGGTTCAACTCTGTGAGTTGAATGAATGCATCGTGAAGAACTTTCTGAGAATGCTTCTCTGTAGTTTTTAGGTGAAGATATTCCATATCCCAGCACAGGCGTCGAAGTGCTCCAAATAACCACTTGCAGATTTTACCAAAAGAGTGTTTCAAAACTTCTCTTTCTACAGGTAAGTTCAAGTCTGTGAGTTGAATGCACTCAACACAAAGAAGTTTCTGAGAATGCTTCTGTTCAGTTTTTATGTGAAGATATTTCCTTTTCCAGCATAGGCCTCAAACGGCTCCAAATATCCACTTGCAGATTCTACAAAAAGAGTGTTTCCAAACTTCTCCATCAATTGGTAGGTTCAACTCTGTGAGTTGAATGAACTCATCACAAAGAAGTTTCTGAGAATCCTTCTCTCTAGTTTTTATGTGAAGATATTTCCTTTTCCAACATAGGCCTCAAGGTGCTCCGAATAAACACTTGCAGATTCTACAAGCGTAATGTTTCAAGACTGTTCTATCAAAAGAAACGTTCAAGTCTGTGAGTTGAATGCACTCATCACACAGAAGTTTCTGAGAATGCTTCTGTCTAGTTTTTAGGTGAAGATATTTCCTTTTCCAGCATAGGCCTCAAAACGCTCCAAATATCCTCTTGCAGATTCTACAAAAAGAGTGTTTCAAAACTGTTCTATCAAAAGGAAGGTTCAACTCTGTGAGTTGAATGAATGCATCTTGAAGAACTTTCTGAGAATGCTTCCCTGTAGTTTTTAGGTGAAGATATTCCATATCCCAGCACAGGCCTCGAAGTGCTCCAAGTAATCACTTGCAGATTTTAACAAAAGAGTGTTTCAAAACTGCTCTTTCGACAGGTAAGTTCAAGTGTGTGAGTTGAATGCACTCAACACAAAGAAGTTTCTGAGAATGCTTCTGTTCAGTTTTTATGTGAAGATATTTCCTTTTCCAGCATAGGCCTCAAACGGCTGCAAATATAAACTTGCAGATTCTACAAAAAGAGTGTTTCCAAACTTCTCTATCAATTGGTAGGTTCAACTCCGTGAGTTGAATGAACTGATCACAAAGAAGTTTCTGAGAATCCTTCTCTCTAGTTTTTATGTGAAGATATTTCCTTTTCCAACATAGGCCTCAAGGTGCTCCGAATAAACACTTGCAGATTCTACAAACCTAATGTTTCAAGACTGTTCTATCAAAAGAAACGTTCAAGTCTGTGAGTTGAATGCACTCATCACACAGAAGTTTCTGAGAATGCTTCTGTCTAGTTTTTAGGTGAAGATATTTCCTTTTCCAGCACAGGCCTCAAAACGCTCCAAATATCCTCTTGCAGATTCTACAAAAAGAGTGTTTCAAAACTGTTCTATCAAAAGGAAGCTTCAACTCTGTGTGTTGAATGAATGCATCGTGAAGAACTTTCTGAGAATGCTTCTCTGTAGTTTTTAGGTGAAGATATTCCATATCCCAGCACAGGCCTCGAAGTGCTCCAAAGAACCACGTGCAGATTTTACCAAAAGAGTGTTTCAAAACTGCTCTTTCTACAGGTAAGTTCAAGTCTGTGAGTTGAATGCACTCAACACAAAGAAGTTTCTGAGAATGCTTCTGTTCAGTTTTTATGTGAAGATATTTCCTTTTCCAGCATAGGCCTCAAACGGCTCCAAATATCCACTTGCAGATTCTACAAAAAGAGTGTTTCCAAACTTCTCTATCAATTGGTAGGTTCAACTCTGTGAGTTGAATGAACTCATCACAAAGGGGTTTCTGAGAATCCTTCTCTCTAGTTTTTATGTGAAGATATTTCCTTTTCCAACATAGGCCTCAAGGTGCTCCGAATAAACACTTGCAGATTCTACAAACGTAATGTTTCAAAACTGTTCTATCAAAAGAAACGTTCAAGTCTGTGAGTTGAATGCACTCATCACACAGAAGTTTCTGAGAATGCTTCTGTCTAGTTTTTAGGTGAAGATATTTCATTTTCCAGCATAGGCCTCAAAACGCTCCAAATATCCTCTTGCAGATTCTACAAAAAGAGTGTTTCAAAACTGTTCTATCAAAAGGAAGGTTCAACTCTGTGATTTGAATGATTGCATCGTGAAGAACTTTCTGAGATTGCTTCTCTGTAGTTTTTAGGTGAAGATACTCCATATCCCAGCACAGGCCTCGAAGTGCTCCAAAAAACCACTTGCAGATTTTAACAAAAGAGTGTTTCAAAACTGCTCTTTATACAGGTAAGTTCAAGTCTGTGAGTTGAATGCACTCAACACAAAGAAGTTTCTGAGAATGCTTCTGTTCAGTTTTTATGTGAAGATATTTCCTTTTCCAGCATAGGCCTCAAACGGCTCCAAATATCCACTTTCAGATTCTACAAAAAGAGTGTTTCCAAACTTCTCTATCAATTGGTGGGTTCAACTCCGTGAGTTGAATGAACTCATCACAAAGAAGTTTCTGAGAATCCTTCTCTCTAGTTTTTATGTGAAGATATTTCCTTTTCCAACATAGGCCTCAAGGTGCTCTGAATCAGCACTTGCAGATTCTACAAACGTAATGTTTCAAGACTGTTCTATCAAAAGAAACGTTCAAGTCTGTGAGTTGAATGCACTCATCACACAGAAGTTTCTGAGAATGCTTCTGTCTAGTTTTATGTGAGGATATTTCCTTTTCCAGCATAGGCCTCAAAACGCTCCAAATATCCTCTTGCAGATTCTACAAAAAGAGTGTTTCAAAACTGTTCTATCAAAAGGAAGGTTCAACTCTGTGAGTTGAATGAATGCATCATGAAGAACTTTCTGAGAATGCTTCTCTGTAGTTTTTAGGTGAAGATATTCCATATCCCAGCATAGGCCTCGAAGTGCTCCAAATAACCACTTGCAGATTTTACCAAAAGAGTGTTTCAAAACTGCTCTTTCTACAGGTAAGTTCAAGTCTGTGAGTTGAATGCACTCAACACAAAGAAGTTTCTGAGAATGCTTCTGTTCAGTTTTTATGTGAAGATATTTCCTTTTCCAGCATAGGCCTCAAACGGCTCCAAATATCCACTTGCAGATTCTACAAAAAGAGTGTTTCCAAACTTCTCTATCAATTGGTAGGTTCAACTCTGTGAGTTGAATGAACTCATCACAAAGAAGTTTCTGAGGATCCTTCTCTCTAGTTTTTATGTGAAGATATTTCCTTTTCCAACATAGGCCTCAAGGTGCTCCGAATAAAGACTTGCAGATTCTACAAACGTAATGTTTCAAAACTGTTCTATCAAAAGAAACGTTCAAGTCTGTGAGTTGAATGCACTCATCACACAGAAGTTTCTGAGAATGCTTCTGTCTAGTTTTTAGGTGAAGATATTTCCTTTTCCAGCATAGGCCTCAAAACGCTCCAAATATCCTCTTGCAGATTCTACAAAAAGAGTGTTTCAAAACTGTTCTATCAAAAGGAAGGTTCAACTCTGTGAGTTGAATGAATGCATCGTGAAGAACTTTCTGAGAATGCTTCTCTGTAGTTTTTAGGTGAAGATATTCCATATCCCAGCACAGGCCTCGAAGTGCTCCAAATAACCACTTGCAGATTTTACCAAAAGAGTGTTTCAAAACTGCTCTTTCTACAGGTAAGTTCAAGTCTGTGAGTCGAATGCACTCAACACAAAGAAGTTTCTGAGAATGCTTCTGTTCAGTTTTTATGTGAAGATATTTCCTTTTCCAGCATAGGCCTCAAACGGCTCCAAATATCCATTGCAGATTCTACAAAAAGAGTGTTTCCAAACTTCTCTATCAATTGGTAGGTTCAACTCTGAGTTGAATGAACTCATCACAAAGAAGTTTCTGCGAATCCTTCTCCCTAATTTTTATGTGAAGATATTTCCTTTTCCAACATAGGCCTCAAGGTGCTCCGAATAAACACTTGCAGATTCTACAAACGTAATGTTTCAAGACTGTTCTATCAAAAGAAACGTTCAAGTCTGTGAGTTGAATGCACTCATCACACAGAAGTTTCTGAGAATGCTTCTGTCTAGTTTTTAGGTGAAGATATTTCCTTTTCCAGCATAGGCCCCAAACACTCCAAATATCCTCTTGCAGATTCTACAAAAAGAGTGTTTCAAAACTGTTCTATCAAAAGGAAGGTTCAACTCTGTGAGTTGAATGATTGCATCGTGAAGAACTTTCTGAGAATGCTTCTCTGTAGTTTTTAGGTGAAGATATTCCATATCGCAGCACAGGCCTCGAAGTGCTCCAAATAACCACTTGCAGATTTTACCAAAAGAGTGTTTCAAAACTGCTCTTTCTACAGGTAAGTTCAAGTCTGTGAGTTGAATGCACTCAACACAAAGAAGTTTCTGAGAATGCTTCTGTTCAGTTTTTATGTGAAGATATTTCCTTTTCCAGCATAGGCCTCAAACGGCTCCAAATATCCACTTGCAGATTCTACAAAAAGAGTCTTTCCAAACTTCTCTATCAATTGGTAGGTTCAACTCTGTGAGTTGAATGAACTCATCACAAAGAAGTTTCTGAGAATCCTTCTCTCTAGTTTTTATGTGAAGATATTTCCTTTTCCAACATAGGCCTCAAGGTGCTCCGAATAAACACTTGCAGATTCTACAAACGTAATGTTTCAAAAGTGTTCTATCAAAAGAAATGTTCAAGTCCATGAGTTGAATGCACTCATCACACAGAAGTTTCTGAGAATGCTTCTGTCTACTTTTTAGGTGAAGATATTTCATTTTCCAGCATAGGCCACAAAACGCTCCAAATATCCTCTTGCAGATTCTACAAAAAGAGTGTTTCAAAACTGTTCTATAAAAAGGAAGGTTCAACTCTGTGATTTGAATGAATGCATCGTGAAGAACTTTCTGAGATTGCTTCTGTGTAGTTTTTAGGTGAAGATATTCCATATCCCAGCACAGGCCTCGAAGTGCTCCAAATAATCACTTGCAGATTTTACCAAAAGGGTGTTTCAAAACTGCTCTTTCTACAGGTAAGTTCAAGTCTGTGAGTTGAATGCACTCAACACAAAGAAGTTTCTGAGAAAGCTTCTGTTCAGTTTTTATGTGAAGATATTTCATTTTCCAACATAGGCCTCAAACGGCTCCAAATATCCACTTTCAGATTCTACAAAAAGAGTGTTTCCAAACTTCTCTATCAATTGGTAGGTTCAACTCCGTGAGTTGAATGAACTGATCACAAAGAAGTTTCTGAGAATCCTTCTCTCTAGTTTTTATGTGAAGATATTTCCTTTTCCAACATAGGCCTCAAGGTGCTCCGAATAAACACTTGCAGATTCTACAAACCTAATGTTTCAAGACTGTTCTATCAAAAGAAACGTTCAAGTCTGTGAGTTGAATGCACTCATCACACAGAAGTTTATGAGAATGCTTCTGTCTAGTTTTTAGGTGAAGATATTTCCTTTTCCAGCACAGGCCTCAAAACGCTCCAAATATCCTCTTGCAGATTCTACAAAAAGAGTGTTTCAAAACTGTTCTATCAAAAGGAAGCTTCAACTCTGTGAGTTGAATGAATTCATCGCGAAGAACTTTCTGAGAATGCTTCTCTGTAGTTTTTAGGTGAAGATATTCCATATCCCAGCACAGGCCTCGAAGTGCTCCAAATAACCACTTGCAGATTTTACCAAAAGAGTCTTTCAAAACTGCTCTTTCTACAGGTAAGTTCAAGTCTGTGAGTTGAATGCACTCAACACAAAGAAGTTTCTGAGAATGCTTCTGTTCAGTTTTTATGTGAAGATATTTCCTTTTCCAGCATAGGCCTCAAACGGCTCCAAATATCCACTTGCAGATTTTACAAAAAGAGTGTTTCCAAACTTCTCTATCAATTGGTAGGTTCAACTCTGTGAGTTGAATGAACTCATCACAAAGAAGTTTCTGAGAATCCTTCTCTCTAGTTTTTATGTGAAGATATTTCCTTTTCCAACATAGGCCTCAAGGTGCTCCGAATAAACACTTGCAGATTCTACAAACGTAATGTTTCAAGACTGTTCTATCAAAAGAAACGTTCAAGTCTGTGAGTTGAATGCACTCATCACACAGAAGTTTCTGAGAATGCTTCTGTCTAGTTTTTAGGTGAAGATATTTCCTTTTCCAGCATAGGCCTCAAAACGCTCCCAATATCCTCTTGCAGATTCTACAAAAAGAGTGTTTCAAAACTGCTCTATCAAAAGGAAGGTTCAACTCTGTGAGTTGAATGATTGCATCGTGAAGAACTTTCTGAGAATGCTTCTCTGTAGTTTTCAGGTGAAGATATTCCATATCCCAGCACAGGCCTCGAAGTGCTCCAAATAACCACTTGCAGATTTTACCAAAAGAGTGTTTCAAAACTGCTCTTTCTACAGGTAAGTTCAAGTCTGTGAGTTGAATGCACTCAACACAAAGAAGTTTCTGAGAATGCTTCTGTTCAGTTTTTATGTGAAGATATTTCCTTTTCCAGCATAGGCCTCAAACGGCTCCAAATATCCACTTGCAGATTCTACAAAAAGAGTGTTTCCAAACTTCTCTATCAATTGGAAAGTTCAACTCTGTGAGTTGAATGAACTCATCACAAAGGAGTTTCTGAGAATCCTTCTCTCTAGTTTTTATGTGAAGATATTTCCTTTTCCAACATAGGCCTCAAGGTGCTCCGAATAAACACTTGCAGATTCTACAAACCTAATGTTTCAAGACTGTTCTATCAAAAGAAATGTTCAAGTCTGTGAGTTGAATACACTCATCACACAGAAGTTTCTGAGAATGCTTCTGTCTAGTTTGTAGGTGAAGATATTTCCTTTTCCAGCACAGGCCTCAAAACGCTCCAAATATCCTCTTGCAGATTCTACAAAAAGAGTGTTTCAAAACTGTTCTATCAAAAGGAAGGTTCAACTGAGTGAGGTGAATGAATGCATCGTGAAGAACTTTCTGAGAATGCTTCTCTCTAGTTTTTAGGTGAAGATATTCCATATCCCAGCACAGGCCTCGAAGTGCTCCAAATAACCACTTGCAGATTTTACCAAAAGAGTGTTTCAAAACTGCTCTTTCTACAGGTAAGTTCAAGTCTGTGAGTTGAATGCACTCAACACAAAGAAGTTTCTTGGAATGCTTCTGTTCAGTTTTTATGTGAAGATATTTCCTTTTCCAGCATAGGCCTCAAACGGCTCCAAATATCCACTTGCAGATTCTACAAAAAGAGTGTTTCCAAACTTCTCTATCAATCGGTAGGTTCAACTCTGTGAGTTGAATGAACTCATCACAAAGAAGTTTCTGAGAATCCTTCTCTCTAGTTTTTATGTGAAGATATTTCCTTTTCCAACATAGGCCTCAAGGTGCTCCGAATAAACACTTGCAGATTCTACAAACGTAATGTTTCAAGACTGTTCTATCAAAAGAAACGTTCAAGTCTGTGAGTTGAATGCACTCATCACACAGAAGTTTCTGAGAATGCTTCTGTCTAGTTTTATGTGAAGATATTTCCTTTTCCAGCATAGGCCTCAAAACGCTCCAAATATCCTCTTGCAGATTCTACAAAAAGAGTGTTTCAAAACTGTTCTATCAAAAGAAAGGTTCAACTCTGTGAGTTGAATGAATGCATCGTGAAGAACTTTCTGAGAATGCTTCTCTGTAGTTTTTTGGTGAAGATATTCCATATCCCAGCACAGGCCTCGAAGTGCTCCAAATAACCACTTGCAGATTTTACCAACAGAGTGTTTCAAAACTGCTCTTTCTACAGGTAAGTTCAAGTCTGTGAGTTGAATGCACTCAACACAAAGAAGTTTCTGAGAATGCTTCTGTTCAGTTTTTATGTGAAGATATTTCCTTTTCCAGCATAGGCCTCAAACGGCTCCAAATATCCACTTGCAGATTCTACAAAAAGAGTGTTTCCAAACTTCTCTATCAATTGGTAGGTTCAACTCTGTGAGTTGAATGAACTCATCACAAAGGAGTTTCTGAGAATCCTTCTCTCTAGTTTTTATGTGAAGATATTTCCTTTTCCAACATAGGCCTCAAGGTGCTCCGAATAAACACTTGCAGATTCTACAAACGTAATGTTTCAAAACTGTTCTATCAAAAGAAACGTTCAAGTCTGTGAGTTGAATGCACTCATCACACAGAAGTTTCTGAGAATGCTTCTGTCTAGTTTTTAGGTGAAGATATTTCATTTTCCAGCATAGGCCTCAAAACGCTCCAAATATCCTCTTGCAGATTCTACAAAAAGAGTGTTTCAAAACTGTTCTATCAAAAGGAAGGTTCAACTCTGTGATTTGAATGATTGCATCGTGAAGAACTTTCTGAGATTGCTTCTCTGTAGTTTTTAGGTGAAGATATTCCATATCCCAGCACAGGCCTCGAAGTGCTCCAAAAAACCACTTGCAGATTTTAACAAAAGAGTGTTTCAAAACTGCTCTTTCTACAGGTAAGTTCAAGTCTGTGAGTTGAATGCACTCAACACAAAGAAGTTTCTGAGAATGCTTCTGTTCAGTATTTATGTGAAGATATTTCCTTTTCCAACATAGGCCTCAAACGGCTCCAAATATCCACTTTCAGATTCTACAAAAAGAGTGTTTCCAAACTTCTCTATCAATTGGTAGGTTCAACTCGGTGAGTTGAATGAACTCATCACAAAGAAGTTTCTGAGAATCCTTCTCTCTAGTTTGTATGTGAAGATATTTCCTTTTCCAACATAGGCCTCAAGGTGCTCCGAATCAGCACTTGCAGATTCTACAAACGTAATGTTTCAAGACTGTTCTATCAAAAGAAACGTTCAAGTCTGTGAGTTGAATGCACTCATCACACAGAAGTTTCTGAGAATGCTTCTGTCTAGTTTTATGTGAAGATATTTCCTTTTCCAGCATAGGCCTCAAAACGCTCCAAATATCCTCTTGCAGATTCTACAAAAAGAGTGTTTCAAAACTGTTCTATCAAAAGGAAGGTTCAACTCTGTGAGTTGAATGAATGCATCGTGAAGAACTTTCTGAGAATGCTTCTCTGTAGTTTTTAGGTGAAGATATTCCATATCCCAGCACAGGCCTCGAAGTGCTCCAAATAACCACTTGCAGATTTTACCAAAAGAGTGTTTCAAAACTGCTCTTTCTACAGGTAAGTTCAAGTCTGTGAGTTGAATGCACTCAACACAAAGAAGTTTCTGAGAATGCTTCTGTTCAGTTTTTATGTGAAGATATTTCCTTTTCCAGCAAAGGCCTCAAACGGCTCCAAATATCCACTTGCAGATTCTACAAAAAGAGTGTTTCCAAACTTCTCTATCAATTGGTAGGTTCAACTCTGTGAGTTGAATGAACTCATCACAAAGAAGTTTCTGAGAAAACTTCTCTCTAGTTTTTATGTGAAGATATTTCCTTTTCCAACATAGGCCTCAAGGTGCTCCGAATAAACACTTGCAGATTCTACAAACGTAATGTTTCAAGACTGTTCTATCAAAAGAAACGTTCAAGTCTGTGAGTTGAATGCACTCATCACACAGAAGTTTCTGAGAATGCTTCTGTCTAGTTTTATGTGAAGATATTTCCTTTTCCAGCATAGGCCTCAAAACGCTCCAAATATCCTCTTGCAGATTCTACAAAAAGAGTGTTTCAAAACTGTTCTATCAAAAGGAAGGTTCAACTCTGTGAGTTGAATGAATGCATCGTGAAGAACTTTCTGAGAATGCTTCTCTGTAGTTTTTAGGTGAAGATATTCCATATCCCAGCACAGGCCTCGAAGCGCTCCAAAGAACCACGTGCAGATTTTACCAAAAGAGTGTTTCAAAACTGCTCTTTCTACAGGTAAGTTCAAGTCTGTGAGTTGAATGCACTCAACACAAAGAAGTTTCTGAGAATGCTTCTGTTCAGTTTTTATGTGAAGATATTTCCTTTTCCAGCATAGGCCTCAAACGGCTCCAAATATCCACTTGCAGATTCTACAAAAAGAGTGTTTCCAAACTTCTCTATCAATTGGTAGGTTCAACTCTGTGAGTTGAATGAACTCATCACAAAGGAGTTTCTGAGAATCCTTCTCTCTAGTTTTTATGTGAAGATATTTCCTTTTCCAACATAGGCCTCAAGGTGCTCCGAATAAACACTTGCAGATTCTACAAACGTAATGTTTCAAAACTGTTCTATCAAAAGAAACGTTCAAGTCTGTGCGTTGAATGCACTCATCACACAGAAGTTTCTGAGAATGCTTCTGTCTAGTTTTTAGGTGAAGATATTTCATTTTCCAGCATAGGCCTCAAAACGCTCCAAATATCCTCTTGCAGATTCTACAAAAAGAGTGTTTCAAAACTGTTCTACCAAAAGGAAGGTTCAACTCTGTGATTTGAATGATTGCATCGTGAAGAACTTTCTGAGATTGCTTCTCTGTAGTTTTTAGGTGAAGATACTCCATATCCCAGCACAGGCCTCGAAGTGCTCCAAAAAACCACTTGCAGATTTTAACAAAAGAGTGTTTCAAAACTGCTCTTTATACAGGTAAGTTCAAGTCTGTGAGTTGAATGCACTCAACACAAAGAAGTTTCTGAGAATGCTTCTGTTCAGTTTTTATGTGAAGATATTTCCTTTTCCAACATAGGCCTCAAACGGCTCCAAATATCCACTTTCAGATTCTACAAAAAGAGTGTTTCCAAACTTCTCTATCAATTGGTAGGTTCAACTCCGTGAGTTGAATGAACTCATCACAAAGAAGTTTCTGAGAATCCTTCTCTCTAGTTTTTATGTGAAGATATTTCCTTTTCCAACATAGGCCTCAAGGTGCTCTGAATCAGCACTTGCAGATTCTACAAACGTAATGTTTCAAGACTGTTCTATCAAAAGAAACGTTCAAGTCTGTGAGTTGAATGCACTCATCACACAGAAGTTTCTGAGAATGCTTCTGTCTAGTTTTATGTGAAGATATTTCCTTTTCCAGCATATGCCTCAAAACGCTCCAAATATCCTCTTGCAGATTCTACAAAAAGAGTGTTTCAAAACTGTTCTATCAAAAGGAAGGTTCAACTCTGTGAGTTGAATGAATGCATCATGAAGAACTTTCTGAGAATGCTTCTCTGTAGTTTTTAGGTGAAGATATTCCATATCCCAGCATAGGCCTCGAAGTGCTCCAAATAACCACTTGCAGATTTTACCAAAAGAGTGTTTCAAAACTGCTCTTTCTACAGGTAAGTTCAAGTCTGTGAGTTGAATGCACTCAACACAAAGAAGTTTCTGAGAATGCTTCTGTTCAGTTTTTATGTGAAGATATTTCCTTTTCCAGCATAGGCCTCAAACGGCTCCAAATATCCACTTGCAGATTCTACAAAAAGAGTGTTTCCAAACTTCTCTATCAATTGGTAGGTTCAACTCTGTGAGTTGAATGAACTCATCACAAAGAAGTTTCTGAGAATCCTTCTCTCTAGTTTTTATGTGAAGATATTTCCTTTTCCAACATAGGCCTCAAGGTGCTCCGAATAAACACTTGCAGATTCTACAAACGTAATGTTTCAAGACTGTTCTATCAAAAGAAACGTTCAAGTCCGTGAGTTGAATGCACTCATCACACAGAAGTTTCTGAGAATGCTTCTGTCTAGTTTTTAGGTGAAGGTATTTCCTTTTCCAGCATAGGCCTCAAAACGCTCCAAATATCCTCTTGCAGATTCTACAAAAAGAGTGTTTCAAAACTGTTCTATCAAAAGGAAGGTTCAACTCTGTGAGTTGAATGATTGCATCCTGAAGAACTTTCTGAGAATGCTTCTCTGTAGTTTTTAGGTGAAGATATTCCATATCCCAGCACAGGCCTCGAAGTGCTCCAAATAACCACTTGCAGATTTTACCAAAAGAGTGTTTCAAAACTGCTCTTTCTACAGGTAAGTTCAAGTCTGTGAGTTGAATGCACTCAAGACAAAGAAGTTTCTGAGAATGCTTCTGTTCAGTTTTTATGTGAAGATATTTCCTTTTCCAGCATAGGCCTCAAACGGCTCCAAATATCCACTTGCAGATTCTACAAAAAGAGTGTTTCCAAACTTGTCTATCAATCGGTAGGTTCAACTCTGTGAGTTGAATGAGCTCATCACAAAGAAGTTTCTGAGAATCCTTCTCTCTAGTTTTTATGTGAAGATATTTCCTTCTCCAACATAGGCCTCAAGGTGCTCCGAATAAACACTTGCAGATTCTACAAACGTAATGTTTCAAGACTGCTCTATCAAAAGAAACGTTCAAGTCTGTGAGTTGAATGCACTCATCACACAGAAGTTTCTGAGAATGCTTCTGTCTAGTTTTTAGGTGAAGATATTTCCTTTTCCAGCATAGGCCTCAAAACGCTCCAAATATCCTCTTGCAGATTCTACAAAAAGAGTGTTTCAAAACTGTTCTATCGAAAGGAAGCTTCAAGTCTGTGAGTTGAATGAATGCATCGTGAAGAACTTTCTGAGAATGCTTCTCTGTAGTTTTTAGGTGAAGATATTCCATATCCCAGCACAGGCCTCGAAGTGCTCCAAATAACCACTTGCAGATTTTACCAAAAGAGTGTTTCAAAACTGCTCTTTCTATAGGTAAGTTCAAGACTGTGAGTTGAATGCACTCAACACAAAGAAGTTTCTGAGAATGCTTCTGTTCAGTTTTTATGTGAAGATATTTCCTTTTCCAGCATAGGCCTCAAACGGCTCCAAATATCCACTTGCAGATTCTACAAAAAAAGTGTTTCCAAACTTCTCCATCAATTGGTAGGTTCAACTCTGTGAGTTGAATGAACTCATCACAAAGAAGTTTCTGAGAATCCTTCTCTCTAGTTTTTATGTGAAGATATTTCCTTTTCCAACATAGGCCTCAAGGTGCTCCGAATAAACACTTGCAGATTCTACAAACGTAATGTTTCAAGACTGTTCTATCAAAAGAAACGTTCAAGTCTGTGAGTTGAATGCACTCATCACACAGAAGTTTCTGAGAATGCTTCTGTCTAGTTTTTAGGTGAAGATATTTCCTTTTCCAGCATAGGCCTCAAAACGCTCCAAATATCCTCTTGCAGATTCTACAAAAAGAGTGTTTCAAAACTGTTCTATCAAACGGAAGGTTCAAGTCTGTGAGTTGAATGAATGCATCGTGAAGAACTTTCTGAGAATGCTTCTTTGTAGTTTTTAGGTGAAGATATTCCATATCCCAGCACAGGCCTCGAAGTGCTCCAAATAACCACTTGCAGATTTTACCAAAAGAGTGTTTCAAATCTGCTCTTTCTACAGGTAAGTTCAAGTCTGTGAGTTGAATGCACTCAACACAAAGAAGTTTCTGAGAATGCTTCTGTTCAGTTTTTATGTGAAGATATTTCCTTTTCCAGCATAGGCCTCAAACGGCTCCAAATATCCACTTGCAGATTCTACAAAAAAAGTCTTTCCAAACTTCTCCATCAATTGGTAGGTTCAACTCTGTGAGTTGAATGAACTCATCACAAAGAAGTTTCTGAGAATCCTTCTCTGTAGTTTTTATGTGAAGATATTTCCTTTTCCAACATAGGCTTCAAGGTGCTCCGAATAAACACTTGCAGATTCTACAAACGTAATGTTTCAAAACTGTTCTATGAAAAGAAACGTTCATGTCTGTGAGTTGAATGCACTCATCACACAGAAGTTTCTGAGAATGCTTCTGGCTAGTTTTTAGGTGAAGATATTTCCTTTTCCAGCATAGGCCTCAAAACGCTCCAAATATCCTCTTGCAGATTCTACAAAAAGAGTGTTTCAAAACTGTTCTATCAAAAGGAAGGTTCAACTCTGTGAGTTGAATGAAAGCATCGTGAAGAACTTTCTGAGAATGCTTCCCTGTAGTTTTTAGGTGAAGATATTCCATATCCCAGCACAGGCCTCGAAGTGCTCCAAATAACCACTTGCAGATTTTACCAAAAGAGTGTTTCAAAACTGCTATTTCTACAGGTAAGTTCAAGTCTGTGAGTCGAATGCACTCAACACAAAGAAGTTTCTGAGAATGCTTCTGTTCAGTTTTTATGTGAAGATATTTCCTTTTCCAGCATAGGCCTGAAACGGCTCCAAATATCCACTTGCAGATTCTACAAAAAGAGTGTTTCGAAACTTCTCTATCAATTGGTAGGTTCAACTCTGTGAGTTGAATGAACTCATCACAAAGAAGTTTCTGAGAATCCTTCTCTCTAGTTTTTAAGTGAAGATATTTCCTTTTCCAACATAGGCCTCAAGGTGCTCCGAATAAACACTTGCAGATTCTACAAACGTAATGTTTCAAAACTGTTCTATCAAAAGAAACGTTCAAGTCGGTGAGTTGAATGCACTCATCACACAGAAGTTTCTGAGAATGCTTCTGTCTAGTTTTTAGGTGAAGATATTTCCTTTTCCAGCATAGGCCTCAAAACGCTCCAAATATCCTCTTGCAGATTCTACAAAAAGAGTGTTTCAAAACTGTTCTATCAAAAGGAAGGTTCAACTCTGTGAGTTGAATGAATGCATCGTGAAGAACTTTCTGAGAATGCTTCTCTGTAGTTTTTAGGTGAAGATATTCCATATCCCAGCACAGGCCTCGAAGTGCTCCAAATAACCACTTGCAGATTTTACCAAAAGAGTGTTTCAAAACTGCTCTTTCTACAGGTAAGTTCAAGTCTGTGAGTTGAATGCACTCAACACAAAGAAGTTTCTGAGAAAGCTTCTGTTCAGTTTTTATGTGAAGATATTTCCTTTTCCAGCATAGGCCTCAAACGGCTCCAAATATCCACTTGCAGATTCTACAAAAAGAGTGTTTCCAAACTTCTCTTTCAATTGGTAGGTTCAACTCTGTGAGTTGAATGAACTCATCACAAAGAAGTTTCTGAGAATCCTTCTCTCTAGTTTTTATGTGAAGATATTTCCTTTTCCAACATAGGCCTCAAGGTGCTCCGAATAAACACTTGCAGATTCTACAAACGTAATGTTTCAAAACTGTTCTATCAAAGGAAACGTTCATGTCTGTGAGTTGAATGCACTCATCACACAGAAGTTTCTGAGAATGCTTCTGTCTAGTTTTTAGGTGAAGATATTTCCTTTTCCAGCATAGGCCTCAAAACGCTCCAAATATCCTCTTGCAGATTCTACAAAAAGAGTGTTTCAAAACTGTTCTATCAAAAGGAAGGTTCAACTCTGTGAGTTGAATGAATGCATCGTGAAGAACTTTCTGAGAATGCTTCTCTGTAGTTTTTAGGTGAAGATATTCCATATCCCAGCACAGGCCTCGAAGTGCTCCAAATAACCACTTGCAGATTTTACCCAAAGAGTGTTTCAAAACTGCTCTTTCTACAGGTAAGTTCAAGTCTGTGAGTTGAATGCACTCAACACAAAGAAGTTTCTGAGAATGCTTCCGTTCAGTTTTTATGTGAAGATATTTCCTTTTCCAGCATAGGCCTCAAACGGCTCCAAATATCCACTTGCAGATTCTACAAAAAGAGTGTTTCCAAACTTGTCTATCAATTGCTAGGTTCAACTCTGTGAGTTGAATGAACTCATCACAAAGGAGTTTCTGAGAATCCTTCTCTCTAGTTTTTATGTGAAGATATTTCCTTTTCCAACATAGGCCTCAATGTGCTCCGAATAAACACTTGCAGATTCTACAAACGTAATGTTTCAAGACTGTTCTATCAAAAGAAACCTTCAAGTCCGTGAGTTGAATGCACTCATCACACAGAAGTTTCTGAGAATGCTTCCGTCTAGTTTTTAGGTGAAGATATTTCCTTTTCCAGCATAGGCCTCAAAACGCTCCAAATATCCTCATGCAGATTCTACAAAAAGAGTGTTTCAAAACTGTTCTATCAAAAGGAAGGTTCAACTCTGTCAGTTGAATGAATGCATCGTGAAGAACTTTCTGAGAATGCTTCTCTGTAGTTTTTAGGTGAAGATATTCCACATCCCAGCACAGGCCTCGAAGTGCTCCAAATAACCACTTGCAGATTTTACCAAAAGAGTGTTTCAAAACTGCTCTTTCTACAGGTAAGTTCAAGTCTGTGAGTTGAATGCACTCAACACAAAGAAGTTCCTGTGAATGCTTCTGTTCAGTTTTTATGTGAAGATATTTCCTTTTCCAGCATAGGCCTCAAACGGCTCCAAATATCCACTTGCAGATTCTACAAAAAGAGTGTTTCCAAACTTCTCCATCAATTGGTAGGTTCAACTCTGTGAGTTCAATGAACTCATCACAAAGAAGTTTCTGAGAATCCTTCTCTCTAGTTTTTATGTGAAGATATTTCCTTTTCCAACATAGGCCTCAAGGTGCGCCGAATAAACACTTGCAGATTCTACAAACGTAATGTTTCAATACTGTTCTATCAAAAGAAACGTTCAAGTCTGTGAGTTGAATGCACTCATCACAGAGAAGTTTCTGAGAATGCTTCTGTCTAGTTTTTAGGTGAAGATATTTCCTTTTCCAGCATAGGCCTCAAATCGCTCCAAATATCCTCTTGCAGATTCTACAAAAAGAGTGTTTCAAAACTGTTCTTTCAAAAGGAAGGTTCAACTGAGTGAGTTGAATGAAGGCATCGTGAAGAACTTTCTGAGAATGCTTCTCTGTAGTTTTTAGGTGAAGATATTCCATATCCCAGCACAGGCCTCGAAGTGCTCCAAATAACCACTTGCAGATTTTACCAAAAGAGTGTTTCAAAACTGCTCTTTCTACAGGTAAGTTCAAGTCTGTGAGTTGAATGCACTCAACACAAAGAAGTTTCTGAGAATGCTTCTGTTCAGTTTTTATGTGAAGATATTTCCTTTTCCAGCATAGGCCTCAAACGGCTCCAAATATCCACTTGCAGATTCTACAAAAAGAGTGTTTCCAAACTTCTCTATCAATTGGTAGGTTCAACTCTGTGAGTTCAATGAACTCATCACAAAGTAGTTTCTGAGAATCCTTCTCTCTAGTTTTTATGTGAAGATATTTCCTTTTCCAACATAGGCCTCAAGGTGCTCCGAATAAACACTTGCAGATTCTACAAACTTAATGTTTCAAAACTGTTCTATCAAAAGAAACGTTCAAGTCCGTGAGTTGAATGCACTCATCACACAGAAATTTCTGAGAATGCTTCTGTCTAGTTTTTAGGTGAAGATATTTCCTTTTCCAGGATAGGCCTCAAAGCGCTCCAAATATCCTCTTGCAGATTCTACAAAAAGAGTGTTTCAAAACTGTTCTATCAAAAGGAAGTTTCAACTCTGTGAGTTGAATGAATGCATCGTGAAGAACTTTCTGAGAATGCTTCCCTGTAGTTTTTAGGTGAAGGTATTCCATATCCCAGCACAGGCCTCGAAGTGCTCCAAATAACCACTTGCAGATTTTACCAAAAGAGTGTTTCAAAACTGCTCTTTCTACAGGTAAGTTCAAGTCTGTGAGTCGAATGCACTCAACACAAAGAAGTTTCTGAGAATGCTTCTGTTCAGTTTTTATGTGAAGATATTTCCTTTTCCAGCATAGGCCTCAAACGGCTCCAAATATCCACTTGCAGATTCTACAAAAAGAGTGTTTCCAAACTTCTCTATCAATCGGTAGGTTCAACTCTGTGAGTTGAATGAACTCATCACAAAGAAGTTTCTGAGAATCTTTCTCTCTAGTTTTTATGTGAAGATATTTCCTTCTCCAACATAGGCCTCGAGGTGCTCCGAATAAACACTTGCAGATTCTACAAACGTAATGTTTCAAAACTGTTCTATCAAAAGAAACGTTCAAGTCTGTGAGTTGAATGCACTCATCACACAGAAGTTTCTGAGAATGCTTCTGTCTAGTTTTTAGGTGAAGATATTTCCTTTTCCAGCATAGGCCTCAAAGCTCTCCAAATATCCTCTTGCAGATTCTACAAAAAGAGTGTTTCAAAACTGTTCTATCAAAAGGAAGGTTCAAGTCTGTGAGTTGAATGAATGCATCGTGAAGAACTTTCTGAGAATGCTTCTCTGTAGTTTTTAGGTGAAGATATTCCATATCCCAGCACAGGCCTGGAAGTGCTCCAAATAACCACTTGCAGATTTTACCAAAAGAGTGTTTCAAAACTGCTCTTTCTACAGGTAAGTTGAAGTCTGTGAGTCGAATGCACTCAACACAAAGAAGTTTCTCAGAATGCTTCTGTTCAGTATTTATGTGAAGATATTTCCTTTTCCAGCATAGGCCTGAAACGGCTCCAAATATCCACTTGCAGATTCTACAAAAAGAGTGTTTCCAAACTTCTCTATCAATCGGTAGGTTCAACTCTGTGAGTTGAATGAACTCATCACAAAGAAGTTTCTGAGAATCCTTCTCTCTAGTTTTTATGTGAAGATATTTCCTTCTCCAACATAGGCCTCAATGTGCTCCGAATAAACACTTGCAGATTCTACAAACGTAATGTTTCAAGACTGCTCTATCAAAAGAAACGTTCAAGTCTGTGAGTTGAATGCACTCATCACACAGAAGTTTCTGAGAATGCTTCTGTCTAGTTTTTAGGTGAAGATATTTCCTTTTCCAGCATAGGCCTCAAAACGCTCCAAATATCCTCTTGCAGATTCTACAAAAAGAGTGTTTCAAAACTGTTCTATCAAAAGGAAGCTTCAAGTCTGTGAGTTGAATGAATTCATCGTGAAGAACTTTCTGAGAATGCTTCTCTGTAGTTTTTAGGTGAAGATATTCCATATCCCAGCACAGGCCTCGAAGTGCTCCAAATAACCACTTGCAGATTTTACCAAAAGAGTGTTTCAAAACTGCTCTTTCTATAGGTAAGTTCAAGTCTGTGAGTTGAATGAACTCAACACAAAGAAGTTTCTGAGAATGCTTCTGTTCAGTTTTTATGTGAAGATATTTCCTTTTCCAGCATAGGCCTCAAACGGCTCCAAATATCCACTTGCAGATTCTACAAAAAGAGTGTTTCCAAACTTCTCTATCAATTGGTAGGTTCAACTCTGTGAGTTGAATGAACTCATCACAAAGAAGTTTCTGAGAATCCTTCTCTCTAGTTTTTATGTGAAGATATTTCCTTTTCCAACATAGGCCTCAAGGTGCTCCGAATAAACACTTGCAGATTCTACAAACGTAATGTTTCAAAACTGTTCTATCAAAAGAAACGTTCAAGTCTGTGAGTTGAATGCACTCATCACACAGAAGTTTCTGAGAATGCTTCTGTCTAGTTTTATGTGAAGATATTTCCTTTTCCAGCATAGGCCTCAAAACGCTACAAATATCCTCTTGCAGATTCTACAAAAAGAGTGTTTCAAAACTGTTCTATCAAAAGGAAGGTTCAACTTTGTGAGTTGAATGGATGCATCGTGAAGAACTTTCTGAGAATGCTTCTCTGTAGTTTTTAGTTGAAGATATTCCATATCCCAGCACAGGCCTCGAAGTGCTCCAAATAACCACTTGCAGATTTTACCAAAAGAGTGTTTCAAAACTGCTCTTTCTACAGGTAAGTTCAAGTCTGTGAGTTGAATGCACTCAACACAAAGAAGTTTCTGAGAATGCTTCTATTCAGTTTTTATGTGAAGATATTTCCTTTTCCAGCATAGGCCTCAAACGGCTCCAAATATCCACTTGCAGATTCTACAAAAAGAGTGTTTCCAAACTTCTCTATCAATTGGTAGGTTCAACTCTGTGAGTTCAATGAACTCATCACAAAGAAGTTTCTGAGAATCCTTCTCTCTAGTTTTTATGTGAAGATATTTGCTTTTCCAACATAGGCCTCAAGGTGCTCCGAATAAACACTTGCAGATTCTACAAACGTAATGTTTCAAGACTGTTCTATCAAAAGAAACGTTCAAGTCTGTGAGTTGAATGCACTCATAACACAGAAGTTTCTGAGAATGCTTCTGTCTAGTTTTATGTGAAGATATTTCCTTTTCCAGCATAGGCCTCAAAACGCTCCAAATATCCTCTTGCAGATTCTACAAAAAGAGTGTTTCAAAACTGTTCTATCAAAAGGAAGGTTCAACTCTGTGAGTTGAATGAATGCATCGTGAACAACTTTCTGAGAATGCTTCTCTGTAGTTTTTAGGTGAAGATATTCCATATCCCAGCACAGGCCTCAAAGTGCTCCAAATAACCACTTGCAGATTTTACCAAAAGAGTGTTTCAAAACTGCTCTTTCTACAGGTAAGTTCAAGTCTGTGAGTTGAATCCACTCAAGACAAAGAAGTTTCTGAGAATGCTTCTGTTCAGTTTTTATGTGAAGATATTTCCTTTTCCAGCATAGGCCTCAAACGGCCCCAAATATCCATTGCAGATTCTACAAAAAGAGTGTTTCCAAACTTCTCTATCAATTGGTAGGTTCAACTCTGAGTTGAATGAACTCATCACAAAGAAGTTTCTGCGAATCCTTCTCCCTAGTTTTTATGTGAAGATATTTCCTTTTCCAACATAGGCCTCAAGGTGCTCCGAATAAACACTTGCAGATTCTACAAACGTAATGTTTCAAGACTGTTCTATCAAAAGAAACGTTCAAGTCTGTGAGTTGAATGCACTCATCACACAGAAGTTTCTGAGAATGCTTCTGTCTAGTTTTTAGGTGAAGATATTTCCTTTTCCAGCATAGGCCTCAAAACGCTCCAAATATCCTCTTGCAGATTCTACAAAAAGAGTGTTTCAAAACTGTTCTATCAAAAGGAAGGTTCAACTCTGTGAGTTGAATGATTGCATCGTGAAGAACTTTCTGAGAATGCTTCTCTGTAGTTTTTAGGTGAAGATATTCCATATCGCAGCACAGGCCTCGAAGTGCTCCAAATAACCACCTGCAGATTTTACCAAAAGAGTGTTTCAAAACTGCTCTTTCTACAGGTAAGTTCAAGTCTGTGAGTTGAATGCACTCAACACAAAGAAGTTTCTGAGAATGCTTCTGTTCAGTTTTTTTGTGAAGATATTTCCTTTTCCAGCATAGGCCTCAAACGGCTCCAAATATCCACTTGCAGATTCTACAAAAAGAGTCTTTCCAAACTTCTCTATCAATTGGTAGGTTCAACTCTGTGAGTTGAATGGACTCATCACAAAGAAGTTTCTGAGAATCCTTCTCTCTAGTTTTTATGTGAAGATATTTCCTTTTCCAACATAGGCCTCAAGGTGCTCCGAATAAACACTTGCAGATTCTACAAACGTAATGTTTCAAAAGTGTTCTATCAAAAGAAATGTTCAAGTCCATGAGTTGAATGCACTCATCACACAGAAGTTTCTGAGAATGCTTCTGTCTACTTTTTAGGTGAAGATATTTCATTTTCCAGCATAGGCCACAAAACGCTCCAAATATCCTCTTGCAGATTCTACAAAAAGAGTGTTTCAAAACTGTTCTATCAAAAGGAAGGTTCAACTCTGTGATTTGAATGAATGCATCGTGAAGAACTTTCTGAGATTGCTTCTGTGTAGTTTTTAGGTGAAGATATTCCATATCCCAGCACAGGCCTCGAAGTGCTCCAAATAATCACTTGCAGATTTTACCAAAAGGGTGTTTCAAAACTGCTCTTTCTACAGGTAAGTTCAAGTCTGTGAGTTGAATGCACTCAACACAAAGAAGTTTCTGAGAATGCTTCTGTTCAGTTTTTATGTGAAGATATTTCCTTTTCCAACATAGGCCTCAAACGGCTCCAAATATCCACTTTCAGATTCTACAAAAAGAGTGTTTCCAAACTTCTCTATCAATTGGTAGGTTCAACTCCGTGAGTTGAATGAACTGATCACAAAGAAGTTTCTGAGAATCCTTCTCTCTAGTTTTTATGTGAAGATATTTCCTTTTCCAACATAGGCCTCAAGGTGCTCCGAATAAGCACTTGCAGATTCTACAAACGTAATGTTTCAAGACTGTTCTATCAAAAGAAACGTTCAAGTCTGTGAGTTGAATGCACTCATCACACAGAAGTTTCTGAGAATGCTTCTGTCTAGTTTTATGTGAAGATATTTCCTTTTCCAGCATAGGCCTCAAAACGCTACAAATATCCTCTTGCAGATTCTACAAAAAGAGTGTTTCAAAACTGTTCTATCAAAAGGAAGGTTCAACTCTGTGAGTTGAATGGATGCATCGTGAAGAACTTTCTGAGAATGCTTCTCTGTAGTTTTTAGGTGAAGATATTCCATATCCCAGCACAGGCCTCGAAGTCCTCCAAATAACCACTTGCAGATTTTACCAAAAGAGTGTTTCAAAACTGCTCTTTCTACAGGTAAGTTCAAGTCTGTGAGTTGAATGCACTCAACACAAAGAAGTTTCTGAGAATGCTTCTGTTCAGTTTTCATGTGAAGATATTTCCTTTTCCAGCATAGGCCTCAAACGGCTCCAAATATCCACTTGCAGATTCTACAAAAAGAGTGTTTCCAAACTTCTCCATCAATTGGTAGGTTCAACTCTGTGAGTTGAATGAACTCATCACAAAGAAGTTTCTGAGAATCCTTCTCTCTAGTTTTTATGTGAAGATATTTCCTTTTCCAGCATAGGCCTCAAAACGCTCCAAATATCCTCTTGCAGATTCTACAAAAAGAGTTTTTCAAAACTGTTCTATCAAAAGGAAGGTTCAACTCTGTGAGTTGAATGAATGCATCGTGAAGAACTTTCTGAGAATGCTTCTCTGTAGTTTTTAGGTGAAGATATTCCATATCCCAGCACAGGCCTCGAAGTGCTCCAAATAACCACTTGCAGATTTTACCAAAAGAGTGTTTCAAAACTGCTCTTTCTACAGGTAAGTTCAAGTCTGTGAGTTGAATGCACTCAACGCAAAGAAGTTTCTGAGAATGCTTCTGTTCAGTTTTTATGTGAAGATATTTCCTTTTCCAGAATAGGCCTCAAACGGCTCCAAATATCCACTTGCAGATTCTACAAAAAGAGTGTTTCCAAACTTCTCCATCAATTGGTAGGTTCAACTCTGTGAGTTGAATGAACTCATCACAAAGGAGTTTCTGAGAATCCTTCTCTCTAGTTTTTATGTGAAGATATTTCCTTTTCCAACATAGGCCTCAAGGTGCTCCGAATAAACACTTGCAGATTCTACAAACGTAATGTTTCAAAACTGGTCTATCAAAAGAAACGTTCAAGTCTGTGAGTTGAATGCACTCATCACACAGAAGTTTCTGAGAATGCTTCTGTCTAGTTTTTAGGTGAAGATATTTCCTTTTCCAGCATAGGCCTCAAAACGCTCCAAATATCCTCTTGCAGATTCTACAAAAAGAGTGTTTCAAAACTGTTCTATCAAAAGGAAGGTTCAACTCTGTGAGTTGAATGAATGCATCGTGAAGAACTTTCTGAGAATGCTTCTCTGTAGTTTTTAGGTGAAGATATTCCATATCCCAGCACAGGCCTCGAAGTGCTCCAAATAATCACTTGCAGATTTTACCAAAAGAGTGTTTCAAAACTGCTCTTTCGACAGGTAAGTTCAAGTCTGTGAGTTGAATGCACTCAACACAAAGAAGTTTCTGAGAATGCTTCTGTTCAGTTTTTATGTGAAGATATTTCCTTTTCCAGCATAGGCCTCAAACGGCTGCAAATATCCACTTGCAGATTCTACAAAAAGAGTGTTTCCGAACTTCTCTATCAATTGGTAGGTTCAACTCCGTGAGTTGAATGAACTCATCACAAAGAAGTTTCTGAGAATCCTTCTCTCTAGTTTTTATGTGAAGATATTTCCTTTTCCAACATAGGCCTCAAGGTGCTCCGAGTAAGCACTTGCAGATTCTACAAACGTAATGTTTCAAGACTGTTCTATCAAAAGAAACGTTCAAGTCTGTGAGTTGAATGCACTCATCACAAAGAAGTTTCTGAGAATGCTTCTGTCTAGTTTTATGTGAAGATATTTCCTTTTCCAGCATAGGCCTCAAAACGCTCCAAATATCCTCTTGCAGATTCTACAAAAAGAGTGTTTCAAAACTGTTCTATCAAAAGGAAGGTTCAACTCTGTGAGTTGAATGAGTGCATCGTGAAGAACTTTCTGAGAATGCTTCTCTGTAGTTTTTAGGTGAAGATATTCCATATCCCAGCACAGGCCTCGAAGTGCTCCAAATAACCACTTGCAGATTTTACCAAAAGAGTGTTTCAAAACTGCTCTTTCTACAGGTAAGTTCAAGTCTGTGAGTTGAATGCACTCAACACAAAGAAGTTTCTGAGAATGCTTCTGTTCAGTTTTTATGTGAAGATATTTCCTTTTCCAGCATAGGCCTCAAACGGCTCCAAATATCCACTTGCAGATTCTACAAAAAGAGTGTTTCCAAACTTCTCTATCAATTGGTAGGTTCAACTCTGTGAGTTGAATGAACTCATCACAAAGAAGTTTCTGAGAATCCTTCTCTCTAGTTTTTATGTGAAGATATTTCCTTTTCCAACATAGGCCTCAATGTGCTCCGAATAAACACTTGCAGATTCTACAAACGTAATGTTTCAAGACTGTTCTATCAAAAGAAACGTTCAAGTCTGTGACTTGAATGCACTCATCACACAGAAGTTTCTGAGAATGCTTCTGTCTAGTTTTTAGGTGAAGATATTTCTTTTCCAGCATAGGCCTCAAAACGCTCCAAATATCCTCTTGCAGATTCTACAAAAAGAGTGTTTCAAAACTGTTCTATCAAAAGGAAGGTTCAACTCTGTGATTTGAATGAATGCATCGTGAAGAACTTTCTGAGAATGCTTCTCTGTAGTTTTTAGGTGAAGACATTCCATATCCCAGCACAGGAATCGAAGTGCTCCAAATAACCACTTGCAGATTTTACCAAAAGAGTGTTTCAAAACTGCTCTTTCTACAGGTAAGTTCAAGTCTGTGAGTTGAATGCACTCAACACAAAGAAGTTTCTGAGAATGCTTCTGTTCAGTTTTCATGTGAAGACATTTCCTTTTCCAGCATAGGCCTCAAACGGCTCCAAATATCCACTTGCAGATTCTACAAAAAGAGTGTTTCCAAACTTCTCCATCAATTGGTAGGTTCAACTCTGTGAGTTGAATGAACTCATCACAAAGAAGTTTCTGAGAATCCTTCTCTCTAGTTTTTATGTGAAGATATTTCCTTTTCAAGCATAGGCCTCAAAACGCTCCAAATATCCTCTTGCAGATTCTACAAAAAGAGTTTTTCAAAACTGTTCTATCAAAAGGAAGGTTCAACTCTCTGAGTTGAATGAATGCATCGTGAAGAACTTTCTGAGAATGCTTCTCTGTAGTTTTTAGGTGAAGATATTCCATATCCCAGCACAGGCCTCGAAGTGCTCCAAATAACCACTTGCAGATTTTACCAAAAGAGTGTTTCAAAACTGCTCTTTCTACAGGTAAGTTCAAGTCTGTGAGTTGAATGCACTCAACGCAAAGAAGTTTCTGAGAATGCTTCTGTTCAGTTTTTATGTGAAGATATTTCCTTTTCCAGAATAGGCCTCAAACGGCTCCAAATATCCACTTGCAGATTCTACAAAAAGAGTGTTTCCAAACTTCTCCATCAATTGGTAGGTTCAACTCTGTGAGTTGAATGAACTCATCACAAAGGAGTTTCTGAGAATCCTTCTCTCTAGTTTTTATGTGAAGATATTTCCTTTTCCAAGATAGCCTCATGGTGCTCCGAATAAACACTTGCAGATTCTACAAACGTAATGTTTCAAAACTGTTCTATCAAAAGAAACGTTCAAGTCTGTGAGTTGAATGCACTCATCACACAGAAGTTTCTGAGAATGCTTCTGTCTAGTTTTTAGGTGAAGATATTTCCTTTTCCAGCATAGGCCTCAAAGCGCTCCAAATATCCTCTTGCAGATTCTACAAAAAGAGTGTTTCAAAACTGTTCTATCAAAAGGAAGGTTCAACTCTGTGAGTTGAATGAATGCATCGTGAAGAACTTTCTGAGAATGCTTCTCTGTAGTTTTTAGGTGAAGACATTCCATATCCCAGCACAGGCCTCGAAGTGCTCCAAATAACCACTTGCAGATTTTACCAAAAGTGTGTTTCAAAACTGCTCTTTCTACAGGTAAGTTCAAGTCTGTGAGTTGAATGCACTCAACAAAAGGAAGTTTCTGAGAATGCTTCTGTTCAGTTTTTATGTGAAGATATTTCCTTTTCCAGCAAAGGCCTCAAACGGCTCCAAATATCCACTTGCAGATTTTACAAAAAGAGTGTTTCCAAACTTCTCTATCAATTGGTAGGTTCAACTCCGTGAGCTGAATGAACTCATCACAAAGAAGTTTCTGAGAATCCTTCTCTCTAGTTTTTATGTGAAGATATTTCCTTTTCCAACATAGGCCTCATGGTGCTCTGAATAAACACTTGCAGATTCTACAAACGTAATGTTTCAACACTGTTCTATGAAAAGAAACGTTCAAGTCTGTGAGTTGCATGCACTCATCACACAGAAGTTTCTGAGAATGCTTCTGTCTAGTTTTTAGGTGAAGATATTTCCTTTTCCAGCATAGGCCTCAAAACGCTCCAAATATCCTCTTGCAGATTCTACAAAAAGAGTGTTTCAAAACTGTTCTATCAAAAGGAAGGTTCAACTCTGTGAGTTGAATGAATGCATCATGAAGAACTTTCTGAGAATGCTTCTCTGTAGTTTTTAGGTGAAGATATTCCATATCCCAGCACAGGCCTCGAAGTGCTCCAAATAACCACTTGCAGATTTTACCAAAAGAGTGTTTCAAAACTGCTCTTTCTACAGGTAAGTTCAAGTCTGTGAGTTAAATGCACTCAACACAAAGAAGTTTCTGAGAATGCTTCTGTTCAGTTTTTATGTGAAGATATTTCCTTTTCCAGCATAGGCCTCAAACGGCTCCAAATATCCACTTGCAGATTCTACAAAAAGAGTGTTTCCAAACTTCTCCATCAATTGGTAGGTTCAACTCTGTGAGTTGAATGAACTCATCACAAAGAAGTTTCTGAGAATCCTTCTCTCTAGTTTTTATGTGAAGATATTTCCTTTTCCAACATAGGCCTCAAGGTGCTCCGAATAAACACTTGCAGATTCTACAAACGTAATATTTCAAGACTGTTCTATGAAAAGAAACGTTCAAGTCTGTGAGTTGAATGCACTCATCACACAGAAGTTTCTGAGAATGCTTCTGTCTAGTTTTTAGGTGAAGATATTTCCTTTTCCAGCATAGGCCTCAAAACGCTCCAAATATCCTCTTGCAGATTCTACAAAAAGAGTGTTTCAAAACTGTTCTATCAAAAGGAAGGTTCAACTCTGTGAGTTGAATGAATGCATCGTGAAGAACTTTCTGAGAATGCTTCTCTGTAGTTTTTAGGTGAAGATATTCCATATCCCAGGACAGGCCTCGAAGTGCTCCAAATAGCCACTTGCAGATTTTACCAAAAGAGTGTTTCAAAACTGCTCTTTCTACAGGTAAGTTCAAGTCTGTGAGTTGAATGCACTCAACACAAAGAAGTTTCTGAGAATGCTTCTGTTCAGTTTTTATGTGAAGATATTTCCTTTTCCAGCAAAGGCCTCAAACGGCTCCAAATATCCACTTGCAGATTCTACAAAAAGAGTGTTTCCAAACTTCTCTATCAATTGGTAGGTTCAACTCCGTGAGTTGAATGAACTCATCACAAAGAAGTTTCTGAGAATCCTTCTCTCTAGTTTTTATGTGAAGATATTTCCTTTTCCAACATAGGCCTCAAGGTGCTCCGAATAAGCACTTGCAGATTCTACAAACGTAATGTTTCAAGACTGTTCTATCAAAAGAAACGTTCAAGTCTGTGAGTTGAATGCACTCATCACAAAGAAGTTTCTGAGAATGCTTCTGTCTAGTTTTCAGGTGAAGATATTTCCTTTTCCAGCATAGGCCTCAAAACGCTCCAAATATCCTCTTGCAGATTCTACAAAAAGAGTGTTTCAAAACTGTTCTATCAAAAGGAAGGTTCAACTCTGTGAGTTGAATGAATGCATCGTGAAGAACTTTCTGAGAATGCTTCTCTGTAGTTTTTAGGTGAAGATATTCCATATCCCAGGAGCGGCCTCGAAGTGCTCCAAATAACCACTTGCAGATTTTACCAAAAGTGTGTTTCAAAACTGCTCTTTCTACAGGTAAGTTCAAGTCCGTGAGTTGAATGCACTCAACAAAAGGAAGTTTCTGAGAATGCTTCTGTTCAGTTTTTATGTGAAGATATTTCCTTTTCCAGCATAGGCCTCAAACGGCTCCAAATATCCACTTGCAGATTCTACAAAAAGAGTGTTTCCAAACTTCTCTATCAATTGGTAGGTTCAACTCCGTGAGCTGAATGAACTCATCACAAAGAAGTTTCTGAGAATCCTTCTCTCTAGTTTTTATGTGAAGATATTTCCTTTTCCAACATAGGCCTCATGGTGCTCTGAATAAACACTTGCAGATTCTACAAACGTAATGTTTCAACACTGTTCTATGAAAAGAAACGTTCAAGTCTGTGAGTTGAATGCACTCATCACACAGAAGTTTCTGAGAATGCTTCTGTCTAGTTTTTAGGTGAAGATATTTCCTTTTCCAGCATAGGCCTCAAAACGCTCCAAATATCCTCTTGCAGATACTACAAAAAGAGTGTTTCAAAACTGTTCTATCAAAAGGAAGGTTCAACTCTGTGAGTTGAATGAATGTATCATGAAGAACTTTCGGAGAATGCTTCTCTGTAGTTTTTAGGTGAAGATATTCCATATCCCAGCGCAGGCCTCGAAGTGCTCCAAATAACCACTTGCAGATTTTACCAAAAGAGTGTTTCAAAACTGCTCTTTCTACAGGTAAGTTCAAGTCTGTGAGTTGAATGCACTCAACAAAAGGAAGTTTCTGAGAATGCTTCTGTTCAGTTTTTATGTGAAGATATTTCCTTTTCCAGCATAGGCCTCAAACGGCTCCAAATATCCACTTGCAGATTCTACAAAAAGAGTGTTTCCAAACTTCTCTATCAATTGGTAGGTTCAACTCCATGAGCTGAATGAACTCATCACAAAGAAGTTTCTGAGAATCCTTCTCTCTAGTTTTTCTGTGAAGATATTTCCTTTTCCAACATAGGCCTCATGGTGCTCTGAATAAACACTTGCAGATTCTACAAACGTAATGTTTCAACACTGTTCTATGAAAAGAAACGTTCAAGTCTGTGAGTTGAATGCACTCATCACACAGAAGTTTCTGAGAATGCTTCTGTCTAGTTTTTAGGTGAAGATATTTCCTTTTCCAGCATAGGCCTCAAAACGCTCCAAATATCCTCTTGCAGATTCTACAAAAAGAGAGTTTCAAAACTGTTCTATCAAAAGGAAGGTTCAACTCTGTGATTTGAATGAATGCATCGTGAAGAATTTTCTGAGAATGCTTCTCTGTAGTTTTTAGGTGAAGACATTCCATATCCCAGCACAGGAATCGAAGTGCTCCAAATAACCACTTGCAGATTTTACCAAAAGAGTGTTTCAAAACTGCTCTTTCTACAGGTAAGTTCAAGTCTGTGAGTTGAATGCACTCAACACAAAGAAGTTTCTGAGAATGCTTCTGTTCAGTTTTCATGTGAAGATAATTCCTTTTCCAGCATAGGCCTCAAACGGCTCCAAATATCCACTTGCAGATTCTACAAAAAGAGTGTTTCCAAACTTCTCCATCAATTGGTAGGTTCAACTCTGTGAGTTGAATGAACTCATCACAAAGAAGTTTCTGAGAATCCTTCTCTCTAGTTTTTATGTGAAGATATTTCCTTTTCCAGCATAGGCCTCAAAACGCTCCAAATATCCTCTTGCAGATTCTACAAAAAGAGTTTTTCAAAACTGTTCTATCAAAAGGAAGGTTCAACTCTGTGAGTTGAATGAATGCATCGTGAAGAACTTTCTGAGAATGCTTCTCTGTAGTTTTTAGGTGAAGATATTCCATATCCCAGCACAGGCCTCGAAGTGCTCCAAATAACCACTTGCAGATTTTACCAAAAGAGTGTTTCAAAACTGCTCTTTCTACAGGTAAGTTCAAGTCTGTGAGTTGAATGCACTCAATGCAAAGAAGTTTCTGAGAATGCTTCTGTTCAGTTTTTATGTGAAGATATTTCCTTTTCCAGCATAGGCCTCAAACGGCTCCAAATATCCAGTTGCAGATACTACAAAAAGAGTGTTTCCAAACTTCTCCATCAATTGGTAGGTTCAACTCTGTGAGTTGAATGAACTCATCACAAAGGAGTTTCTGAGAATCCTTCTCTCTAGTTTTTATGTGAAGATATTTCCTTTTCCAACATAGGCCTCAAGGTGCTCCGAATAAACACTTGCAGATTCTACAAACGTAATATTTCAAGACTGTTCTATGAAAAGAAACGTTCAAGTCTGTGAGTTGAATGCACTCATCACACAGAAGTTTCTGAGAATGCTTCTGTCTAGTTTTTAGGTGAAGATATTTCCTTTTCCAGCATAGGCCTCAAAACGCTCCAAATATCCTCTTGCAGATTCTACAAAAAGAGTGTTTCAAAACTGTTCTATCAAAAGGAAGGTTCAACTCTGTGAGTTGAATGAATGCATCGTGAAGAACTTTCTGAGAATGCTTCTCTGTAGTTTTTAGGTGAAGATATTCCATATCCCAGCACAGGCCTCGAAGTGCTCCAAATAATCACTTGCAGATTTTACCAAAAGAGTGTTTCAAAACTGCTCTTTCTACAGGTAAGTTCAAGTCTGTGAGTTGAATGCACTCAACACAAAGAAGTTTCTGAGAATGCTTCTGTTCAGTTTTTATGTGAAGATATTTCCTTTTCCAGCAAAGGCCTCAAACGGCTCCAAATATCCACTTGCAGATTCTACAAAAAGAGTGTTTCCAAACTTCTCTATCAATTGGTAGGTTCAACTCCGTGAGTTGAATGAACTCATCACAAAGAAGTTTCTGAGAATCCTTCTCTCTATTTTTTATGTGGAGATATTTCCTTTTCCAACATAGGCCTCAAGGTGCTCCGAATAAGCACTTGCAGATTCTCCAAACGTAATGTTTCAAGACTGTTCTATCAAAAGAAACGTTCAAGTCTGTGAGTTGAATGCACTCATCACAAAGAAGTTTCTGAGAATGCTTCTGTCTAGTTTTCAGGTGAAGATATTTCCTTTTCCAGCATAGGCCTCAAAACGCTCCAAATATCCTCTTGCAGATTCTACAAAAAGAGTGTTTCAAAACTGTTCTATCAAAAGGAAGGTTCAACTCTGTGAGTTGAATGAATGCATCGTGAAGAACTTTCTGAGAATGCTTCTCTGTAGTTTTTAGGTGAAGATATTCCATATCCCAGGAGCGGCCTCGAAGTGCTCCAAATAACCACTTGCAGATTTTACCAAAAGTGTGTTTCAAAACTGCTCTTTCTACAGGTAAGTTCAAGTCCGTGAGTTGAATGCACTCAACAAAAGGAAGTTTCTGAGAATGCTTCTGTTCAGTTTTTATGTGAAGATATTTCCTTTTCCAGCATAGGCCTCAAACGGCTCCAAATATCCACTTGCAGATTCTACAAAAAGAGTGTTTCCAAACTTCTCTATCAATTGGTAGGTTCAACTCCGTGAGCTGAATGAACTCATCACAAAGAAGTTTCTGAGAATCCTTCTCTCTAGTTTTTATGTGAAGATATTTCCTTTTCCAACATAGGCCTCATGGTGCTCTGAATAAACACTTGCAGATTCTACAAACGTAATGTTTCAACACTGTTCTATGAAAAGAAACGTTCAAGTCTGTGAGTTGAATGCACTCATCACACAGAAGTTTCTGAGAATGCTTCTGTCTAGTTTTTAGGTGAAGATATTTCCTTTTCCAGCATAGGCCTCAAAACGCTCCAAATATCCTCTTGCAGATACTACAAAAAGAGTGTTTCAAAACTGTTCTATCAAAAGGAAGGTTCAACTCTGTGAGTTGAATGAATGTATCATGAAGAACTTTCGGAGAATGCTTCTCTGTAGTTTTTAGGTGAAGATATTCCATATCCCAGCGCAGGCCTCGAAGTGCTCCAAATAACCACTTGCAGATTTTACCAAAAGAGTGTTTCAAAACTGCTCTTTCTACAGGTAAGTTCAAGTCTGTGAGTTGAATGCACTCAACAAAAGGAAGTTTCTGAGAATGCTTCTGTTCAGTTTTTATGTGAAGATATTTCCTTTTCCAGCATAGGCCTCAAACGGCTCCAAATATCCACTTGCAGATTCTACAAAAAGAGTGTTTCCAAACTTCTCTATCAATTGGTAGGTTCAACTCCATGAGCTGAATGAACTCATCACAAAGAAGTTTCTGAGAATCCTTCTCTCTAGTTTTTCTGTGAAGATATTTCCTTTTCCAACATAGGCCTCATGGTGCTCTGAATAAACACTTGCAGATTCTACAAAGGTAATGTTTCAACACTGTTCTATGAAAAGAAACGTTCAAGTCTGTGAGTTGAATGCACTCATCACACAGAAGTTTCTGAGAATGCTTCTGTCTAGTTTTTAGGTGAAGATATTTCCTTTTCCAGCATAGGCCTCAAAACGCTCCAAATATCCTCTTGCAGATTCTACAAAAAGAGAGTTTCAAAACTGTTCTATCAAAAGGAAGGTTCAACTCTGTGATTTGAATGAATGCATCGTGAAGAATTTTCTGAGAATGCTTCTCTGTAGTTTTTAGGTGAAGACATTCCATATCCCAGCACAGGAATCGAAGTGCTCCAAATAACCACTTGCAGATTTTACCAAAAGAGTGTTTCAAAACTGCTCTTTCTACAGGTAAGTTCAAGTCTGTGAGTTGAATGCACTCAACACAAAGAAGTTTCTGAGAATGCTTCTGTTCAGTTTTCATGTGAAGATAATTCCTTTTCCAGCATAGGCCTCAAACGGCTCCAAATATCCACTTGCAGATTCTACAAAAAGAGTGTTTCCAAACTTCTCCATCAATTGGTAGGTTCAACTCTGTGAGTTGAATGAACTCATCACAAAGAAGTTTCTGAGAATCCTTCTCTCTAGTTTTTATGTGAAGATATTTCCTTTTCCAGCATAGGCCTCAAAACGCTCCAAATATCCTCTTGCAGATTCTACAAAAAGAGTTTTTCAAAACTGTTCTATCAAAAGGAAGGTTCAACTCTGTGAGTTGAATGAATGCATCGTGAAGAACTTTCTGAGAATGCTTCTCTGTAGTTTTTAGGTGAAGATATTCCATATCCCAGCACAGGCCTCGAAGTGCTCCAAATAACCACTTGCAGATTTTACCAAAAGAGTGTTTCAAAACTGCTCTTTCTACAGGTAAGTTCAAGTCTGTGAGTTGAATGCACTCAATGCAAAGAAGTTTCTGAGAATGCTTCTGTTCAGTTTTTATGTGAAGATATTTCCTTTTCCAGCATAGGCCTCAAACGGCTCCAAATATCCAGTTGCAGATACTACAAAAAGAGTGTTTCCAAACTTCTCCATCAATTGGTAGGTTCAACTCTGTGAGTTGAATGAACTCATCACAAAGGAGTTTCTGAGAATCCTTCTCTCTAGTTTTTATGTGAAGATATTTCCTTTTCCAACATAGGCCTCAAGGTGCTCCGAATAAACACTTGCAGATTCTACAAACGTAATGTTTCAAAACTGGTCTATCAAAAGAAACGTTCAAGTCTGTGAGTTGAATGCACTCATCACACAGAAGTTTCTGAGAATGCTTCTGTCTAGTTTTTAGGTGAAGATATTTCCTTTTCCAGCATAGGCCTCAAAACGCTCCAAATATCCTCTTGCAGATTCTACAAAAAGAGTGTTTCAAAACTGTTCTATCAAAAGGAAGGTTCAACTCTGTGAGTTGAATGAATGCATCGTGAAGAACTTTCTGAGAATGCTTCTCTGTAGTTTTTAGGTGAAGATATTCCATATCCCAGCACAGGCCTCGAAGTGCTCCAAATAATCACTTGCAGATTTTACCAAAAGAGTGTTTCAAAACTGCTCTTTCGACAGGTAAGTTCAAGTCTGTGAGTTGAATGCACTCAACACAAAGAAGTTTCTGAGAATGCTTCTGTTCAGTTTTTATGTGAAGATATTTCCTTTTCCAGCATAGGCCTCAAACGGCTGCAAATATCCACTTGCAGATTCTACAAAAAGAGTGTTTCCAAACTTCTCTATCAATTGGTAGGTTCAACTCCGTGAGTTGAATGAACTCATCACAAAGAAGTTTCTGAGAATCCTTCTCTCTATTTTTTATGTGGAGATATTTCCTTTTCCAACATAGGCCTCAAGGTGCTCCGAATAAGCACTTGCAGATTCTCCAAACGTAATGTTTCAAGACTGTTCTATCAAAAGAAACGTTCAAGTCTGTGAGTTGAATGCACTCATCACAAAGAAGTTTCTGAGAATGATTCTGTCTAGTTTTCAGGTGAAGATATTTCATTTTCCAGCATAGGCCTCAAAACGCTCCAAATATCCTCTTGCAGACTCTACAAAAAGAGTGTTTCAAAACTGTTCTATCAAAAGGAAGGTTCAACTCTGTTAGTTGAATGAATGCATCGTGAAGAACTTTCTGAGAATGCTTCTCTGTAGTTTTTAGGTGAAGATATTCCATATCCCAGGAGGGGCCTCGAAGTGCTCCAAATAACCACTTGCAGATTTTACCAAAAGAGTGTTTCAAAACTGCTCTTTCTACAGGTAAGTTCAAGTCTGTGAGTTGAATGCACTCAACAAAAGGAAGTTTCTGAGAATGCTTCTGTTCAGTTTTTATGTGAAGATATTTCCTTTTCCAGCATAGGCCTCAAACGGCTCGAAATATCCACTTGCAGATTCTACAAAAAGAGTGTTTCCAAACTTCTCTATCAATTGGTAGGTTCAACTCCGTGAGCTGAATGAACTCATCACAAAGAAGTTTCTGAGAATCCTTCTCTCTAGTTTTTATGTGAAGATATTTCCTTTTCCAACATAGGCCTCAAGGTGCTCCGAATAAACACTTGCAGATTCTACAAACGTAATGTTTCAAGACTGTTCTATGAAAAGAAACGTTCAAGTCTGTGAGTTGAATGCACTCATCACACAGAAGTTTCTGAGAATGCTTCTGTCTAGTTTTTAGGTGAAGATATTTCCTTTTCCAGCATAGGCCTCAAAACGCTCCAAATATCCTCTTGCAGATTCTACAAAAAGAGTGTTTCAAAACTGTTCTATCAAAAGGAAGGTTCAACTCTGTGAGTTGAATGAATGCATCGTGAAGAACTTTCTGAGAATGCTTCTCTGTAGTTTTTAGGTGAAGATATTCCATATCCCAGGACAGGCCTCGAAGTGCTCCAAATAGCCACTTGCAGATATTACCAAAAGAGAGTTTCAAAACTGCCCTTTCTACAGGTAAGTTCAAGTCGGTGAGTTGAATGCACTCAACACAAAGAAGTTTCTGAGAATGCTTCTGTTCAGTTTTTATGTGAAGATATTTCCTTTTCCAGCAAAGGCCTCAAACGGCTCCAAATATCCACTTGCAGATTCTACAAAAAGAGTGTTTCCAAACTTCTCTATCAATTGGTAGGTTCAACTCCGTGAGTTGAATGAACTCATCACACAGAAGTTTCTGAGAATCCTTCTCTCTAGTTTTTATGTGAAGATATTTCCTTTTCCAACATAGGCCTCAAGGTGCTCCAAATAAACACTTGCAGATTCTACAAACGTAATGTTTCAAGACTGTTCTATCAAAAGAAACGTTCATGTCTGTGAGTTGAATGCACTCATCACACAGAAGTTTCTGAGAATGCTTCTGTCTAGTTTTTAGGTGAAGATATTTCCTTTTCCAGCATAGGCCTCAAAACGCTCAAAATATCCTCTTGCAGATTTTACAAAAAGAGTGTTTCAAAACTGTTCTATCAAAAGGAAGGTTCAACTCTGTGAGTTGAATGAATGCATCGTGAAGAACTTTCTGAGAATACTTCTCTGTAGTATTTAGGTGAAGATATTCCATATCCCAGCACAGACCTCGAAGTGCTCCAAATAACCACTTGCAGATTTTACCAAGAGTGTTTCAAAACTGCTCTTTCTACAGGTAAGTTCAAGTCTGTGAGTTGAATGCACTGAACACAAAGAAGTTTCTGAGAATGCTTCTGTTCAGTTTTTATGTGAAGATATTTCCTTTTCCAGCATAGGCCTCAAACGGTTCCAAATATCCACTTGCAGATTCTACATAAAGAGTGTTTCCAAACTTCTCTATCAATTGATATGTTCAACTCCGTGAGTTGAATGAACTCATCACCAAGAAGTTTCTGAGAATCCTTCTCTCTAGTTTTTATGTGAAGATATTTCCTTTTCCAACATAGGCCTCAAGGTGCTCCGAATAAACACTTGCAGATTCTACAAACGTAATGTTTCAAGACTGTTCTATCAAAAGAAACGTTCAAGTCTGTGACTTGAATGCACTCATCACACAGAAGTTTCTGAGAATGCTTCTGTCTAGTTTTTAGGTGAAGATATTTCTTTTCCAGCATAGGCCTCAAAACGCTCCAAATATCCTCTTGCAGATTCTACAAAAAGAGTGTTTCAAAACTGTTCTATCAAAAGGAAGGTTCAACTCTGTGAGTTGAATGAATGCATCGTGAAGAACTTTTTGAGAATGCTTCTCTGTAGTTTTTAGGTGAAGATATACCATATCCCAGCACAGGCCTCGAAGTGCTCCAAATAACCACTTGCAGATTTTACCAAAAGAGTGTTTCAAAACTGCTCTTTCTACAGGTAAGTTCAAGTCTGTGAGTTGAATGCACTCAACACAAAGAAGTTTCTGAGAATGCTTCTGTTCAGTTTTTACGTGAAGATATTTCCTTTTCCAGCATAGGACTCAAACGGCTCCAAATATCCACTTGCAGATTCTACAAAAAGAGTGTTTCCAAACTTCTCCATCAATTGGTAGGTTAAACTCTGTGAGTTGAATGAACTCATCACAAAGAAGTTTCTGAGAATCCTTCCCTCTAGTTTTTATGTGAAGATATTTCCTTTTCCAACATAGCCTCAAGGTGCTCCGAATAAACACTTGCAGATTCTACAAACGTAATGTTTCAAAACTGTTCTATCAAAAGAAACGTTCAAGTCTGTGAGTTGAATGCACTCATCACACAGAAGTTTCTGAGAATGCTTCTGTCTAGTTTTCAGGTGAAGATATTTCCTTTTCCAGCATAGGCCTCAAAACGCTCCAAATATCCTCTTGCAGATACTACAAGAAGAGTGTTTCAAAACTGTTCTATCAAAAGGAAGGTTCAACTCTGTGAGTTGAATGAAAGCATCGTGAAGAACTTTCTGAGAATGCTTCTCTGTAGTTTTTAGGTGAAGATATTCCATATCCCAGCACAGGCCTCGAAGTGCTCCAAATAACAACTTGCAGATTTTACCAAAAGAGTGTTTCAAAACTGCTCTTTCTACAGGTAAGTTCAAGTCTGTGAGTTGAATGCACTCAACAAAAGGAGGTTTCTGAGAATGCTTCTGTTCAGTTTTTATGTGAAGATATTTCCTTTTCCAGCATAGGCCTCAAACGGCTCCAAATATCCACTTGCAGATTCTACAAAAAGAGTGTTTCCAAACTTCTCTATCAATTGGTAGGTTCAACTCCATGAGCTGAATGAACTCATCACAAAGAAGTTTCTGAGAATCCTTCTCTCTAGTTTTTATGTGAAGATATTTCCTTTTCCAACATAGGCCTCATGATGCTCTGAATAAACACTTGCAGATTCTACAAACGTAATGTTTCAAGACTGTTCTATGAAAAGAAACGTTCAAGTCTGTGAGTTGAATGCAATCATCACACAGAAGTTTCTGAGAATGCTTCTGTCTAGTTTTTAGGTGAAGATATTTCCTTTTCCAGCATAGGCCTCAAAACGCTCCAAATATCCTCTTGCAGATTCTACAAAAAGAGTGTTTCAAAACTGTTCTATCAAAAGGAAGGTTCAACTCTGTGAGTTGAATGAATGCATCGTGAAGAACTTTCTGAGAATGCTTCTCTGTAGTTTTTAGGTGAAGATATTCCATATCCCAGCACAGGCCTCGAAGTGCTCCAAATAATCACTTGCAGATTTTACCAAAAGAGTGTTTCAAAACTGCTCTTTCGACAGGTAAGTTCAAGTCTGTGAGTTGAATGCACTCAACACAAAGAAGTTTCTGAGAATGCTTCTGTTCAGTTTTTATGTGAAGATATTTCCTTTTCCAGCATAGGCCTCAAACGGCTGCAAATATCCACTTGCAGATTCTACAAAAAGAGTGTTTCCAAACTTCTCTATCAATTGGTAGGTTCAACTCCGTGAGTTGAATGAACTCATCACAAAGAAGTTTCTGAGAATCCTTCTCTCTAGTTTTTATGTGAAGATATTTCCTTTTGCAACATAGGCCGCAAGGTACTCCGAATAAGCAGTTGCAGATTCTACAAACGTAATGTTTCAAGACTGTTCTATCAAAAGAAACGTTCAAGTCTGTGAGTTGAATGCACTCATCACACAGAAGTTTCTGAGAATGCCTCTGTCTAGTTTTATGTGAAGATATTTCCTTTTCCAGCATAGGCCTCAAAACGCTCCAAATATCCTTTTGCAGATTCTACAAAAAGAGTGTTTCAAAACTGTTCTATCAAAAGGAAGGTTCAACTCTGTGAGTTGAATGAATGCATCGTGAAGAACTTTCTGAGAATACTTCTCTGTAGTTTTTAGGTGAAGATATTCCATATCCCAGGAGAGGCCTCGAAGTGCTCCAAATAACCACTTGCAGATTTTACCAAAAGAGTGTTTCAAAACTGCTCTTTCTACAGGTAAGTTCAAGTCTGTGAGTTGAATGCACTCAACACAAAGAAGTTTCTGAGAATGCTTCTGTTCAGTTTTTATGTGAAGATATTTCCTTTTCCAGCATAGGCCTCAAACGGCTCCAAATATCCACTTGCAGATTCTACAAAAAGAGTGTTTCCAAACTTCTCTATCAATTGGTAGGTTCAACTCTGTGAGTTGAATGAACTCATCACAAAGAAGTTTCTGAGAATCCTTCTCTCTAGTTTTTATGTGAAGATATTTCCTTTTCCAACATAGGCCTCAAGGTGCTCCGAATAAACACTTGCAGATTCTACAAACGTAATGTTTCAAGACTGTTCTATCAAAAGAAACGTTCAAGTCTGTGAGTTGAAGGCACTCATCACACAGAAGTTTCTGAGAATGCTTCTGTCTAGTTTTTAGGTGAAGATATTTCCTTTTCCAGCATAGGCCTCAAAACGCTCCAAATATCCTCTTGCAGATTCTACAAAAAGAGTGTTTCAAAACTGTTCTATCAAAAGGAAGGTTCAACTCTGTGAGTTGAATGAATGCATCGTGAAGAACTTTCTGAGAATGCTTCTCTGTAGTTTTTAGGTGAAGATATTCCATATCCCAGCACAGGCCTCGAAGTGCTCCAAATAACCACTTGCAGATTTTACCAAAAGGGTGTTTCAAAACTGCTCTTTCAACAGGTAAGTTCAAGTCTGTGAGTTGAATGCACTCAACACAAAGAAGTTTCTGGGAATGCTTCTGTTCAGTTTTTATGTGAAGATATTTCCTTTTCCAGCATAGGCCTCAAACGGCTCCAAATATCCACTTGCAGATTCTACAAAAAGTGTGTTTCCAAACTTCTCTATCAATTGCTAGGTTCAACTCCGTGAGTTGAATGAACTCATCACAAAGGAGTTTCTGAGAATCCTTCTCTCTAGTTTTTATGTGAAGATATTTCCTTTTCCAACATAGGCCTCAAGGTGCTCCAAATAAACACTTGCAGATTGTACAAACCTAATGTTTCAAGACTGTTCTATCAAAAGAAACGTTCAAGTCTGTGAGTTGAATGCACTCATCACACAGAAGTTTCTGAGAATGCTTCTGTCTAGTTTTTAGGTGAAGATATTTCATTTTCCAGCATAGGCCTCAAAACGCTAAAAATATCCTCTTGCAGATTCTACAAAAAGAGTGTTTCAAAACTGTTCTATCAAAAGGAAGGTTCAACTCTGTGAGTTGAATGAATGCATCATGAAGAACTTTCTGAGAATGCTTCTCTGTAGTTTTTAGGTGAAGATATTCCATATCCCAGCACAGGCCTCGAAGTGCTCCAAATAACCACTTGCAGATTTTACCAAAAGAGTTTTACAAAACTGCTCTTTCTACAGGTAAGTTCAAGTCTGTGATTTGAATGCACTCAACACAAAGAAGATTCTGGGAATGCTTCTGTTCAGTTTTTATGTGAAGATATTTCCTTTTCCAACATAGGCCTCAAACGGCTCCAAATATCCACTTTCAGATTCTACAAAAAGAGTGTTTCCAAACTTCTCTATCAATTGGTAGGTTCAACTCCGTGAGCTGAATGAACTCATCACAAAGAAGTTTCTGAGAATCCTTCTCTCTAGTTTTTATGTGAAGATATTTCCGTTTCCAACATAGGCCTCAAGGTGCTCCAAATAAGCACTTGCAGATTCTACAAACGTAATGTTTCAAGACTGTTCTATCAAAAGAAACGTTCAAGTCTGTGAGTTGAATGCACTCATCACACAGAAGTTTCTGAGAATGCTTCTGTCTAGTTTTTAGGTGAAGATATTTCCTTTTCCAGCATAGGCCTCAAAACGCTCCAAATATCCTCTTGCAGATTCTACAAAAAGAGTGTTTCAAAACTGTTCTATCAAAAGGAAGGTTCAACTCTGTGAGTTGAATGAATGCATCGTGAAGAACTTTCTGAGAATGCTTCTCTGTAGTTTTTAGGTGAAGATATTCCATATCCCAGCACAGGCCTCGAAGTGCTCCAAATAACCACTTGCAGATTTTACCAAAAGAGTGTTTCAAAACTGCTCTTTCGACAGGTAAGTTCAAGTCTGTGAGTTGAATGCACTCAACACAAAGAAGTTTCTGAGAAAGCTTCTGTTCAGTTTTTATGTGAAGATATTTCCTTTTCCAGCATAGTCCTCAAACGGCTCCAAATATCCACTTGCAGATTCTACAAAAAGTGTGTTTCCAAACTTCTCTATCAATTGCTAGGTTCAACTCCGTGAGTTGAATGAACTCATCACAAAGGAGTTTCTGAGAATCCTTCTCTCTAGTTTTTATGTGAAGATATTTCCTTTTCCAACATAGGCCTCAAGGTGCTCCGAATAAACACTTGCAGATTCTACAAACGTAATGTTTCAAGACTGTTCTATCAAAAGAAACGTTCAAGTCTGTGAGTTGAATGCACTCATCACACAGAAGTTTCTGAGAATGCTTCTGTCTAGTTTTTAGGTGAAGATATTTCATTTTCCAGCATAGGCCTCAAAACGCTCCAAATATCCTCTTGCAGATTCTACAAAAAGAGTGTTTCAAAACTGTTCTATCAAAAGGAAGGTTCAACTCTGTGAGTTGAATGAATGCATCGTGAAGAACTTTCTGACAATGCTTCTCTGTAGTTTTTAGGTGAAGATATTCCATATCCCAGCACAGGCCTCGAAGTGCTCCCAATAACCACTTGCAGATTTTACCAAAAGAGTGTTTCAAAACTGCTCTTTCTACAGGTAAGTTCAAGTCTGTGAGTTGAATGCACTCAACACAAAGAAGTTTCTGAGAATGCTTCTGTTCAGTTTTTATGTGAAGATATTTCCTTTTCCAGCATAGGCCTCAAACGGCTCCAAATATCCACTTGCAGATTCTACAAAAAGAGTGTTTCCAAACTTCTCTATCAATTGGTAGGTTCAACTCTGTGAGTTCAATGAACTCATCACAAAGAAGTTTCTGAGAATCCATCTCTCTAGTTTTTATGTGAAGATATTTCCTTTTCCAACATAGGCCTCAAGGTGCTCCGAATAAACACTTGTAGATTCTACAAACGTAATGTTTCAAAACTGTTGTATCAAAAGAAACGTTCAAGTCTGTGAGTTGAATGCACTCATCACACAGAAGTTTCTGAGAATGCTTCTGTCTAGTTTTTAGGTGAAGAAATTTCCTTCTCCAGCATAGGCCTCAAAGCGCTCCAAATATCCTCTTGCAGATTCTACAAAAAGAGTGTTTCAAAACTGTTCTATCAAAAGGAAGGTTCAACTCTGTGAGTTGAATGAATGCATCGTGAAGAAGTTTCTGAGAATGCTTCTCTGTAGTTTTTAGGTGAAGATATTCCATATCCCAGCACAGGCCTCGAAGTGCTCCAAATAACCACTTGCAGATTTTACCAAAAGTGTGTTTCAAAACTGCTCTTTCTACAGGTAAGTTCAAGTCTGTGAGTTGAATGCACTCAACACAAAGAAGTTTCTGAGAATGCTTCTGTTCAGTTTTTATGTGAAGATATTTCCTTTTCCAGCATAGGCCTCAAACGGCTCCAAATATCCATTTGCAGATTCTACAAAAAGAGTGTTTCCAAACTTCTCTATCAATTCGTAGGTTCAACTCTGTGAGTTGAATGAACTCATCACAAAGAAGTTTCTGAGAATCATTCTCTCTAGTTTTTATGTGAAGATATTTCCTTTTCCAACATAGGCCTCAAGGTGCTCCGAATAATCACTTGCAGATTCTACAAACGTAATGTTTCAAGACTGTTGTATCAAAAGAAACGTTCAAGTCTGTGAGTTGAATGCACTCATCACACAGAAGTTTCTGAGAATGCTTCTGTCTAGTTTTATGCGAAGATATTTCCTTTTCCAGCATAGGCCTCAAAACGCTCCAAATATCCTCTTGCAGATTCTACAAAAAGAGTGTTTCAAAACTGTTCTATCAAAAGGAAGGTTCAACTCTGTGAGTTGAATGAATGCATCATGAAGAACTTTCTGAGAATGCTCCTCTGTAGTTTTTAGGTGAAGATATTCCATATCCCAGCACAGGCCTCAAAGTGCTCCAAATAGCCACTTGCAGATTTTACCAAAAGAGTGTTTCAAAACTGCTCTTTCTACAGGTAAGTTCAAGTCTGTGAGTTGAATGCACTCAACACAAAGAAGTTTCTGAGAATGCTTCTGTTCAGTTTTTATGTGAAGATATTTCCTTTTCCAGCATAGGCCTCCAACGGCTCCAAATATCGACTTGCAGATTCTACAAAAAGAGTGTTTCCAAACTTCTCTATCAATTGGTAGGTTCAACTCTGTGAGTTCAATGAACTCATCACAAAGAAGTTTCTGAGAATCCATCTCTCTAGTTTTTATGTGAAGATATTTCCTTTTCCAACATAGGCCTCAAGGTGCTCCGAATAAACACTTGCAGATTCTACAAACGTAATGTTTCAAAACTGTTCTATCAAAAGAAACGTTCAAGTCTGTGAGTTGAATGCACTCATCACACAGAAGTTTCTGAGAATGCTTCTGTCTAGTTTTTAGGTGAAGAAATTTCCTTTTCCAGCATAGGCCTCAAAGCGCTCCAAATCTCCTCTTGCAGATTCTACAAAAAGAGTGTTTCAAAACTGTTCTATCAAAAGGAAGGTTCAACTCTGTGAGTTGAATGAATGCATCGTGAAGAACTTTCTGAGAATGCTTCTGTGTAGTTTTTAGGTGAAGATATTCCATATCCCAGCACAGGCCTCGAAGTGCTCCAAATAACCACTTGCAGATTTTACCAAAAGAGTGTTTCAAAACTGCTCTTTCTACAGGTAAGTTCAAGTCTGTGAGTTGAATGCACTCAACACAAAGAAGTTTCTGAGAATGCTTCTGTTCAGTTTTTATGTGAAGATATTTCCTTTTCCAGCATAGGCCTCAAACGGCTCCAAATATCCACTTGCAGATTCTACAAAAAGAGTGTTTCCAAACTTCTCCATCAATTGGTAGGTTCAACTCTGTGAGTTGAATGAACTCATCACAAAGAAGTTTCTGAGAATCCTTCTCTCTAGTTTTTATGTGAAGATATTACCTTTTCCAACATAGGCCTCAAGGTGCTCCGAATAAACACTTGCAGATTCTACAAACGTAATGTTTCAAGACTGTTCTATCAAAAGAAACGTTCAAGTCTGTGAGTTGAATGCACTCATCACACAGAAGTTTCTGAGAATGCTTCTGTCTAGTTTTTAGGTGAAGATATTTCCTTTTCCAGCATAGGCCTCAAAACGCTCCAAATATCCTGTTGCAGATTCTACAAAAAGAGTGTTTCAAAACTGTTCTATCAAAAGGAAGGTTCAACTCTGTGAGTTGAATGAATGCATCGTGAAGAACTTTCTGAGAATGCTTCTCTGTAGTTTTTAGGTGAAGATATTCCATATCCCAGCACAGGCCTCGAAGTGCTCCAAATAACCACTTGCAGATTTTACCAAAAGAGTGTTTCAAAACTGCTCTTTCTACAGGTAAGTTCACGTCTGTGAGTTGAATGCACTCAACACAAAGAAGTTTCTGAGAATGCTTCTGTTCAGTTTTTATGTGAAGATATTTCCTTTTCCAGCATAGGCCTCAAACGGCTCCAAATATCCACTTGCAGATTCTACAAAAAGAGTGTTTCCAAACTTCTCTATCAATTGGTAGGTTCAACTCTGTGAGTTCAATGAACTCATCACAAAGAAGTTTCTGAGAATCCTTCTCTCTAGTTTTTATGTGAAGATATTTCCTTTTCCAACATAGGCCTCAAGGTGCTCCAAATAAGCACTTGCAGATTCTACAAACGTAATGTTTCAAGACTGTTCTATCAAAAGAAACGTTCAAGTCTGTGAGTTGAATGCACTCATCACACAGAAGTTTCTGAGAATGCTTCTGTCTAGTTTTTAGGTGAAGATATTTCCTTTTCCAGCATAGGCCTCAAAACGCTCCAAATATCCTCTTGCAGATTCTACAAAAAGAGTGTTTCAAAACTGTTCTATCAAAAGGAAGGTTCAACTCTGTGAGTTGATTGAATGCATCGTGAAGAACTTTCTGAGAATGCTTCTCTGTAGTTTTTAGGTGAAGATATTCCATATCCCAGCACAGGCCTCGAATTGCTCCAAATAACCACTTGCAGATTTTACCAAAAGAGTGTTTCAAAACTGCTCTTTCTACAGGTAAGTTCAAGTCTGTGAGTTCAATGCACTCAACACAAAGAAGTTTCTGAGAATGCTTCTGTTCAGTTTTTATGTGAAGATATTTCCTTTTCCAGCATAGGCCTCAAACGGCTCCAAATATCCACTTGCAGATTCTACAAAAAGAGTGTTTCCAAACTTCTCCATCAATTGGTAGGTTCAACTCTGTGATTTGAATGAACTCATCACAAAGAAGTTTCTGAGAATCCTTCTCTCTAGTTTTTATGTGAAGATATTTCCTTTTCCAACATAGGCCTCAAGGTGCTCCGAATAAACACTTGCAGATTCTACAAACGTAATGTTTCAAAACTGTTCTATCAAAAGAAACGTTCAAGTCTGTGAGTTGAATGCACTCATCACACAGAAGTTTCTGAGAATGCTTCTGTCTAGTTTTTAGGTGAAGATATTTCCTTTTCCAGCATAGGCCTCAAAGCGCTCCAAATATCCTCTTGCAGATTCTACAAAAAGAGTGTTTCAAAACTGTTCTATCAAAAGGAAGGTTCAACTCTGTGAGATGAATGAATGCATCGTGAAGAACTTTCTGAGAATGCTTCTCTGTAGTTTTTAGGTGAAGATATTCCATATCCCAGCACAGGCCTCGAAGTGCTCCAAATAACCACTTGCAGATTTTACCAAAAGAGTGTTTCAAAACTGTTCTTTCTACAGGTAAGTTCAAGTCTGTGAGTTGAATGCACTCAACACAAAGAAGTTTCTGAGAATGCTTCTGTTCAGTTTTTATGTGAAGATATTTCCTTTTCCAGCATAAGCCTCAAACGGCTCCAAATATCCACTTGCAGATTCTACAAAAAGAGTGTTTCCAAACTTCTCCATCAATTGGTAGGTTCAACTCTGTGAGTTCAATGAACTCATCACAAAGAAGTTTCTGAGAATCCTTCTCTCTAGTTTTTATGTGAAGATATTTCCTTTTCCAACATAGGCCTCAAGGTGCTCCGAATAAACACTTGCAGATTCTACAAACGTAATGTTTCAAGACTGTTCTATCAAAAGAAACGTTCAAGTCTGTGAGTTGAATGCACTCATCACACAGAAGTTTCTGAGAATGCTTCTCTCTAGTTTTTAGGTGAAGATATTTCCTTTTCCAGCATAGGCCTCAAAACGCTCCAAATATCCTCTTGGAGATTCTACAGAAAGAGTGTTTCAAAACTGTTCTATCAAAAGGAAGGTTCAACTCTGTGAGTTGAATGAATGCATCGTGAGGAACTTTCTGAGAATGCTTCTCTGTAGTTTTTAGGTGAAGATATTCCATATCACAGCACAGGCCTCGAAGTGCTCCAAATAACCACTTGCAGATTTTACCAAAAGAGTGTTTCAAAACTGCTCTTTCTACAGGTAAGTTCAAGTCTGTGAGTTGAATGCACTCAACACAAAGAAGTTTCTGAGAATGCTTCTGTTCAGTTTTTATATGAAGATATTTCCTTTTCCAGCATAGGCCTCAAACGGCTCCAAATATCCACTTGCAGATTCTACAAAAAGAGTGTTTCCAAACTTCTCCATCAATTGGTAGGTTCAACTCTGTGAGTTGAATGAACTCATCACAAAGAAGTTTCTGAGAATCCTTCTCTCCAGTTTTTATGTGAAGATATTTCCTTTTCCAACATAGGCCTGAAGGTGCTCCGAATAAACACTTGCAGATTCTACAAACGTAATGTTTCAAAACTGTTCTATCAAAAGAAACGTTCAAGTCTGTGAGTTGAATGCACTCATCACACAGAAGTTTCTGAGAATGCTTCTGTCTAGTTTTTAGGTGAAGATATTTCATTTTCCAGCATAGGCCTCAAATCGCTCCAAATATCCTCTTGCAGATTCTACAAAAAGAGTGTTTCAAAACTGTTCTATCAAAAGGAAGGTTCAACTCTGTGAGTTGAATGAATGCATCTTGAAGAACTTTCTGAGAATGCTTCTCTGTAGTTTTTAGGTGAAGATATTCCATATCCCAGCACAGGCCTCGAAGTGCTCCAAGTAATCACTTGCAGATTTTACCAAAAGAGTGTTTCAAAACTGCTCTTTCGACAGGTAAGTTCAAGTGTGTGAGTTGAATGCAATCAACACAAAGAAGTTTCTGAGAATGCTTCTGTTCAGTTTTTATGTGAAGATATTTCCTTTTCCAGCATAGGCCTCAAACGGCTGCAAATATAAACTTGCAGATTCTACAAAAAGAGTGTTTCCAAACTTCTCTATCAATTGGTAGGTTCAACTCTGTGAGTTGAATGAACTCATCACAAAGAAGTTTCTGAGAATCCTTCTCTCTAGTTTTTATGTGAAGATATTTCCTTTTCCAACATAGGCCTCAAGGTGCTCCGAATAAACACTTGCAGATTCTACAAAGGTAATGTTTCAAGACTGTTCTATCAAAAGAAACGTTGAAGTCTGTGAGTTGAATGCACTCATCACACAGTAGTTTCTGAGAATGCTTCTGTCTAGTTTTTAGGTGAAGATATTTCCTTTTCCAGCATAGGCCTCAAAACGCTCCAAATATCCTCTTGCAGATTCTACAAAAAGAGTGTTTCAAAACTGTTCTATCAAAAGGAAGGTTCAACTCTGTGAGTTGAATGAATGCATCGTGAAGAACTTTCTGAGAATGCTTCTCTGTAGTTTTTAGGTGAAGATATTCCATATCCCAGCACAGGCGTCGAAGTGCTCCAAATAACCACTTGCAGATTTTACCAAAAGAGTGTTTCAAAACTGCTCTTTCTACAGGTAAGTTCAAGTCTGTGAGTTGAATGCACTCACCACAAAGAAGTTTCTGAGAATGCTTCTGTTCAGTTTTTATGTGAAGATATTTCCTTTTCCAGCATAGGCCTCAAACGGCTCCAAATATCCGCTTGCAGATTCTACAAAAAGAGTGTTTCCAAACTTCTCTATCAATTGGTAGGTTCAACTCCGTGAGCTGAATGAACTCATCACAAAGAAGTTTCTGAGAATCCTTCTCTCTAGTTTTTATGTGAAGATATTTCCTTTTCCAACATAGGCCTCAAGGTGCTCCGAATAAACACTTGCAGATTCTAAAAACGTAATGTTTCAAGACTGTTCTATCAAAAGAAACGTTCAAGTCTGTGAGTTGAATGCACTCATCACACAGAAGTTTCTGAGAATGCTTCTGTCTAGTTTTTAGGTGAAGATATTTCCTTTTCCAGCATAGGCCTCAAAACGCTCCAAATATCCTCTTGCAGATTCTACAAAAAGAGTGTTTCAAAACTGTTCTATCAAAAGGAAGGTTCAACTCTGTGAGTTGAATGAATGCATCGTGAAGAAGTTTCTGAGAATGCTTCTCTGTAGTTTTTAGGTGAAGATATTCCATATCCCAGCACAGGCGTCGAAGTGCTCCAAATAACCACTTGCAGATTTTACCAAAAGAGTGTTTCAAAACTGCTCTTTCTACAGGTAAGTTCAAGTCTGTGAGTTGAATGCACTCACCACAAAGAAGTTTCTGAGAATGCTTCTGTTCAGTTTTTATGTGAAGATATTTCCTTTTCCAGCATAGGCCTCAAACGGCTCCAAATATCCACTTGCAGATTCTACAAAAAGAGTGTTTCCAAACTTCCCTATCAATTGGTAGGTTCAACTCCGTGAGCTGAATTAACTCATCACAAAGAAGTTTCTGAGAATCCTTCTCTCTAGTTTTTATGTGAAGATATTTCCTTTTCCAACATAGGCCTCAAGGTGCTCCGAATAAACACTTGCAGATTCTACAAACGTAATGTTTCAAGACTGTTCTATCAAAAGAAACGTTCAAGTCTGTGAGTTGAATGCACTCATCACACAGAAGTTTCTGAGAATGCCTCTGTCTAGTTTTATGTGAAGATATTTCCTTTTCCAGCATAGGCCTCAAAACGCTCCAAATATCCTTTTGCAGATTCTACAAAAAGAGTGTTTCAAAACTGTTCTATCAAAAGGAAGGTTCAACTCTGTGAGTTGAATGAATGCATCGTGAAGAACTTTCTGAGAATACTTCTCTGTAGTTTTTAGGTGAAGATATTCCATATCCCAGGAGAGGCCTCGAAGTGCTCCAAATAACCACTTGCAGATTTTACCAAAAGAGTGTTTCAAAACTGCTCTTTCTACAGGTAAGTTCAAGTCTGTGAGTTGAATGCACTCAACACAAAGAAGTTTCTGAGAATGCTTCTGTTCAGTTTTTATGTGAAGATATTTCCTTTTCCAGCATAGGCCTCAAACGGCTCCAAATATCCACTTGCAGATTCTACAAAAAGAGTGTTTCCAAACTTCTCTATCAATTGGTAGGTTCAACTCTGTGAGTTGAATGAACTCATCACAAAGAAGTTTCTGAGAATCCTTCTCTCTAGTTTTTATGTGAAGATATTTCCTTTTCCAACATAGGTCTCAAGGTGCTCCGAATAAACACTTGCAGATTCTACAAACGTAATGTTTCAAGACTGTTCTATCAAAAGAAACGTTCAAGTCTGTGAGTTGAAGGCACTCATCACACAGAAGTTTCTGAGAATGCTTCTGTCTAGTTTTTAGGTGAAGATATTTCCTTTTCCAGCATAGGCCTCAAAACGCTCCAAATATCCTCTTGCAGATTCTACAAAAAGAGTGTTTCAAAACTGTTCTATCAAAAGGAAGGTTCAACTCTGTGAGTTGAATGAATGCATCGTGAAGAACTTTCTGAGAATGCTTCTCTGTAGTTTTTAGGTGAAGATATTCCATATCCCAGCACAGGCCTCGAAGTGCTCCAAATAACCACTTGCAGATTTTACCAAAAGGGTGTTTCAAAACTGCTCTTTCAACAGGTAAGTTCAAGTCTGTGAGTTGAATGCACTCAACACAAAGAAGTTTCTGGGAATGCTTCTGTTCAGTTTTTATGTGAAGATATTTCCTTTTCCAGCATAGGCCTCAAACGGCTCCAAATATCCACTTGCAGATTCTACAAAAAGTGTGTTTCCAAACTTCTCTATCAATTGCTAGGTTCAACTCCGTGAGTTGAATGAACTCATCACAAAGGAGTTTCTGAGAATCCTTCTCTCTAGTTTTTATGTGAAGATATTTCCTTTTCCAACATAGGCCTCAAGGTGCTCCAAATAAACACTTTCAGATTGTACAAACCTAATGTTTCAAGACTGTTCTATCAAAAGAAACGTTCAAGTCTGTGAGTTGAATGCACTCATCACACAGAAGTTTCTGAGAATGCTTCTGTCTAGTTTTTAGGTGAAGATATTTCATTTTCCAGCATAGGCCTCAAAACGCTAAAAATATCCTCTTGCAGATTCTACAAAAAGAGTGTTTCAAAACTGTTCTATCAAAAGGAAGGTTCAACTCTGTGAGTTGAATGAATGCATCATGAAGAACTTTCTGAGAATGCTTCTCTGTAGTTTTTAGGTGAAGATATTCCATATCCCAGCACAGGCCTCGAAGTGCTCCAAATAACCACTTGCAGATTTTACCAAAAGAGTTTTACAAAACTGCTCTTTCTACAGGTAAGTTCAAGTCTGTGATTTGAATGCACTCAACACAAAGAAGATTCTGGGAATGCTTCTGTTCAGTTTTTATGTGAAGATATTTCCTTTTCCAACATAGGCCTCAAACGGCTCCAAATATCCACTTTCAGATTCTACAAAAAGAGTGTTTCCAAACTTCTCTATCAATTGGTAGTTTCAACTCCGTGAGCTGAATGAACTCATCACAAAGAAGTTTCTGAGAATCCTTCTCTCTAGTTTTTATGTGAAGATATTTCCTTTTCCAACATAGGCCTCAAGGTGCTCCAAATAAGCACTTGCAGATTCTACAAACGTAATGTTTCAAGACTGTTCTATCAAAAGAAACGTTCAAGTCTGTGAGTTGAATGCACTCATCACACAGAAGTTTCTGAGAATGCTTCTGTCTAGTTTTTAGGTGAAGATATTTCCTTTTCCAGCATAGGCCTCAAAACGCTCCAAATATCCTCTTGCAGATTCTACAAAAAGAGTGTTTCAAAACTGTTCTATCAAAAGGAAGGTTCAACTCTGTGAGTTGAATGAATGCATCGTGAAGAACTTTCTGAGAATGCTTCTCTGTAGTTTTTAGGTGAAGATATTCCATATCCCAGCACAGGCCTCGAAGTGCTCCAAATAACCACTTGCAGATTTTACCAAAAGAGTGTTTCAAAACTGCTCTTTCGACAGGTAAGTTCAAGTCTGTGAGTTGAATGCACTCAACACAAAGAAGTTTCTGAGAAAGCTTCTGTTCAGTTTTTATGTGAAGATATTTCCTTTTCCAGCATAGTCCTCAAACGGCTCCAAATATCCACTTGCAGATTCTACAAAAAGTGTGTTTCCAAACTTCTCTATCAATTGCTAGGTTCAACTCTGTGAGTTGAATGAACTCATCACAAAGGAGTTTCTGAGAATCCTTCTCTCTAGTTTTTATGTGAAGATATTTCCTTTTCCAACATAGGCCTCAAAGTGCTCCGAATAAACACTTGCAGATTCTACAAACCTAATGTTTCAAGACTGGTCAATCAAAAGAAACGTTCAAGTCTGTGAGTTGAATGCACTCATCACACAGAAGTTTCTGAGAATGCTTCTGTCTAGTTTTTAGGTGAAGATATTTCATTTTCCAGCATAGGCCTCAAAACGCTCCAAATATCCCCTTGCAGATTCTACAAAAAGAGTGTTTCAAAACTGTTCTATCAAAAGGAAGGTTCAACTCTGTGAGTTGAATGAATGCATCGTGAAGAACTTTCTGAGAATGCTTCTCTGTAGTTTTTAGGTGAAGATATTCCATATCCCAGCACAGGCCTCGAAGTGCTCCAAATAACCACTTGCAGATTTTACCAAAAGAGTGTTTCAAAACTGCTCTTTCTACAGGTAAGTTCAAGTCTGTGAGTTGAATGCACTCAACACAAAGAAGTTTGTGAGAATGCTTCTGTTCAGTTTTTATGTGAAGATATTTCCTTTTCCAGCATAGGCCTCAAACGGCTCCAAATATCCACTTGCAGATTCTACAAAAAGAGTGTTTCCAAACTTCTCCATCAATTGGTAGGTTCAACTCCGTGAGCTGAATGAACTCATCACAAAGAAGTTTCTGAGAATCCTTCTCTCTAGTTTTTATGTGAAGATATTTCCTTTTCCAACATAGGCCTCAAGGTGCTCCGAATAAGCACTTGCAGATTCTACAAACGTAATGTTTCAAGACTGTTCTATCAAAAGAAACGTTCAAGTCTGTGAGTTGAATGCACTCATCACACAGAAGTTTCTGAGAATGCTTCTGTCTAGTTTTTAGGTGAAGATATTTCCTTTTCCAGCATAGGCCTCAAAGCGCTCCAAATATCCTCTTGCAGATTCTACAAAAAGAGTGTTTCAAAACTGTTCTATCAAAAGGAAGGTTCAACTCTGTGAGTTGAATGAATGCATCGTGAAGAACTCTCTGAGAATGCTTCTCTGTAGTTTTTAGGTGAAGATATTCCATATCCCAGCACAGGCCTCGAAGTGCTCCAAATAACCACTTGCAGATTTTACCAAAAGAGTGTTTCAAAACTGCTCTTTCTACAGGTAAGTTCAAGTCTGTGAGTTGAATGCACTCAACACAAAGAAGTTTCTGAGAAAGCTTCTGTTCAGTTTTTATGTGAACATATTTCCTTTTCCAGCATAGGCCTCAAACGGCTCCAAATATCCGCTTGCAGATTCTACAAAAAGTGTGTTTCCAAACTTCTCTATCAATTGCTAGGTTCAACTCCGTGAGTTGAATGAACTCATCACAAAGGAGTTTCTGAGAATCCTTCTCTCTAGTTTTTATGTGAAGATATTTCCTTTTCCAACATAGGCCTCAAGGTGCTCCGAATAAACACTTGCAGATTCTACAAACGTAATGTTTCAAGACTGTTCTATCAAAAGAAACGTTCAAGTCTGTGAGTTGAATGCACTCATCACACAGAAGTTTCTGAGAATGCTTCTGTCTAGTTTTTAGGTGAAGATATTTCATTTTCCAGCATAGGCCTCAAAACGCTCCAAATATCCTCTTGCAGATTCTACAAAAAGAGTGTTTCAAAACTGTTCTATCAAAAGGAAGGTTCAACTCTGTGAGTTGAATGAATGCATCGTGAAGAACTTTCTGACAATGCTTCTCTGTAGTTTTTAGGTGAAGATATTCCATATCCCAGCACAGGCCTCGAAGTGCTCCCAATAACCACTTGCAGATTTTACCAAAAGAGTGTTTCAAAACTGCTCTTTCTACAGGTAAGTTCAAGTCTGTGAGTTGAATGCACTCAACACAAAGAAGTTTCTGAGAATGCTTCTGTTCAGTTTTTATGTGAAGATATTTCCTTTTCCAGCATAGGCCTCAAACGGCTCCAAATATCCACTTGCAGATTCTACAAAAAGAGTGTTTCCAAACTTCTCTATCAATTGGTAGGTTCAACTCTGTGAGTTCAATGAACTCATCACAAAGGAGTTTCTGAGAATCCATCTCTCTAGTTTTTATGTGAAGATATTTCCTTTTCCAACATAGGCCTCAAGGTGCTCCGAATAAACACTTGTAGATTCTACAAACGTAATGTTTCAAAACTGTTGTATCAAAAGAAACGTTCAAGTCTGTGAGTTGAATGCACTCATCACACAGAAGTTTCTGAGAATGCTTCTGTCTAGTTTTTAGGTGAAGAAATTTCCTTCTCCAGCATAGGCCTCAAAGCGCTCCAAATATCCTCTTGCAGATTCTACAAAAAGAGTGTTTCAAAACTGTTCTATCAAAAGGAAGGTTCAACTCTGTGAGTTGAATGAATGCATCGTGAAGAAGTTTCTGAGAATGCTTCTCTGTAGTTTTTAGGTGAAGATATTCCATATCCCAGCACAGGCCTCGAAGTGCTCCAAATAACCACTTGCAGATTTTACCAAAAGTGTGTTTCAAAACTGCTCTTTCTACAGGTAAGTTCAAGTCTGTGAGTTGAATGCACTCAACACAAAGAAGTTTCTGAGAATGCTTCTGTTCAGTTTTTATGTGAAGATATTTCCTTTTCCAGCATAGGCCTCAAACGGCTCCAAATATCCACTTGCAGATTCTACAAAAAGAGTGTTTCCAAACTTCTCTATCAATTCGTAGGTTCAACTCTGTGAGTTGAATGAACTCATCACAAAGAAGTTTCTGAGAATCATTCTCTCTAGTTTTTATGTGAAGATATTTCCTTTTCCAACATAGGCCTCAAGGTGCTCCGAATAATCACTTGCAGATTCTACAAACGTAATGTTTCAAGACTGTTGTATCAAAAGAAACGTTCAAGTCTGTGAGTTGAATGCACTCATCACACAGAAGTTTCTGAGAATGCTTCTGTCTAGTTTTATGCGAAGATATTTCCTTTTCCAGCATAGGCCTCAAAACGCTCCAAATATCCTCTTGCAGATTCTACAAAAAGAGTGTTTCAAAACTGTTCTATCAAAAGGAAGGTTCAACTCTGTGAGTTGAATGAATGCATCATGAAGAACTTTCTGAGAATGCTCCTCTGTAGTTTTTAGGTGAAGATATTCCATATCCCAGCACAGGCCTCAAAGTGCTCCAAATAGCCACTTGCAGATTTTACCAAAAGAGTGTTTCAAAACTGCTCTTTCTACAGGTAAGTTCAAGTCTGTGAGTTGAATGCACTCAACACAAAGAAGTTTCTGAGAATGCTTCTGTTCAGTTTTTATGTGAAGATATTTCCTTTTCCAGCATAGGCCTCCAACGGCTCCAAATATCGACTTGCAGATTCTACAAAAAGAGTGTTTCCAAACTTCTCTATCAATTGGTAGGTTCAACTCTGTGAGTTCAATGAACTCATCACAAAGAAGTTTCTGAGAATCCATCTCTCTAGTTTTTATGTGAAGATATTTCCTTTTCCAACATAGGCCTCAAGGTGCTCCGAATAAACACTTGCAGATTCTACAAACGTAATGTTTCAAAACTGTTCTATCAAAAGAAACGTTCAAGTCTGTGAGTTGAATGCACTCATCACACAGAAGTTTCTGAGAATGCTTCTGTCTAGTTTTTAGGTGAAGAAATTTCCTTTTCCAGCATAGGCCTCAAAGCGCTCCAAATCTCCTCTTGCAGATTCTACAAAAAGAGTGTTTCAAAACTGTTCTATCAAAAGGAAGGTTCAACTCTGTGAGTTGAATGAATGCATCGTGAAGAACTTTCTGAGAATGCTTCTCTGTAGTTTTTAGGTGAAGATATTCCATATCCCAGCACAGGCCTCGAAGTGCTCCAAATAACCACTTGCAGATTTTACCAAAAGAGTGTTTCAAAACTGCTCTTTCTACAGGTAAGTTCAAGTCTGTGAGTTGAATGCACTCAACACAAAGAAGTTTCTGAGAATGCTTCTGTTCAGTTTTTATGTGAAGATATTTCCTTTTCCAGCATAGGCCTCAAATGGCTCCAAATATCCACTTGCAGATTCTACAAAAAGAGTGTTTCCAAACTTCTCCATCAATTGGTAGGTTCAACTCTGTGAGTTGAATGAACTCATCACAAAGAAGTTTCTGAGAATCCTTCTCTCTAGTTTTTATGTGAAGATATTACCTTTTCCAACATAGGCCTCAAGGTGCTCCGAATAAACACTTGCAGATTCTACAAACGTAATGTTTCAAGACTGTTCTATCAAAAGAAACGTTCAAGTCTGTGAGTTGAATGCACTCATCACACAGAAGTTTCTGAGAATGCTTCTGTCTAGTTTTTAGGTGAAGATATTTCCTTTTCCAGCATAGGCCTCAAAACGCTCCAAATATCCTGTTGCAGATTCTACAAAAAGAGTGTTTCAAAACTGTTCTATCAAAAGGAAGGTTCAACTCTGTGAGTTGAATGAATGCATCGTGAAGAACTTTCTGAGAATGCTTCTCTGTAGTTTTTAGGTGAAGATATTCCATATCCCAGCACAGGCCTCGAAGTGCTCCAAATAACCACTTGCAGATTTTACCAAAAGAGTGTTTCAAAACTGCTCTTTCTACAGGTAAGTTCACGTCTGTGAGTTGAATGCACTCAACACAAAGAAGTTTCTGAGAATGCTTCTGTTCAGTTTTTATGTGAAGATATTTCCTTTTCCAGCATAGGCCTCAAACGGCTCCAAATATCCACTTGCAGATTCTACAAAAAGAGTGTTTCCAAACTTCTCTATCAATTGGTAGGTTCAACTCTGTGAGTTCAATGAACTCATCACAAAGAAGTTTCTGAGAATCCTTCTCTCTAGTTTTTATGTGAAGATATTTCCTTTTCCAACATAGGCCTCAAGGTGCTCCAAATAAGCACTTGCAGATTCTACAAACGTAATGTTTCAAGACTGTTCTATCAAAAGAAACGTTCAAGTCTGTGAGTTGAATGCACTCATCACACAGAAGTTTCTGAGAATGCTTCTGTCTAGTTTTTAGGTGAAGATATTTCCTTTTCCAGCATAGGCCTCAAAACGCTCCAAATATCCTCTTGCAGATTCTACAAAAAGAGTGTTTCAAAACTGTTCTATCAAAAGGAAGGTTCAACTCTGTGAGTTGATTGAATGCATCGTGAAGAACTTTCTGAGAATGCTTCTCTGTAGTTTTTAGGTGAAGATATTCCATATCCCAGCACAGGCCTCGAATTGCTCCAAATAACCACTTGCAGATTTTACCAAAAGAGTGTTTCAAAACTGCTCTTTCTACAGGTAAGTTCAAGTCTGTGAGTTCAATGCACTCAACACAAAGAAGTTTCTGAGAATGCTTCTGTTCAGTTTTTATGTGAAGATATTTCCTTTTCCAGCATAGGCCTCAAACGGCTCCAAATATCCACTTGCAGATTCTACAAAAAGAGTGTTTCCAAACTTCTCCATCAATTGGTAGGTTCAACTCTGTGATTTGAATGAACTCATCACAAAGAAGTTTCTGAGAATCCTTCTCTCTAGTTTTTATGTGAAGATATTTCCTTTTCCAACATAGGCCTCAAGGTGCTCCGAATAAACACTTGCAGATTCTACAAACGTAATGTTTCAAAACTGTTCTATCAAAAGAAACGTTCAAGTCTGTGAGTTGAATGCACTCATCACACAGAAGTTTCTGAGAATGCTTCTGTCTAGTTTTTAGGTGAAGATATTTCCTTTTCCAGCATAGGCCTCAAAGCGCTCCAAATATCCCCTTGCAGATTCTACAAAAAGAGTGTTTCAAAACTGTTCTATCAAAAGGAAGGTTCAACTCTGTGAGATGAATGAATGCATCGTGAAGAACTTTCTGAGAATGCTTCTCTGTAGTTTTTAGGTGAAGATATTCCATATCCCAGCACAGGCCTCGAAGTGCTCCAAATAACCACTTGCAGATTTTACCAAAAGAGTGTTTCAAAACTGTTCTTTCTACAGGTAAGTTGAAGTCTGTGAGTTGAATGCACTCAACACAAAGAAGTTTCTGAGAATGCTTCTGTTCAGTTTTTATGTGAAGATATTTCCTTTTCCAGCATAAGCCTCAAACGGCTCCAAATATCCACTTGCAGATTCTACAAAAAGAGTGTTTCCAAACTTCTCCATCAATTGGTAGGTTCAACTCTGTGAGTTCAATGAACTCATCACAAAGAAGTTTCTGAGAATCCTTCTCTCTAGTTTTTATGTGAAGATATTTCCTTTTCCAACATAGGCCTCAAGGTGCTCCGAATAAACACTTGCAGATTCTACAAACGTAATGTTTCAAGACTGTTCTATCAAAAGAAACGTTCAAGTCTGTGAGTTGAATGCACTCATCACACAGAAGTTTCTGAGAATGCTTCTGTCTAGTTTTTAGGTGAAGATATTTCCTTTTCCAGCATAGGCCTCAAAACGCTCCAAATATCCTCTTGGAGATTCTACAGAAAGAGTGTTTCAAAACTGTTCTATCAAAAGGAAGGTTCAACTCTGTGAGTTGAATGAATGCATCGTGAGGAACTTTCTGAGAATGCTTCTCTGTAGTTTTTAGGTGAAGATATTCCATATCACAGCACAGGCCTCGAAGTGCTCCAAATAACCACTTGCAGATTTTACCAAAAGAGTGTTTCAAAACTGCTCTTTCTACAGGTAAGTTCAAGTCTGTGAGTTGAATGCACTCAACACAAAGAAGTTTCTGAGAATGCTTCTGTTCAGTTTTTATATGAAGATATTTCCTTTTCCAGCATAGGCCTCAAACGGCTCCAAATATCCACTTGCAGATTCTACAAAAAGAGTGTTTCCAAACTTCTCCATCAATTGGTAGGTTCAACTCTGTGAGTTGAATGAACTCATCACAAAGAAGTTTCTGAGAATCCTTCTCTCCAGTTTTTATGTGAAGATATTTCCTTTTCCAACATAGGCCTGAAGGTGCTCCGAATAAACACTTGCAGATTCTACAAACGTAATGTTTCAAAACTGTTCTATCAAAAGAAACGTTCAAGTCTGTGAGTTGAATGCACTCATCACACAGAAGTTTCTGAGAATGCTTCTGTCTAGTTTTTAGGTGAAGATATTTCATTTTCCAGCATAGGCCTCAAATCGCTCCAAATATCCTCTTGCAGATTCTACAAAAAGAGTGTTTCAAAACTGTTCTATCAAAAGGAAGGTTCAACTCTGTGAGTTGAATGAATGCATCTTGAAGAACTTTCTGAGAATGCTTCTCTGTAGTTTTTAGGTGAAGATATTCCATATCCCAGCACAGGCCTCGAAGTGCTCCAAGTAATCACTTGCAGATTTTACCAAAAGAGTGTTTCAAAACTGCTCTTTCGACAGGTAAGTTCAAGTGTGTGAGTTGAATGCAATCAACACAAAGAAGTTTCTGAGAATGCTTCTGTTCAGTTTTTATGTGAAGATATTTCCTTTTCCAGCATAGGCCTCAAACGGCTGCAAATATAAACTTGCAGATTCTACAAAAAGAGTGTTTCCAAACTTCTCTATCAATTGGTAGGTTCAACTCTGTGAGTTGAATGAACTCATCACAAAGAAGTTTCTGAGAATCCTTCTCTCTAGTTTTTATGTGAAGATATTTCCTTTTCCAACATAGGCCTCAAGGTGCTCCGAATAAACACTTGCAGATTCTACAAAGGTAATGTTTCAAGACTGTTCTATCAAATGAAACGTTGAAGTCTGTGAGTTGAATGCACTCATCACACAGTAGTTTCTGAGAATGCTTCTGTCTAGTTTTTAGGTGAAGATATTTCCTTTTCCAGCATAGGCCTCAAAACGCTCCAAATATCCTCTTGCAGATTCTACAAAAAGAGTGTTTCAAAACTGTTCTATCAAAAGGAAGGTTCAACTCTGTGAGTTGAATGAATGCATCGTGAAGAACTTTCTGAGAATGCTTCTCTGTAGTTTTTAGGTGAAGATATTCCATATCCCAGCACAGGCGTCGAAGTGCTCCAAATAACCACTTGCAGATTTTACCAAAAGAGTGTTTCAAAACTGCTCTTTCTACAGGTAAGTTCAAGTCTGTGAGTTGAATGCACTCACCACAAAGAAGTTTCTGAGAATGCTTCTGTTCAGTTTTTATGTGAAGATATTTCCTTTTCCAGCATAGGCCTCAAACGGCTCCAAATATCCACTTGCAGATTCTACAAAAAGAGTGTTTCCAAACTTCTCTATCAATTGGTAGGTTCAACTCCGTGAGCTGAATGAACTCATCACAAAGAAGTTTCTGAGAATCCTTCTCTCTAGTTTTTATGTGAAGATATTTCCTTTTCCAACATAGGCCTCAAGGTGCTCCGAATAAACACTTGCAGATTCTAAAAACGTAATGTTTCAAGACTGTTCTATCAAAAGAAACGTTCAAGTCTGTGAGTTGAATGCACTCATCACACAGAAGTTTCTGAGAATGCTTCTGTCTAGTTTTTAGGTGAAGATATTTCCTTTTCCAGCATAGGCCTCAAAACGCTCCAAATATCCTCTTGCAGATTCTACAAAAAGAGTGTTTCAAAACTGTTCTATCAAAAGGAAGGTTCAACTCTGTGAGTTGAATGAATGCATCGTGAAGAACTTTCTGAGAATGCTTCTCTGTAGTTTTTAGGTGAAGATATTCCATATCCCAGCACAGGCGTCGAAGTGCTCCAAATAACCACTTGCAGATTTTACCAAAAGAGTGTTTCAAAACTGCTCTTTCTACAGGTAAGTTCAAGTCTGTGAGTTGAATGCACTCACCACAAAGAAGTTTCTGAGAATGCTTCTGTTCAGTTTTTATGTGAAGATATTTCCTTTTCCAGCATAGGCCTCAAACGGCTCCAAATATCCACTTGCAGATTCTACAAAAAGAGTGTTTCCAAACTTCCCTATCAATTGGTAGGTTCAACTCCGTGAGCTGAATGAACTCATCACAAAGAAGTTTCTGAGAATCCTTCTCTCTAGTTTTTATGTGAAGATATTTCCTTTTCCAACATAGGCCTCAAGGTGCTCCGAATAAACACTTGCAGATTCTACAAACGTAATGTTTCAAGACTGTTCTATCAAAAGAAACGTTCAAGTCTGTGAGTTGAATGCACTCATCACACAGAAGTTTCTGAGAATGCTTCTGTCTAGTTTTATGTGAAGATATTTCCTTTTCCAGCATAGGCCTCAAAACGCTCCAAATATCCTCTTGCAGATTCTACAAAAAGAGTGTTTCAAAACTGTTCTATCAAAAGGAAGGTTCAACTCTGTGAGTTGAATGAATGCATCGTGAAGAACTTTCTGAGAATGCTTCTCTGTACTTTTTAGGTGAAGATATTCCATATCCCAGCACAGGCCTCGAAGTGCTCCAAAAAACCACTTGCAGATTTTAACAAAAGAGTGTTTCAAAACTTCTCTTTCTACAGGTAAGTTCAAGTCTGTGAGTTGAATGCACTCAACACAAAGAAGTTTCTGAGAATGCTTCTGTTCAGTTTTTATGTGAAGATATTTCCTTTTCCAATATAGGCCTCAAACGGCTCCAAATATCCACTTTCAGATTCACCAAAAAGAGTGTTTCCAAACTTCTCTATCAATTGGTAGGTTCAACTCCGTGAGTTGAATGAACTCATCACAAAGAAGTTTCTGAGAATCCTTCTCTCTAGTTTTTATGTGGAGATATTTCCTTTTCCAACATAGGCCTCAAGGTGCTCCGAATCAGCACTTGCAGATTCTACAAACGTAATGTTTCAAGACTGTTCTATCAAAAGAAACGTTCAAGTCTGTGAGTTGAATGCACTCATCACACAGAAGTTTCTGAGAATGCTTCTGTCTAGTTTTATGTGAAGATATTTCCTTTTCCAGCATAGGCCTCAAAACGCTCCAAATATCCTCTTGCAGATTCTACAAAAAGAGTGTTTCAAAACTGTTCTATCAAAAGGAAGGTTCAACTCTGTGAGATGAATGAATGCATCGTGAAGAACTTTCTGAGAATGCTTCTCTGTAGTTTTTAGGTGAAGATATTCCATATCCCAGCACAGGCCTCGAAGTGCTCCAAATAACCACTTGCAGATTTTACCAAAAGAGTGTTTCAAAACTGCTCTTTCTACAGGTAAGTTCAAGTCTGTGAGTTGAATGCACTCAACACAAAGAAGTTTCTGAGAATGCTTCTGTTCAGTTTTTATGTGAAGATATTTCCTTTTCCAGCATAGGCCTCAAACGGCTCCAAATATCGACTTGCAGATTTTACAAAAAGAGTGTTTCCAAACTTCTCTATCAATTGGTAGGTTCAACTCTGTGAGTTGAATGAACTCATCACAAAGAAGTTTCTGAGAATCCTTCTCTCTAGTTTTTATGTGAAGATATTTCCTTTTCCAACATAGGCCTCAAGGTGCTCCGAATAAACACTTGCAGATTCTACAAACGTAATGTTTCAAGACTGTTCTATCAAAAGAAACGTTCAAGTCTGTGAGTTGAATGCACTCATCACACAGAAGTTTCTGAGAATGCTTCTGTCTAGTTTTTAGGTGAAGATATTTCCTTTTCCAGCATAGGCCTCAAAACGCTCCCAATATCCTCTTGCAGATTCTACAAAAAGAGTGTTTCAAAACTGTTCTATCAAAAGGAAGGTTCAACTCTGTGAGTTGAATGAATGCATCATGAAGAACTTTCTGAGAATGCTTCTCTGTAGTTTTTAGGTGAAGATATTCCATATCCCAGCATAGGCCTCGAAGTGCTCCAAATAACCACTTGCAGATTTTACCAAAAGAGTGTTTCAAAACTGCTCTTTCTACAGGTAAGTTCAAGTCTGTGAGTTGAATGCACTCAACACAAAGAAGTTTCTGAGAATGCTTCTGTTCAGTTTTTATGTGAAGATATTTCCTTTTCCAGCCTAGGCCTCAAACGGCTCCAAATATCCACTTGCAGATTCTACAAAAAGAGTGTTTCCAAACTTCTCTATCAATTGGTAGGTTCAACTCTGTGAGTTGAATGAACTCATCACAAAGAAGTTTCTGAGAATCCTTCTCTCTAGTTTTTATGTGAAGATATTTCCTTTTCCAACATAGGCCTCAAGGTGCTCCGAATAAACACTTGCAGATTCTACAAACGTAATGTTTCAAGACTGTTCTATCAAAAGAAACGTTCAAGTCCGTGAGTTGAATGCACTCATCACACAGAAGTTTCTGAGAATGCTTCTGTCTAGTTTTTAGGTGAAGGTATTTCCTTTTCCAGCATAGGCCTCAAAACGCTCCAAATATCCTCTTGCAGATTCTACAAAAAGAGTGTTTCAAAACTGTTCTATCAAAAGGAAGGTTCAAGTCTGTGAGTTGAATGATTGCATCGTGAAGAACTTTCTGAGAATGCTTCTCTGTAGTTTTTAGGTGAAGATATTCCATATCCCAGCACAGGCCTCGAAGTGCTCCAAATAACCACTTGCAGATTTTTCCAAAAGAGTGTTTCAAAACTGCTCTTTCTACAGGTAAGTTCAAGTCTGTGAGTTGAATGCACTCAACACAAAGAAGTTTCTGAGAATGCTTCTGTTCAGTTTTTATGTGAAGATATTTCCTTTTCCAGCATAGGCCTCAAACGGCTCCAAATATCCACTTGCAGATTCTACAAAAAGAGTGTTTCCAAACTTCTCTATCAATTGGAAAGTTCAACTCTGTGAGTTGAATGAACTCATCACAAAGGAGTTTCGGAGAATCCTTCTCTCTAGTTTTTATGTGAAGTTATTTCCTTTTCCAACATACGCCACAAGGTGTTCCGAATAAACACTTGCAGATTCTACAAACGTAATGTTTCAAGGCTGTTCTATCAAAAGAAACTTTAAAGTCTGTGAGTTGAATGCACTCATCACACAGAAGTTTCTGAGAATGCTTCTGTCTAGTTTTTAGGTGAAGATATTTCCTTTTCCAGCATAGGCCTCAAAACGCTCCAAATATCCTCTTGCAGATTCTACAAAAAGAGTGTTTCAAAACTGTTCTATCAAAAGGAAGGTTCAACTCTGTGAGTTGAATGAATGCATCGTGAAGAACTTTCTGAGAATGCTTCTCTGTAGTATTTAGGTGAAGATATTCCATATCCCAGCACAGGCCTTGAAGTGCTCCAAATAACCACTTGCAGATTTTACCAAAAGAGTGTTTCAAAACTGCTCTTTCTACAGGTAAGTTCAAGTCTGTGAGTTGAATGCACTGAACACAAAGAAGTTTCTGAAAATGCTTCTGTTCAGTTTTTATGTGAAGATATTTCCTTTTCCAGCATAGGCCTCAAACGGCTCCAAATATCCACTTGCAGATTCTACAAAAAGAGTGTTTCCAAACTTTTCTATCAATTGGTAGGTTCAACTCTGTGAGTTCAATGAACTCATCACAAAGAAGTTTCTGAGAATCCTTCTCTCTAGTTTTTATGTGAAGATATTTCCTTTTCCAACATAGGCCTCAAGGTGCTCCGAATAAACACTTGCAGATTCTACAAACGTAATGTTTCAAGACTGTTCTATCAAAAGAAACGTTCAAGTCTGTGAGTTGAATGCACTCATCACACAGAAGTTTCTGAGAATGCTTCTGTCTAGTTTTTAGGTGAAGATATTTCCTTTTCCAGCATAGGCCTCAAAACGCTCCAAATATCCTCTTGCAGATTCTACAAAAAGAGTGTTTCAAAACTGTTCTATCAAAAGGAAGGTTCAAGTCTGTGAGTTGAATGAATGCATCTTGAAGAACTTTCTGAGAACGCTTCTCTGTAGTTTTTAGGTGAAGATATTCCATATCCCAGCACAGGCCTCGAAGTGCTCCAAATAACCACTTGCAGATTTTACCAAAAGAGTGTTTCAAAACTGCTCTTTCTATAGGTAAGTTCAAGTCTGTGAGTTGAATGCACTCAACACAAAGAAGTTTCTGAGAATGCTTCTGTTCAGTTTTTATGTGAAGATATTTCCTTTTCCAGCATAGGCCTCAAACGGCTCCAAATATCCACTTGCAGATTCTACAAAAAGAGTGTTTCCAAACTTCTCTATCAATTGGTAGGTTCAACACTGTGAGTTGAATGAACTCATCACAAAGAAGTTTCTGAGGATCCTTCTCTCTAGTTTTTATGTGAAGATATTTCCTTTTCCAACATAGGCCTCAAGGTGCTCGGAATAAAGACTTGCAGATTCTACAAACGTAATGTTTCAAAACTGTTCTATCAAAAGAAACGTTCAAGTCTGTGAGTTGAATGCACTCATCACACAGAAGTTTCTGAGAATGCTTCTGTCTAGTTTTTAGGTGAAGATATTTCCTTTTCCAGCATAGGCCTCAAAACGCTCCAAATATCCTCTTGCAGATTCTACAAAAAGAGTGTTTCAAAACTGTTCTATCAAAAGGAAGGTTCAACTCTGTGAGTTGAATGAATGCATCGTGAAGAACTTTCTGAGAATGCTTCTCTGTAGTTTTTAGGTGAAGATATTCCATATCCCAGCACAGGCCTCGAAGTGCTCCAAATAACCACTTGCAGATTTTACCAAAAGAGTGTTTCAAAACTGCTCTTTCTATAGGTAAGTGCAAGTCTGTGAGTTGAATGCACTCAACACAAAGAAGTTTCTGAGAATGCTTCTGTTCAGTTTTTATGTGAAGATATTTCCTTTTCCAGCATAGGCCTCAAACGGCTCCAAATATCCACTTGCAGATTCTACAAAAAAAGTGTTTCCAAACTTCTCCATCAATTGGTAGGTTCAACTCTGTGAGTTGAATGAACTCATCACAAAGAAGTTTCTGAGAATCCTTCTCTCTAGTTTTTATGTGAAGATATTTCCTTTTCCAACATAGGCCTCAAGGTGCTCCGAATAAACACTTGCAGATTCTACAAACGTAATGTTTCAAGACTGTTCTATCAAAAGAAACGTTCAAGTCTGTGAGTTGAATGCACTCATCACACAGAAGTTTCTGAGAATGCTTCTGTCTAGTTTTTAGGTGAAGATATTTCCTTTTCCAGCATAGGCCTCAAAACGCTCCAAATATCCTCTTGCAGATTCTACAAAAAGAGTGTTTCAAAACTGTTCTATCAAAAGGAAGGTTCAAGTCTGTGAGTTGAATGAATGCATCGTGAAGAACTTTCTGAGAATGCTTCTTTGTAGTTTTTAGGTGAAGATATTCCATATCCCAGCACAGGCCTCGAAGTGCTCCAAATAACCACTTGCAGATTTTACCAAAAGAGTGTTTCAAATCTGCTCTTTCTACACGTAAGTTCAAGTCTGTGAGTTGAATGCACTCAACACAAAGAAGTTTCTGAGAATGCTTCTGTTCAGTTTTTATGTGAAGATATTTCCTTTTCCAGCATAGGCCTCAAACGGCTCCAAATATCCACTTGCAGATTCTACAAAAAAAGTGTTTCCAAACTTCTCCATCAATTGGTAGGTTCAACTCTGTGAGTTGAATGAACTCATCACAAAGAAGTTTCTGAGAATCCTTCTCTCTAGTTTTTATGTGAAGATATTTCCTTTTCCAACATAGGCCTCAAGGTGCTCCGAATAAACACTTTCAGATTCTACAAACGTAATGTTTCAAAACTGTTCTATCAAAAGAAACGTTCATGTCTGTGAGTTGAATGCACTCATCACACAGAAGTTTCTGAGAATGCTTCTGGCTAGTTTTTAGGTGAAGATATTTCCTTTTCCAGCATAGGCCTCAAAACGCTCCAAATATCCTCTTGCAGATTCTATAAAAAGAGTGTTTCAAAACTGTTCTATCAAAAGGCAGGTTCAACTCTGTGAGTTGAATGAAAGCATCGTGAAGAACTTTCTGAGAATGCTTCTCTGTAGTTTTTAGGTGAAGATATTCCATATCCCAGCACAGGCCTCGAAGTGCTCCAAATAACCACTTGCAGATATTACCAAAAGAGTGTTTCAAAACTGCTATTTCTACAGGTAAGTTCAAGTCTGTGAGTCGAATGCACTCAACACAAAGAAGTTTCTGAGAATGCTTCTGTTCAGTTTTTATGTTAAGATATTTCCTTTTCCAGCATAGGCCTCAAACGGCTCCAAATATCCACTTGCAGATTCTACAAAAAGAGTGTTTCGAAACTTCTCTATCAATTGGTAGGTTCAACTCTGTGAGTTGAATGAACTCATCACAAAGAAGTTTCTGAGAATCCTTCTCTCTAGTTTTTAAGTGAAGATATTTCCTTTTCCAACATAGGCCTCAAGGTGCTCCGAATAAACACTTGCAGATTCTACAAACGTAATGTTTCAAAACTGTTCTATCAAAAGAAACGTTCAAGTCTGTGAGTTGAATGCACTCATCACACAGAAGTTTCTGAGAATGCTTCTGTCTAGTTTTTAGGTGAAGATATTTCCTTTTCCAGCATAGGCCTCAAAACGCTCCAAATATCCTCTTGCAGATTCTACAAAAAGAGTGTTTCAAAACTGTTCTATCAAAAGGAAGGTTCAACTCTGTGAGTTGAATGAATGCATCATGAAGAACTTTCTGAGAATGCTTCTCTGTAGTTTTTAGGTGAAGATATTCCATATCCCAGCACAGGCCTCGAAGTGCTCCAAATAACCACTTGCAGATTTTACCAAAAGAGTGTTTCAAAACTGCTCTTTCTACAGGTAAGTTCAAGTCTGTGAGTTGAATGCACTCAACACAAAGAAGTTTCTGTGAATGCTTCTGTTCAGTTTTTATGTGAAGATATTTCCTTTTCCAGCATAGGCCTCAAACGGCTCCAAATATCCACTTGCAGATTCTACAAAAAGAGTGTTTCCAAACTTCTCCATCAATTGGTAGGTTCAACTCTGTGAGTTCAATGAACTCATCACAAAGAAGTTTCTGAGAATCCTTCTCTCTAGTTTTTATGTGAAGATATTTCCTTTTCCAACATAGGCCTCAAGGTGCTCCGAATAAACACTTGCAGATTCTACAAACGTAATGTTTCAATACTGTTCTATCAAAAGAAACGTTCAAGTCTGTGAGTTGAATGCACTCATCACAGAGAAGTTTCTGAGAATGCTTCTGTCTAGTTTTTAGGTGAAGATATTTCCTTTTCCAGCATAGGCCTCAAATCGCTCCAAATATCCTCTTGCAGATTCTACAAAAAGAGTGTTTCAAAACTGTTCTTTCAAAAGGAAGGTTCAACTGAGTGAGTTGAATAAAGGCATCGTGAAGAACTTTCTGAGAATGCTTCTCTGTAGTTTTTAGGTGAAGATATTCCATATCCCAGCACAGGCCTCGAAGTGCTCCAAATAACCACTTGCAGATTTTACCAAAAGAGTGTTTCAAAACTGCTCTTTCTACAGGTAAGTTCAAGTCTGTGAGTTGAATGCACTCAACACAAAGAAGTTTCTGAGAATTTTTCTGTTCAGTTTTTATGTGAAGATATTTCCTTTTCCAGCATAGGCCTCAAACGGCTCCAAATATCCACTTGCAGATTCTACAAAAAGAGTGTTTCCAAACTTCTCTATCAATTGCTAGGTTCAACTCTGTGGGTTCAATGAACTCATCACAAAGAAGTTTCTGAGAATCCTTCTCTCTAGTTTTTATGTGAAGATATTTCCTTTTCCAACATAGGCCTCAAGGTGCTCCGAATAAACACTTGCAGATTCTACAAACGTAATGTTTCAAAACTGTTCTATCAAAAGAAACGTTCAAGTCCGTGAGTTGAATGCACTCATCACACAGAAATTTCTGAGAATGCTTCCGTCTAGTTTTTAGGTGAAGATATTTCCTTTTCCAGGATAGGCCTCAAAGCGCTCCAAATATCCTCTTGCAGATTCTACAAAAAGAGTGTTTCAAAACTGTTCTATCAAAAGGAAGTTTCAACTCTGTGAGTTGAATGAATGCATCGTGAAGAACTTTCTGAGAATGCTTCCCTGTAGTTTTTAGGTGAAGATATTCCATATCCCAGCGCAGGCCTCGAAGTGCTCCAAATAACCACTTGCAGATTTTACCAAAAGAGTGTTTCAAAACTGCTCTTTCTACAGGTAAGTTCAAGTCTGTGAGTCGAATGCACTCAACACAAAGAAGTTTCTGAGAATGCTTCTGTTCAGTTTTTATGTGAAGATATTTCCTTTTCCAGCATAGGCCTCAAACGGCTCCAAATATCCACTTGCAGATTCTACAAAAAGAGTGTTTCCAAACTTCTCTATCAATCGGTAGGTTCAACTCTGTGAGTTGAATGAACTCATCACAAAGAAGTTTCTGAGAATCTTTCTCTCTAGTTTTTATGTGAAGATATTTCCTTCTCCAACATAGGCCTCGAGGTGCTCCGAATAAACACTTGCAGATTCTACAAAAGTAATGTTTCAAAACTGTTCTATCAAAAGAAACGTTCAAGTCTGTGAGTTGAATGCACTCATCACACAGAAGTTTCTGAGAATGCTTCTGTCTAGTTTTTAGGTGAAGATATTTCCTTTTCCAGCATAGGCCTCAAAGCGCTCCAAATATCCTCTTGCAGATTCTACAAAAAGAGTGTTTCAAAACTGTTCTATCAAAAGGAAGGTTCAAGTCTGTGAGTTGAATGAATGCATCGTGAAGAACTTTCTGAGAATGCTTCTCTGTAGTTTTTAGGTGAAGATATTCCATATCCCAGCACAGGCCTCGAAGTGCTCCAAATAACCACTTGCAGATTTTACCAAAAGAGTGTTTCAAAACTGCTCTTTCTATAGGTAAGTTCAAGTCTGTGAGTTGAATGCACTCAACACAAAGAAGTTTCTGAGAATGCTTCTGTTCAGTTTTTATGTGAAGATATTTCCTTTTCCAGCATAGGCCTCAAACGGCTCCAAATATCCACTTGCAGATTCTACAAAAAGAGTGTTTCCAAACTTCTCTATCAATTGGTAGGTTCAACTCTGTGAGTTGAATGAACTCATCACAAAGAAGTTTCTGAGAATCCTTCTCTCTAGTTTTTATGTGAAGATATTTCCTTTTCCAACATAGGCCTCAAGGTGCTCCGAATAAACACTTGCAGATTCTACAAACGTAATGTTTCAAAACTGTTCTATCAAAAGAAACGTTCAAGTCCGTGAGTTGAATGCACTCATCACACAGAAGTTTCTGAGAATGCTTCCGTCTAATTTTTAGGTGAAGATATTTCCTTTTCCAGCATAGGCCTCAAAACGCTCCAAATATCCTCTTGCAGATTCTACAAAAAGAGTGTTTCAAAACTGTTCTATCAAAAGGAAGGTTCAACTCTGTGAGTTGAATGAATGCATCGTGAAGAACTTTCTGAGAATGCTTCTCTGTAGTTTTTAGGTGAAGATATTCCATATCCCAGCACAGGCCTCGAAGTGCTCCAAATAACCACTTGCAGATTTTACCAAAAGAGTGTTTCAAAACTGCTCTTTCTATAGGTAAGTTCAAGTCTGTGAGTTGAATGCACTCAACACAAAGAAGTTTCTGAGAATGCTTCTGTTCAGTTTTTATGTGAAGATATTTCCTTTTCCAGCATAGGCCTCAAACGGCTCCAAATATCCACTTGCAGATTCTACAAAAAGAGCGTTTCCAAACTTCTCTATCAATTGGTAGGTTCAACTCTGTGAGTTGAATGAACTCATCACAAAGAAGTTTCTGAGAATCCTTCTCTCTAGTTTTTATGTGAAGATATTTCCTTTTCCAACATAGGCCTCAAGGTGCTCCGAATAAACACTTGCAGATTCTACAAACGTAATGTTTCAAAACTGTTCTATCAAAAGAAACGTTCAAGTCTGTGAGTTGAATGCACTCATCACACAGAAGTTTCTGAGAATGCTTCTGTCTAGTTTTTAGGTGAAGATATTTCCTTTTCCAGCATAGGCCTCAAAGCGCTCCAAATATCCTCTTGCAGATTCTACAAAAAGAGTGTTTCAAAACTGTTCTATCAAAAGGAAGGTTCAAGTCTGTGAGTTGAATGAATGCATCGTGAAGAACTTTCTGAGAATGCTTCTCTGTAGTTTTTAGGTGAAGATATTCCATATCCCAGCACAGGCCTCGAAGTGCTCCAAATAACCACTGGCAGATTTTACCAAAAGAGTGTTTCAAAACTGCTCTTTCTACAGGTAAGTTCAAGTCTGTGAGTCGAATGCACTCAACACAAAGAAGTTTCTGAGAATGCTTCTGTTCAGTTTTTATGTGAAGATATTTCCTTTTCCAGCATAGGCCTCAAACAGCTCCAAATATCCACTTGCAGATTCTACAAAAAGAGTGTTTCCAAACTTCTCTATCAATCGGTAGGTTCAACTCTGTGAGTTGAATGAACTCATCACAAAGAAGTTTCTGAGAATCCTTCTCTCTAGTTTTTATGTGAAGATATTTCCTTCTCCAACATAGGCCTCAAGGTGCTCCGAATAAACACTTGCAGATTCTACAAACGTAATGTTTCAAGACTGCTCTATCAAAAGAAACGTTCAAGTCTGTGAGTTGAATGCACTCATCACACAGAAGTTTCTGAGAATGCTTCTGTCTAGTTTTTAGGTGAAGATATTTCCTTTTCCAGCATAGGCCTCAAAACGCTCCAAATATCCTCTTGCAGATTCTACAAAAAGAGTGTTTCAAAACTGTTCTATCAAAAGGAAGCTTCAAGTCTGTGAGTTGAATGAATTCATCGTGAAGAACTTTCTGAGAATGCTTCTCTGTAGTTTTTAGGTGAAGATATTCCATATCCCAGCACAGGCCTCGAAGTGCTCCAAATAACCACTTGCAGATTTTACCAAAAGAGTGTTTCAAAACTGCTCTTTCTATAGGTAAGTTCAAGTCTGTGAGTTGAATGCACTCAACACAAAGAAGTTTGTGAGAATGCTTCTGTTCAGTTTTTATGTGAAGATATTTCCTTTTCCAGCATAGGCCTCAAACGGCTCCATATATCCACTTGCAGATTCTACAAAAAGAGTGTTTCCAAACTTCTCTTTTAATTGGTAGGTTCAACTCTGTGAGTTGAATGAACTCATCACAAAGAAGTTTCTGAGAATCCTTCTCTCTAGTTTTTATGTGAAGATATTTCCTTTTCCAACATAGGCCTCAAGGTGCTCCGAATAAACACTTGCAGATTCTACAAACGTAATGTTTCAAGACTGTTCAATCAAAAGAAACGTTCAAGTCTGTGAGTTGAATGCACTCATCACACAGAAGTTTCTGAGAATGCTTCTGTCTAGTTTTTAGGTGAAGATATTTCCTTTTCCAGCATAGGCCTCAAAACGCTCCAAATATCCTCTTGCAGATTCTACAAAAAGAGTGTTTCAAAACTGTTCTATCAAAAGGAAGGTTCAACTCTGTGAGTTGAATGAATGCATCGTGAAGAACTTTCTGAGAATGCTTCTCTGTAGTTTTTAGGTGAAGATATTCCATATCCCAGCACAGGCCTCGAAGTGCTCCAAATAACCACTTGCAGATTTTACCAAAAGAGTGTTTCAAAACTGCTCTTTCTACAGGTAAGTTCAAGTCTGTGAGTTGAATGCACTCAACACAAAGAAGTTTCTGAGAATGCTTCTGTTCAGTTTTTATGTGAAGATATTTCCTTTTCCAGCATAGGCCTCAAACGGCTCCAATTATCCACTTGCAGATTCTACAAAAAGAGTGTTTCCAAACTTCTCTATCAATCGGTAGGTTCAACTCTGTGAGTTGAATGAACTCATCACAAAGAAGTTTCTGAGAATCCTTCTCTCTAGTTTTTATGTGAAGATATTTCCTTCTCCAACATAGGCCTCGAGGTGCTCCGAATAAACACTTGCAGATTCTACAAACGTAATGTTTCAAGACTGCTCTATCAAAACAAACGTTCAAGTCTGTGAGTTGAATGCACTCATCACACAGAAGTTTCTGAGAATGCTTCTGTCTAGTTTTTAGGTGAAGATATTTCCTTTTCCAGCATAGGCCTCAAAACGCAGCAAATATCCTCTTGCAGATTCTACAAAAAGAGTGTTTCAAAACTGTTCTATCAAAAGGAAGCTTCAAGTCTGTGAGTTGAATGAATGCATCGTGAAGAACTTTCTGAGAATGCTTCTCTGTAGTTTTTAGGTGAAGATATTCCATATCCCAGCACAGGCCTCGAAGTGCTCCAAATAACCACTTGCAGATTTTACCAAAAGAGTGTTTCAAAACTGCTCTTTCTACAGGTAAGTTCAAGTCTGTGAGTCGAATGCACTCAACACAAAGAAGTTTCTGAGAATGCTTCGGTTCAGTTTTTTTGTGAAGATATTTCCTTTTCCAGCATAGGCCTCAAACGGCTCCAAATATCCACTTGCAGATTCTACAAAAAGAGTGTTTCCAAACTTCTCCACCAATTGGTAGGTTCAACTCTGTGAGTTCAATGAACTCATCACAAAGAAGTTTCTGAGAATCCTTCTCTCTAGTTTTTATGTGAAGATATTTCCTTTTCCAACATAGGCCTCAAGGTGCTCCGAATAAACACTTGCAGATTCTACAAACGTAATGTTTCAAGACTGTTCTATCAAAAGAAACGTTCAAGTCTGTGAGTTGAATGCACTCATCACACAGAAGTTTCTGAGAATGCTTCTGTCTAGTTTTTAGGTGAAGATATTTCCTTTTCCAGCATAGGCCTCAAATCGCTCCAAATATCCTCTTGCAGATTCTACAAAAAGAGTGTTTCAAAACTGTTCTTTCAAAAGGAAGGTTCAACTGAGTGAGTTGAATGAAGGCATCGTGAAGAACTTTCTGAGAATGCTTCTCTGTAGTTTTTAGGTGAAGATATTCCATATCCCAGCACAGGCCTCGAAGTGCTCCAAATAACCACTTGCAGATTTTACCAAAAGAGTGTTTCAAAACTGCTCTTTCTACAGGTAAGTTCAAGTCTGTGAGTTGAATGCACTCAACACAAAGAAGTTTCTGAGAATGCTTCTGTTCAGTTTTTATGTGAAGATATTTCCTTTTCCAGCATAGGCCTCAAACGGCTCCAAATATCCACTTGCAGATTCTACAAAAAGAGTGTTTCCAAACTTCTCTATCAATTGGTAGGTTCAACTCTGTGAGTTCAATGAACTCATCACAAAGAAGTTTCTGAGAATCCTTCTCTCTAGTTTTTATGTGAAGATATTTCCTTTTCCAACATAGGCCTCAAGGTGCTCCGAATAAACACTTGCAGATTCTACAAATGTAATGTTTCAAAACCGTTCTATCAAAAGAAACGTTCAAGTCTGTGAGTTGAATGCACTCATCACACAGAAGTTTCTGAGAATGCTTCTGTCTAGTTTTTAAGTGAAGATATTTCCTTTTCCAGCATAGGCCTCAAAGCGCTCCAAATATCCTCTTGCAGATTCTACAAAAAGAGTGTTTCAAAACTGTTCTATCAAAAGGAAGTTTCAACTCTGTGAGTTGAATGAATGCATCGTGAAGAACTTTGTGAGAATGCTTCCCTGTAGTTTTTAGGTGAAGATATTCCATATCCCAGCACAGGCCTCGAAGTGCTCCAAATAACCACTTGCAGATTTTACCAAAAGGGTGTTTCAAAACTGCTCTTTCTACAGGTAAGTTCAAGTCTGTGAGTCGAATGCACTCAACACAAAGAAGTTTCTGAGAATGCTTCTGTTCAGTTTTTATGTGAAGATATTTCCTTTTCCAGCATAGGCCTCAAACGGCTCCAAATATCCACTTGCAGATTCTACAAAAAGAGTGTTTCCAAACTTCTCTATCAATCGGTAGGTTCAACTCTGTGAGTTGAATGAACTCATCACAAAGAAGTTTCTGAGAATCTTTCTCTCTAGTTTTTATGTGAAGATATTTCCTTCTCCAACATAGGCCTCGAGGTGCTCCGAATAAACACTTGCAGATTCTACAAACGTAATGTTTCAAGACTGTTCTATCAAAAGAAACGTTCAAGTCTGTGAGTTGAATGCACTCATCACACAGAAGTTTCTGAGAATGCTTCTGTCTAGTTTTTAGGTGAAGATATTTCCTTTTCCAGCATAGGCCTCAAAACGCTCCAAATATCCTCTTGCAGATTCTACAAAAAGAGTGTTTCAAAACTGTTCTATCAAAAGGAAGCTTCAAGTCTGTGAGTTGAATGAATTCATCGTGAAGAACTTTCTGAGAATGCTTCTCTGTAGTTTTTAGGTGAAGATATTCCATATCCCAGCACAGGCCTCGAAGTGCTCCAAATAACCACTTGCAGATTTTACCAAAAGAGTGTTTCAAAACTGCTCTTTCTATAGGTAAGTTCAAGTCTGTGAGTTGAATGCACTCAACACAAAGAAGTTTCTGAGAATGCTTCTGTTCAGTTTTTATGTGAAGATATTTCCTTTTCCAGCATAGGCCTCAAACGGCTCCAAATATCCACTTGCAGATTCTACAAAAAGAGTGTTTCCAAACTTCTCAATCAATTGGTAGGTTCAACTCTGTGAGTTGAATGAACTCATCACAAAGAAGTTTCTGAGAATCCTTCTCTCTAGTTTTTATGTGAAGATATTTCCTTTTCCGACAAAGGCCTCAAGGTGCTCCGAATAAACACTTGCAGATTCTAGAAACGTAATGTTTCAAAACTGTTCTATCAAAAGAAACGTTCAAGTCTGTGAGTTGAATGCACTCATCACACAGAAGTTTCTGAGAATGCTTCCGTCTAGTTTTTAGGTGAAGATATTTCCTTTTCCAGCATAGGCCTCAAAGCGCTCCAAGTATCCTCTTGCAGATTCTACAAAAAGAGTGTTTCAAAACTGTTCTATCAAAAGGAAGGTTCAACTCTGTGAGTTGAATGAATGCATCGTGTAGAACTTTCTGAGAATGCTTCTCTGTAGTTTTTAGGTGAAGATATTCCATATCCCAGCACAGGCCTCGAAGTGCTCCAAATAACCACTTGCAGATTTTACCAAAAGAGTGTTTCAAAACTGCTCTTTCTACAGGTAAGTTCAAGTCTGTGAGTTGAATGCACTCAACACAAAGAAGTTTCTGAGAATGCTTCTGTTCAGTTTTTATGTGAAGATATTTCCTTTTCCAGCATAGGCCTCAAACGGCTCCAAATATCCACTTGCAGATTCTACAAAAAGAGTGTTTCCAAACTTCTCTATCAATTGGTAGGTTCAACCCTGTGAGTTGAATGAACTCATCACAAAGGAGTTTCTGAGAATCCTTCTCTCTAGTTTTTATGTGAAGATATTTCCTTTTCCAACATAGGCCTCAAGGTGCTCCGAATAAACACTTGCAGATTCTACAAACGTAATGTTTCAAGACTGTTATATCAAAAGGAACGTTCAAGTCCGTGAGTTGAATGCACTCATCACACAGAAGTTTCTGAGAATGCTTCCGTCTAGTTTTTAGGTGAATATATTTCCTTTTCCAGCATAGGCCTCAAAACGCTCCAAATATCCTCTTGCAGATTCTACAAAAGGAGTGTTTCAAAACTGTTCTATCAAAAGGAAGCTTCAACTCTGTGAGTTGAATGAATGCATCGTGAAGAACTTTCTGAGAATGCTTCTCTGTAGTTTTTAGGTGAAGATATTCCATATCCCAGCACAGGCCTCGAAGTGCTCCAAATAACCACTTGCAGATTTTACCAAAAGAGTGTTTCAAAACTGCTCTTTCTACAGGTAAGTTCAAGTCTGTGAGTTGAATGCACTCAACACAAAGAAGTTTCTGAGAAAGCTTCTGTTCAGTTTTTATGTGAAGATATTTCCTTTTCCAGCATAGGCCTCAAACGGCTCCAAATATCCACTTGCAGATTCTACAAAAAGAGTGTTTCCAAACTTCTCTATCAATTGGTAGGTTCAACTCTGTGAGTTGAAAGAACTCATCACAAAGAAGTTTCTGAGAATCCTTCTCTCTAGTTTTTATGTGAAGATATTTCCTTTTCCAACATAGGCCTCAAGGTGCTCCGAATAAACACTTGCAGATTCTACAAACGTAATGTTTCAAGACTGCTCTATCAAAACAAACGTTCAAGTCTGTGAGTTGAATGCACTCATCACACAGAAGTTTCTGAGAATGCTTCTGTCTAGTTTTTAGGTGAAGATATTTCCTTTTCCAGCATAGGCCTCAAAACGCAGCAAATATCCTCTTGCAGATTCTACAAAAAGAGTGTTTCAAAACTGTTCTATCAAAAGGAAGCTTCAAGTCTGTGAGTTGAATGAATGCATCGTGAAGAACTTTCTGAGAATGCTTCTCTGTAGTTTTTAGGTGAAGATATTCCATATCCCAGCACAGGCCTCGAAGTGCTCCAAATAACCACTTGCAGATTTTACCAAAAGAGTGTTGCAAAACTGCTCTTTCTATAGGTAAGTTCAAGTCTGTGAGTTGAATGCACTCAACACAAAGAAGTTTCTGTGAATGCTTCTGTTCAGTTTTTATGTGAAGATATTTCCTTTTCCAGCATAGGCCTCAAACGGCTACAAATATCCACTTGCAGATTCTACAAAAAGAGTGTTTCCAAACTTCTCTATCAATTGGTAGGTTCAACTCTGTGAGTTGAATGAACTCATCACAAAGAAGTTTCTGAGAATCCTTCTCTCTAGTTTTTATGTGAAGATATTTCCTTTTCCAACATAGGCCTCAAGGTGCTCCGAATAAACACTTGCAGATTCTACAAACGTAATGTTTCAAGACTGTTCTATCAAAAGAAACGTTCAAGTCTGTGAGTTGAATGCACTCATCACACAGAAGTTTCTGAGAATGCTTCTGTCTAGTTTTTAGGTGAAGATATTTCCTTTTCCAGCATACGCCTCAAAACGCTCCAAATATCCTCTTGCAGATTCTACAAAAAGAGTGTTTCAAAACTGTTCTATCAAGAGGAAGGTTCAACTCTGTGAGTTGAATGAATGCATCGTGAAGAACTTTCTGAGAATGCTTCTCTGTAGTTTTTAGGTGAAGATATTCCATATCCCAGCACAGGCCTCGAAGTGCTCCAAATAACCACTTGCAGATTTTACCAAAAGAGTGTTTCAAAACTGCTCTTTCTACAGGTAAGTTCAAGTCTGTGAGTCGAATGCACTCAACACAAAGAAGTTTCTGAGAATGCTTCTGTTCAGTTTTTATGTGAAGATATTTCCTTTTCAGGCATAGGCCTCAAACGGCTCCAAATATCCACTTGCAGATTCTACAAAAAGAGTGTTTCCAAACTTCTCTATCAATTGGTAGGTTCAACTCTGTGAGTTGAATGAACTCATCACAAAGGAGTTTCTGAGAATCCTTCTCTCTAGTTTTTATGTGAAGATATTTCCTTTTCCAACATAGGCCTCAAGGTGCTCCGAATAAACACTTGCAGATTCTACAAACATAATGTTTCAAAACTGTTCTATCAAAAGAAACGTTCAAGTCGGTGAGTTGAATGCACTCATCACACAGAAGTTTCTGAGAATGCTTCTGTCTAGTTTTTAGGTGAAGATATTTCCTTTTCCAGCATAGGCCTCAATACGCTCCAAATATCCTCTTGCAGATTCTACAAAAAGAGTGTTTCAAAACTGTTCTATCAAAAGGAAGGTTCAACTCTGTGAGTTGAATGAATGCATCGTGAAGAACTTTCTGAGAATGCTTCTCTGTAGTTTTTGGTGAAGATATTCCATATCACAGCACAGGCCTCGAAGTGCTCCAAATAACCACTTGCAGATTTTACCAAAAGAGTGTTTCAAAACTGCTCTTTCTACAGGAAAGTTCAAGTCTGTGAGTCGAATGCACTCAGCACAAAGAAGTTTCTGAGAATGCTTCTGTTCAGTTTTTATGTGAAGATATTTCCTTTTCCAGCATAGGCCTCAAACGGCTCCAAATATCCACTTGCAGATTCTACAAAAAGAGTGTTTCCAAACTTCTCTATCAATTGGTAGGTTCAACTCTGTGAGTTGAATGAACTCATCACAAAGAAGTTTCTGAGAATCCTTCTCTCTAGTTTTTATGTGAAGATATTTCCTTCTCCAACATAGGCCTCAAGGTGCTCCGAATAAACACTTGCAGATTCTACAAACGTAATGTTTCAAGACTGCTCTATCAAAAGAAACGTTCAAGTCTGTGAGTTGAATGCACTCATCACACAGAAGTTTCTGAGAATGCTTCTGTCTAGTTTTTAGGTGAAGATATTTCCTTTTCCAGCATAGGCCTCAAAGCGCTCCAAATATCCTCTCGCAGATTCTACAAAAAGAGTGTTTCAAAACTGTTCTATCAAAAGGAAGGTTCAAGTCTGTGAGTTGAATGAATGCATCGTGAAGAACTTTCTGAGAATGCTTCTCTGTAGTTTTTAGGTGAAGATATTCCATATCCCAGCACAGGCCTCGAAGTGCTCCAAATAACCACTTGCATATTTTACCAAAAGAGTGTTTCAAAACTGCTCTTTCTACAGGTAAGTTCAAGTCTGTGAGTCGAATGCACTCAACACAAAGAAGTTTCTCAGAATGCTTCGGTTCAGTTTTTATGTGAAGATATTTCCTTTTCCAGCATAGGCCTGAAACGGCTCCAAATATCCACTTGCAGATTCTACAAAAAGAGTGTTTCCAAACTTCTCCATCAATCGGTACGTTCAACTCTGTGAGTTCAATGAACTCATCACAAAGAAGTTTCTGAGAATCCTTCTCTCTAGTTTTTATGTGAAGATATTTCCTTCTCCAACATAGGCCTCAAGGTGCTCCGAATAAACACTTGCAGATTCTACAAACGTAATGTTTCAAGACTGCTCTATCAAAAGAAACGTTCAAGTCTGTGAGTTGAATGCACTCATCACACAGAAGTTTCTGAGAATGCTTCTGTCTAGTTTTTAGGTGAAGATATTTCCTTTTCCAGCATAGGCCTCAAAACGCTCCAAATATCCTCTTGCAGATTCTACAAAAAGAGTGTTTCAAAACTGTTCTTTCAAAAGGAAGGTTCAACTGAGTGAGTTGAATGAAGGCATCGTGAAGAACTTTCTGAGAATGCTTCTCTGTAGTTTTTAGGTGAAGATATTCCATATCCCAGCACAGGCCTCGAAGTGCTCCAAATAACCACTTGCAGATTTTACCAAAAGAGTGTTTCAAAACTGCTCTTTCTACAGGTAAGTTCAAGTCTGTGAGTTGAATGCACTCAACACAAAGAAGTTTCTGAGAATGCTTCTGTTCAGTTTTTATGTGAAGATATTTCCTTTTCCAGCATAGGCCTCAAACGGCTCCAAATATCCACTTGCAGATTCTACAAAAAGAGTGTTTCCAAACTTCTCTATCAATTGGCAGGTTCAACTCTGTGAGTTCAATGAAATCATCACAAAGAAGTTTCTGAGAATCCTTCTCTCTAGTTTTTATGTGAAGATATTTCCTTTTCCAACATAGGCCTCAAGGTGCTCCGAATAAACACTTGCAGATTCTACAAACGTAATGTTTCAAAACTGTTCTATCAAAAGAAACGTTCAAGTCTGTGAGTTGAATGCACTCATCACACAGAAATTTCTGAGAATGCTTCTGTCTAGTTTTTAGGTGAAGATATTTCCTTTTCCAGGATAGGCCTCAAAGCGCTCCAAATATCCTCTTGCAGATTCTACAAAAAGAGTGTTTCAAAACTGTTCTATCAAAAGGAAGTTTCAACTCTGTGAGTTGAATGAATGCATCGTGAAGAACTTTCTGAGAATGCTTCCCTGTAGTTTTTAGGTGAAGATATTCCATATCCCAGCACAGGCCTCGAAGTGCTCCAAATAATCACTTGCAGATTTTAACTAAAGAGTGTTTCAAAACTGCTCTTTCTATAGGTAAGATCAAGTCTGTGAGTTGAATGCACTCAACACAAAGAAGTTTCTGAGAATGCTTCTGTTCAGTTTTTATGTGAAGATATTTCCTTTTCCAGCATAGGCCACAAACGGCTCCAAATATCCACCTGCAGATTCTACAAAAGGATTGTTTCCAAACTTCTCAATCAATTGGTATGTTCAACTCTGTGAGTTTAATGAACTCATCACAAAGAAGTTTCTGAGAATCCTTCTCTCTAGTTTTTATGTGAAGAAATTTCCTTTTCCAACATAGGCCTCAAGGTGCTCCGAATAAACACTTGCAGATTCTACAAACGTAATGTTTCAAGACTGTTCTATCAAAAGAAACGTTCAAGTCTGTGAGTTGAATGCACTCATCACACAGAAGTTTCTGAGAATGCTTCTGTCTAGTTTTTAGGTGAAGATATTTCCTTTTCCAGCATAGGCCTCAAAACGCTCCAAATATCCTCTTGCAGATTCTACAAAAAGAGTGTTTCAAAACTGTTCTATCAAAAGGAAGGTTCAACTCTGTGAGTTGAATGAATGCATCGTGAAGAACTTTCTGAGAATGCTTCTCTGTAGTTTTTAGGTGAAGATATTCCATATCCCAGCACAGGCCTCGAAGTGCTCCAAATAACCACTTGCAGATTTTACCAAAAGAGTGTTTCAAAACTGCTCTTTCTACAGGTAAGTTCAAGTCTGTGAGTTGAATGCACTCAACACAAAGAATTTTCTGAGAATGCTTCTGTTCAGTTTTTATGTGAAGATATTTCCTTTTCAGGCATAGGCCTCAAACGGCTCCAAATATCCACTTGCAGATTCTACAAAAAGAGTGTTTCCAAACTTCTCTATCAATTGGTAGGTTCAACTCTGTGAGTTGAATGAACTCATCACAAAGGAGTTTCTGAGAATCCTTCTCTCTAGTTTTTATGTGAAGATATTTCCTTTTCCAACATAGGCCTCAAGGTGCTCCGAATAAACACTTGCAGATTCTACAAACATAAAGTTTCAAAACTGTTCTATCAAAAGAAACGTTCAAGTCGGTGAGTTGAATGCACTCATCACACAGAAGTTTCTGAGAATGCTTCTGTCTAGTTTTTAGGTGAAGATATTTCCTTTTCCAGCATAGGCCTCAATACGCTCCAAATATCCTCTTGCAGATTCTACAAAAAGAGTGTTTCAAAACTGTTCTATCAAAAGGAAGGTTCAACTCTGTGAGTTGAATGAATGCATCGTGAAGAACTTTCTGAGAATGCTTCTCTGTAGTTTTTGGTGAAGATATTCCATATCACAGCACAGGCCTCGAAGTGCTCCAAATAACCACTTGCAGATTTTACCAAAAGAGTGTTTCAAAACTGCTCTTTCTACAGGAAAGTTCAAGTCTGTGAGTCGAATGCACTCAGCACAAAGAAGTTTCTGAGAATGCTTCTGTTCAGTTTTTATGTGAAGATATTTCCTTTTCCAGCATAGGCCTCAAACGGCTCCAAATATCCACTTGCAGATTCTACAAAAAGAGTGTTTCCAAACTTCTCTATCAATTGGTAGGTTCAACTCTGTGAGTTGAATGAACTCATCACAAAGAAGTTTCTGAGAATCCTTCTCTCTAGTTTTTATGTGAAGATATTTCCTTCTCCAACATAGGCCTCAAGGTGCTCCGAATAAACACTTGCAGATTCTACAAACGTAATGTTTCAAGACTGCTCTATCAAAAGAAACGTTCAAGTCTGTGAGTTGAATGCACTCATCACACAGAAGTTTCTGAGAATGCTTCTGTCTAGTTTTTAGGTGAAGATATTTCCTTTTCCAGCATAGGCCTCAAAGCGCTCCAAATATCCTCTCGCAGATTCTACAAAAAGAGTGTTTCAAAACTGTTCTATCAAAAGGAAGGTTCAAGTCTGTGAGTTGAATGAATGCATCGTGAAGAACTTTCTGAGAATGCTTCTCTGTAGTTTTTAGGTGAAGATATTCCATATCCCAGCACAGGCCTCGAAGTGCTCCAAATAACCACTTGCAGATTTTACCAAAAGAGTGTTTCAAAACTGCTCTTTCTACAGGTAAGTTCAAGTCTGTGAGTCGAATGCACTCAACACAAAGAAGTTTCTCAGAATGCTTCGGTTCAGTTTTTATGTGAAGATATTTCCTTTTCCAGCATAGGCCTGAAACGGCTCCAAATATCCACTTGCAGATTCTACAAAAAGAGTGTTTCCAAACTTCTCCATCAATCGGTACGTTCAACTCTGTGAGTTCAATGAACTCATCACAAAGAAGTTTCTGAGAATCCTTCTCTCTAGTTTTTATGTGAAGATATTTCCTTCTCCAACATAGGCCTCAAGGTGCTCCGAATAAACACTTGCAGATTCTACAAACGTAATGTTTCAAGACTGCTCTATCAAAAGAAACGTTCAAGTCTGTGAGTTGAATGCACTCATCACACAGAAGTTTCTGAGAATGCTTCTGTCTAGTTTTTAGGTGAAGATATTTCCTTTTCCAGCATAGGCCTCAAAACGCTCCAAATATCCTCTTGCAGATTCTACAAAAAGAGTGTTTCAAAACTGTTCTTTCAAAAGGAAGGTTCAACTGAGTGAGTTGAATGAAGGCATCGTGAAGAACTTTCTGAGAATGCTTCTCTGTAGTTTTTAGGTGAAGATATTCCATATCCCAGCACAGGCCTCGAAGTGCTCCAAATAACCACTTGCAGATTTTACCAAAAGAGTGTTTCAAAACTGCTCTTTCTACAGGTAAGTTCAAGTCTGTGAGTTGAATGCACTCAACACAAAGAAGTTTCTGAGAATGCTTCTGTTCAGTTTTTATGTGAAGATATTTCCTTTTCCAGCATAGGCCTCAAACGGCTCCAAATATCCACTTGCAGATTCTACAAAAAGAGTGTTTCCAAACTTCTCTATCAATTGGCAGGTTCAACTCTGAGAGTTCAATGAAATCATCACAAAGAAGTTTCTGAGAATCCTTCTCTCTAGTTTTTATGTGAAGATATTTCCTTTTCCAACATAGGCCTCAAGGTGCTCCGAATAAACACTTGCAGATTCTACAAACGTAATGTTTCAAAACTGTTCTATCAAAAGAAACGTTCAAGTCTGTGAGTTGAATGCACTCATCACACAGAAATTTCTGAGAATGCTTCTGTCTAGTTTTTAGGTGAAGATATTTCCTTTTCCAGGATAGGCCTCAAAGCGCTCCAAATATCCTCTTGCAGATTCTACAAAAAGAGTGTTTCAAAACTGTTCTATCAAAAGGAAGTTTCAACTCTGTGAGTTGAATGAATGCATCGTGAAGAACTTTCTGAGAATGCTTCCCTGTAGTTTTTAGGTGAAGATATTCCATATCCCAGCACAGGCCTCGAAGTGCTCCAAATAACCACTTGCAGATTTTACCAAAAGAGTGTTTCAAAACTGCTCTTTCTACAGGTAAGTTCAAGTCTGTGAGTCGAATGCACTCAACACAAAGAAGTTTCTGAGAATGCTTCTGTTCAGTTTTTATGTGAAGATATTTCCTTTTCCAGCATAGGCCTCAAACGGCTCCAAATATCCACTTGCAGATTCTACAAAAAGAGTGTTTCCAAACTTCTCTATCAATCGGTAGGTTCAACTCTGTGAGTTGAATGAACTCATCACAAAGAAGTTTCTGAGAATCTTTCTCTCTAGTTTTTATGTGAAGATATTTCCTTCTCCAACATAGGCCTCAAGGTGCTCCGAATAAACACTTGCAGATTCTACAAACGTAATGTTTCAAAACTGTTCTATCAAAAGAAACGTTCAAGTCTGTGAGTTGAATGCACTCATCACACAGAAGTTTCTGAGAATGCTTCTGTCTAGTTTTTAGGTGAAGATATTTCCTTTTCCAGCATAGGCCTCAAAGCCCTCCAAATATCCTCTTGCAGATTCTACAAAAAGAGTGTTTCAAAACTGTTCTATCAAAAGGAAGGTTCAAGTCTGTGAGTTGAATGAATGCATCATGAAGAACTTTCTGAGAATGCTTCTCTCTAGTTTTTAGGTGAAGATATTCCATATCCCAGCACAGGCCTCGAAGTGCTCCAAATAACCACTTGCAGATTTTACCAAAAGAGTGTTTCAAAACTGCTCTTTCTACAGGTAAGTTCAAGTCTGTGAGTTGAATGCACTCAACACAAAGAAGTTTCTGAGAATGCTTCTGTTCAGTTTTTCTGTGAAGATATTTCCTTTTCCAGCATAGGCCTCAAACGGCTCCAAATATCCACTTGCAGATTCTACAAAAAGAGTGTTTCCAAACTTCTCTATCAATTGGTAGGTTCAACTCTGTGAGTTGAATGAACTCATCACAAAGAAGTTTCTGAGAATCCTTCTCTCTGGTTTTTATGTGAAGATATTTCCTTTTCCAACATAGGCCTCAAGGTGCTCCGAATAATCACTTGCAGATTCTACAAACGTAATGTTTCAAGACTGTTCTATCAAAAGAAACGTTCAAGTCTGTGAGTTGAATGCACTCATCACACAGAAGTTTCTGAGAATGCTTCTGTCTAGTTTTATGCGAAGATATTTCCTTTTCCAACATAGGCCTCAAAACGCTCCAAATATCCTCTTGCAGATTCTACAAAAAGAGTGTTTCAAAACTGTTCTATCAAAAGGAAGGTTCAACTCTGTGAGTTGAATGAATGCATCATGAAGAACTTTCTGAGAATGCTGCTCTGTAGTTTTTAGGTGAAGATATTCCATATCCCAGCACAGGCCTCAAAGTGCTCCAAATAACCACTTGCAGATTTTACCAAAAGAGTGTTTCAAAACTGCTCTTTCTACAGGTAAGTTCAAGTCTGTGAGTTGAATGCACTCAACACAAAGAAGTTTCTGAGAATGCTTCTGTTCAGTTTTTATGTGAAGATATTTCCTTTTCCAGCATAGGCCTCAAACGGCTCCAAATATCCACTTGCAGATTCTACAAAAAGAGTGTTTCCAAACTTCTCTATCAATTGGTATGTTCAACTCTGTGAGTTCAATGAACTCATCACAAAGAAGTTTCTGAGAATCCATCTCTCTAGTTTTTATGTGAAGATATTTCCTTTTCCAACATAGGCCTCAAGGTGCTCCGAATAAACACTTGTAGATTCTACAAACGTAATGTTTCATAACTGTTCTATCAAAAGAAACGTTCAAGTCTGTGAGTTGAATGCACTCATCACACAGAAGTTTCTGAGAATGCTTCTGTCTAGTTTTTAGGTGAAGAAATTTCCTTTTCCAGCATAGGCCTCAAAGCGCTCCAAATATCCTCTTGCAGATTCTACAAAAAGAGTGTTTCAAAACTGTTCTATCAAAAGGAAGGTTCAACTCTGTGAGTTGAATGAATGCATCATGAAGAAGTTTCTGAGAATGCTTCTCTGTAGTTTTTAGGTGAAGATATTCCATATCCCAGCACAGGCCTCGAAGTGCTCCAGATAACCACTTGCAGATTTTACCAAAAGTGTGTTTCAAAACTGCTCTTTCTACAGGTAAGTTCAAGTCTGTGAGTTGAATGCACTCAACACAAAGAAGTTTCTGAGAATGCTTCTGTTCAGTTTTTATGTGAAGATATTTCCTTTTCCAGCATAGGCCTCAAAGGGCTCCAAATATCCACTTGCAGATTCTACAAAAAGAGTGTTTCCAAACTTCTCTATCAATTGGTAGGTTCAACTCTGTGAGTTCAATGAAATCATCACAAAGAAGTTTCTGAGAATCCTTCTCTCTAGTTTTTATGTGAAGATATTTCCTTTTCCAACATAGGCCTCAAGGTGCTCCGAATAAACACTTGCAGATTCTACAAACGTAATGTTTCAAAACTGTTCTATCAAAAGAAACGTTCAAGTCTGTGAGTTGAATGCACTCATCACACAGAAATTTCTGAGAATGCTTCTGTCTAGTTTTTAGGTGAAGATATTTCCTTTTCCAGGATAGGCCTCAAAGCGCTCCAAATATCCTCTTGCAGATTCTACAAAAAGAGTGTTTCAAAACTGTTCTATCAAAAGGAAGTTTCAACTCTGTGAGTTGAATGAATGCATCGTGAAGAACTTTCTGAGAATGCTTCCCTGTAGTTTTTAGGTGAAGATATTCCATATCCCAGCACAGGCCTCGAAGTGCTCCAAATAACCACTTGCAGATTTTAACTAAAGAGTGTTTCAAAACTGCTCTTTCTATAGGTAAGATCAAGTCTGTGAGTTGAATGCACTCAACACAAAGAAGTTTCTGAGAATGCTTCTGTTCAGTTTTTATGTGAAGATATTTCCTTTTCCAGCATAGGCCACAAACGGCTCCAAATATCCACCTGCAGATTCTACAAAAGGATTGTTTCCAAACTTCTCAATCAATTGGTATGTTCAACTCTGTGAGTTTAATGAACTCATCACAAAGAAGTTTCTGAGAATCCTTCTCTCTAGTTTTTATGTGAAGAAATTTCCTTTTCCAACATAGGCCTCAAGGTGCTCCGAATAAACACTTGCAGATTCTACAAACGTAATGTTTCAAGACTGTTCTATCAAAAGAAACGTTCAAGTCTGTGAGTTGAATGCACTCATCACACAGAAGTTTCTGAGAATGCTTCTGTCTAGTTTTTAGGTGAAGATATTTCCTTTTCCAGCATAGGCCTCAAAACGCTCCAAATATCCTCTTGCAGATTCTACAAAAAGAGTGTTTCAAAACTGTTCTATCAAAAGGAAGGTTCAACTCTGTGAGTTGAATGAATGCATCGTGAAGAACTTTCTGAGAATGCTTCTCTGTAGTTTTTAGGTGAAGATATTCCATATCCCAGCACAGGCCTCGAAGTGCTCCAAATAACCACTTGCAGATTTTACCAAAAGAGTGTTTCAAAACTGCTCTTTCTACAGGTAAGTTCAAGTCTGTGAGTTGAATGCACTCAACACAAAGAATTTTCTGAGAATGCTTCTGTTCAGTTTTTATGTGAAGATATTTCCTTTTCAGGCATAGGCCTCAAACGGCTCCAAATATCCACTTGCAGATTCTACAAAAAGAGTGTTTCCAAACTTCTCTATCAATTGGTAGGTTCAACTCTGTGAGTTGAATGAACTCATCACAAAGGAGTTTCTGAGAATCCTTCTCTCTAGTTTTTATGTGAAGATATTTCCTTTTCCAACATAGGCCTCAAGGTGCTCCGAATAAACACTTGCAGATTCTACAAACATAAAGTTTCAAAACTGTTCTATCAAAAGAAACGTTCAAGTCGGTGAGTTGAATGCACTCATCACACAGAAGTTTCTGAGAATGCTTCTGTCTAGTTTTTAGGTGAAGATATTTCCTTTTCCAGCATAGGCCTCAATACGCTCCAAATATCCTCTTGCAGATTCTACAAAAAGAGTGTTTCAAAACTGTTCTATCAAAAGGAAGGTTCAACTCTGTGAGTTGAATGAATGCATCGTGAAGAACTTTCTGAGAATGCTTCTCTGTAGTTTTTGGTGAAGATATTCCATATCACAGCACAGGCCTCGAAGTGCTCCAAATAACCACTTGCAGATTTTACCAAAAGAGTGTTTCAAAACTGCTCTTTCTACAGGAAAGTTCAAGTCTGTGAGTCGAATGCACTCAGCACAAAGAAGTTTCTGAGAATGCTTCTGTTCAGTTTTTATGTGAAGATATTTCCTTTTCCAGCATAGGCCTCAAACGGCTCCAAATATCCACTTGCAGATTCTACAAAAAGAGTGTTTCCAAACTTCTCTATCAATTGGTAGGTTCAACTCTGTGAGTTGAATGAACTCATCACAAAGAAGTTTCTGAGAATCCTTCTCTCTAGTTTTTATGTGAAGATATTTCCTTCTCCAACATAGGCCTCAAGGTGCTCCGAATAAACACTTGCAGATTCTACAAACGTAATGTTTCAAGACTGCTCTATCAAAAGAAACGTTCAAGTCTGTGAGTTGAATGCACTCATCACACAGAAGTTTCTGAGAATGCTTCTGTCTAGTTTTTAGGTGAAGATATTTCCTTTTCCAGCATAGGCCTCAAAGCGCTCCAAATATCCTCTCGCAGATTCTACAAAAAGAGTGTTTCAAAACTGTTCTATCAAAAGGAAGGTTCAAGTCTGTGAGTTGAATGAATGCATCGTGAAGAACTTTCTGAGAATGCTTCTCTGTAGTTTTTAGGTGAAGATATTCCATATCCCAGCACAGGCCTCGAAGTGCTCCAAATAACCACTTGCAGATTTTACCAAAAGAGTGTTTCAAAACTGCTCTTTCTACAGGTAAGTTCAAGTCTGTGAGTCGAATGCACTCAACACAAAGAAGTTTCTCAGAATGCTTCGGTTCAGTTTTTATGTGAAGATATTTCCTTTTCCAGCATAGGCCTGAAACGGCTCCAAATATCCACTTGCAGATTCTACAAAAAGAGTGTTTCCAAACTTCTCCATCAATCGGTACGTTCAACTCTGTGAGTTCAATGAACTCATCACAAAGAAGTTTCTGAGAATCCTTCTCTCTAGTTTTTATGTGAAGATATTTCCTTCTCCAACATAGGCCTCAAGGTGCTCCGAATAAACACTTGCAGATTCTACAAACGTAATGTTTCAAGACTGCTCTATCAAAAGAAACGTTCAAGTCTGTGAGTTGAATGCACTCATCACACAGAAGTTTCTGAGAATGCTTCTGTCTAGTTTTTAGGTGAAGATATTTCCTTTTCCAGCATAGGCCTCAAAACGCTCCAAATATCCTCTTGCAGATTCTACAAAAAGAGTGTTTCAAAACTGTTCTTTCAAAAGGAAGGTTCAACTGAGTGAGTTGAATGAAGGCATCGTGAAGAACTTTCTGAGAATGCTTCTCTGTAGTTTTTAGGTGAAGATATTCCATATCCCAGCACAGGCCTCGAAGTGCTCCAAATAACCACTTGCAGATTTTACCAAAAGAGTGTTTCAAAACTGCTCTTTCTACAGGTAAGTTCAAGTCTGTGAGTTGAATGCACTCAACACAAAGAAGTTTCTGAGAATGCTTCTGTTCAGTTTTTATGTGAAGATATTTCCTTTTCCAGCATAGGCCTCAAACGGCTCCAAATATCCACTTGCAGATTCTACAAAAAGAGTGTTTCCAAACTTCTCTATCAATTGGCAGGTTCAACTCTGTGAGTTCAATGAAATCATCACAAAGAAGTTTCTGAGAATCCTTCTCTCTAGTTTTTATGTGAAGATATTTCCTTTTCCAACATAGGCCTCAAGGTGCTCCGAATAAACACTTGCAGATTCTACAAACGTAATGTTTCAAAACTGTTCTATCAAAAGAAACGTTCAAGTCTGTGAGTTGAATGCACTCATCACACAGAAATTTCTGAGAATGCTTCTGTCTAGTTTTTAGGTGAAGATATTTCCTTTTCCAGGATAGGCCTCAAAGCGCTCCAAATATCCTCTTGCAGATTCTACAAAAAGAGTGTTTCAAAACTGTTCTATCAAAAGGAAGTTTCAACTCTGTGAGTTGAATGAATGCATCGTGAAGAACTTTCTGAGAATGCTTCCCTGTAGTTTTTAGGTGAAGATATTCCATATCCCAGCACAGGCCTCGAAGTGCTCCAAATAACCACTTGCAGATTTTACCAAAAGAGTGTTTCAAAACTGCTCTTTCTACAGGTAAGTTCAAGTCTGTGAGTCGAATGCACTCAACACAAAGAAGTTTCTGAGAATGCTTCTGTTCAGTTTTTATGTGAAGATATTTCCTTTTCCAGCATAGGCCTCAAACGGCTCCAAATATCCACTTGCAGATTCTACAAAAAGAGTGTTTCCAAACTTCTCTATCAATCGGTAGGTTCAACTCTGTGAGTTGAATGAACTCATCACAAAGAAGTTTCTGAGAATCTTTCTCTCTAGTTTTTATGTGAAGATATTTCCTTCTCCAACATAGGCCTCAAGGTGCTCCGAATAAACACTTGCAGATTCTACAAACGTAATGTTTCAAAACTGTTCTATCAAAAGAAACGTTCAAGTCTGTGAGTTGAATGCACTCATCACACAGAAGTTTCTGAGAATGCTTCTGTCTAGTTTTTAGGTGAAGATATTTCCTTTTCCAGCATAGGCCTCAAAGCCCTCCAAATATCCTCTTGCAGATTCTACAAAAAGAGTGTTTCAAAACTGTTCTATCAAAAGGAAGGTTCAAGTCTGTGAGTTGAATGAATGCATCGTGAAGAACTTTCTGAGAATGCTTCTCTCTAGTTTTTAGGTGAAGATATTCCATATCCCAGCACAGGCCTCGAAGTGCTCCAAATAACCACTTGCAGATTTTACCAAAAGAGTGTTTCAAAACTGCTCTTTCTACAGGTAAGTTCAAGTCTGTGAGTTGAATGCACTCAACACAAAGAAGTTTCTGAGAATGCTTCTGTTCAGTTTTTCTGTGAAGATATTTCCTTTTCCAGCATAGGCCTCAAACGGCTCCAAATATCCACTTGCAGATTCTACAAAAAGAGTGTTTCCAAACTTCTCTATCAATTGGTAGGTTCAACTCTGTGAGTTGAATGAACTCATCACAAAGAAGTTTCTGAGAATCCTTCTCTCTGGTTTTTATGTGAAGATATTTCCTTTTCCAACATAGGCCTCAAGGTGCTCCGAATAATCACTTGCAGATTCTACAAACGTAATGTTTCAAGACTGTTCTATCAAAAGAAACGTTCAAGTCTGTGAGTTGAATGCACTCATCACACAGAAGTTTCTGAGAATGCTTCTGTCTAGTTTTATGCGAAGATATTTCCTTTTCCAACATAGGCCTCAAAACGCTCCAAATATCCTCTTGCAGATTCTACAAAAAGAGTGTTTCAAAACTGTTCTATCAAAAGGAAGGTTCAACTCTGTGAGTTGAATGAATGCATCATGAAGAACTTTCTGAGAATGCTGCTCTGTAGTTTTTAGGTGAAGATATTCCATATCCCAGCACAGGCCTCAAAGTGCTCCAAATAACCACTTGCAGATTTTACCAAAAGAGTGTTTCAAAACTGCTCTTTCTACAGGTAAGTTCAAGTCTGTGAGTTGAATGCACTCAACACAAAGAAGTTTCTGAGAATGCTTCTGTTCAGTTTTTATGTGAAGATATTTCCTTTTCCAGCATAGGCCTCAAACGGCTCCAAATATCCACTTGCAGATTCTACAAAAAGAGTGTTTCCAAACTTCTCTATCAATTGGTATGTTCAACTCTGTGAGTTCAATGAACTCATCACAAAGAAGTTTCTGAGAATCCATCTCTCTAGTTTTTATGTGAAGATATTTCCTTTTCCAACATAGGCCTCAAGGTGCTCCGAATAAACACTTGTAGATTCTACAAACGTAATGTTTCATAACTGTTCTATCAAAAGAAACATTCAAGTCTGTGAGTTGAATGCACTCATCACACAGAAGTTTCTGAGAATGCTTCTGTCTAGTTTTTAGGTGAAGAAATTTCCTTTTCCAGCATAGGCCTCAAAGCGCTCCAAATATCCTCTTGCAGATTCTACAAAAAGAGTGTTTCAAAACTGTTCTATCAAAAGGAAGGTTCAACTCTGTGAGTTGAATGAATGCATCATGAAGAAGTTTCTGAGAATGCTTCTCTGTAGTTTTTAGGTGAAGATATTCCATATCCCAGCACAGGCCTCGAAGTGCTCCAGATAACCACTTGCAGATTTTACCAAAAGTGTGTTTCAAAACTGCTCTTTCTACAGGTAAGTTCAAGTCTGTGAGTTGAATGCACTCAACACAAAGAAGTTTCTGAGAATGCTTCTGTTCAGTTTTTATGTGAAGATATTTCCTTTTCCAGCATAGGCCTCAAAGGGCTCCAAATATCCACTTGCAGATTCTACAAAAAGAGTGTTTCCAAACTTCTCTATCAATTGGTAGGTTCAACTCTGTGAGTTGAATGAACTCATCACAAAGAAGTTTCTGAGAATCCATCTCTCTAGTTTTTATGTGAAGATATTTCCTTTTCCAACATAGGCCTCAAGGTGCTCCGAATAAACACTTGCAGATTCTACAAACGTAATGTTTCAAAACTGTTCTCTCAAAAGAAACGTTCAAGTCTGTGAGTTGAATGCACTCATCACACAGAAGTTTCTGAGAATGCTTCTGTCTAGTTTTTAGGTGAAGAAATTTCCTTTTCCAGCATAGGCCTCAAAGCGCTCCAAATATCCTCTTGCAGATTCTACAAAAAGAGTGTTTCAAAACTGTTCTATCAAAAGGAAGGTTCAACTCTGTGAGTTGAATGAATGCATCGTGAAGAACTTTCTGAGAATGCTTCTCTGTAGTTTTTAGGTGAAGATATTCCATATCCCAGCACAGGCCTCGAAGTGCTCCAAATAACCACTTGCAGATTTTACCAAAAGAGTGTTTCAAAACTGCTCTTTCTACAGGTAAGTTCAAGTCTGTGAGTTGAATGCACTCAACACAAAGAAGTTTGTGAGAATGCTTCTGTTCAGTTTTTATGTGAAGATATTTCCTTTTCCAGCATAGGCCTCAAACGGCTCCAAATATCCACTTGCAGATTCTACAAAAAGAGTGTTTCCAAACTTCTCCATCAATTGGTAGGTTCAACTCTGTGAGTTGAATGAACTCATCACAAAGAAGTTTCTGAGAATCCTTCTCTCTAGTTTTTATGTGAAGATATTACCTTTTCCAACATAGGCCTCAAGGTGCTCTGAATAAACACTTGCAGATTCTACAAACGTAATGTTTCAAGACTGTTCTATCAAAAGAAACGTTCAAGTCTGTGAGTTGAATGCACTCATCACACAGAAGTTTCTGAGAATGCTTCTGTCTAGTTTTATGTGAAGATATTTCCTTTTCCAGCATAGGCCTCAAAACGCTCCAAATATCCTGTTGCACATTCTACAAAAAGAGTGTTTCAAAACTGTTCTATCAAAAGGAAGGTTCAACTCTGTGAGTTGAATGAATGCATCGTGAAGAACTTTCTGAGAATGCTTCTCTGTAGTTTTTAGGTGAAGATATTCCATATCCCAGCACAGGCCTCGAAGTGCTCCAAATAACCACTTGCAGATTTTACCAAAAGAGTGTTTCAAAACTGCTCTTTCTACAGGTAAGTTCAAGTCTGTGAGTTGAATGCACTCAACACAAAGAAGTTTCTGAGAATGCTTCTGTTCAGTTTTTATGTGAAGATATTTCCTTTTCCAGCATAGGCCTCAAAGGGCTCCAAATATCCACTTGCAGATTCTACAAAAAGAGTGTTTCCAAACTTCTCTATCAATTGGTAGGTTCAACTCTGTGAGTTGAATGAACTCATCACAAAGAAGTTTCTGAGAATCCATCTCTCTAGTTTTTATGTGAAGATATTTCCTTTTCCAACATAGGCCTCAAGGTGCTCCGAATAAACACTTGCAGATTCTACAAACGTAATGTTTCAAAACTGTTCTCTCAAAAGAAACGTTCAAGTCTGTGAGTTGAATGCACTCATCACACAGAAGTTTCTGAGAATGCTTCTGTCTAGTTTTTAGGTGAAGAAATTTCCTTTTCCAGCATAGGCCTCAAAGCGCTCCAAATATCCTCTTGCAGATTCTACAAAAAGAGTGTTTCAAAACTGTTCTATCAAAAGGAAGGTTCAACTCTGTGAGTTGAATGAATGCATCGTGAAGAACTTTCTGAGAATGCTTCTCTGTAGTTTTTAGGTGAAGATATTCCATATCCCAGCACAGGCCTCGAAGTGCTCCAAATAACCACTTGCAGATTTTACCAAAAGAGTGTTTCAAAACTGCTCTTTCTACAGGTAAGTTCAAGTCTGTGAGTTGAATGCACTCAACACAAAGAAGTTTGTGAGAATGCTTCTGTTCAGTTTTTATGTGAAGATATTTCCTTTTCCAGCATAGGCCTCAAACGGCTCCAAATATCCACTTGCAGATTCTACAAAAAGAGTGTTTCCAAACTTCTCCATCAATTGGTAGGTTCAACTCTGTGAGTTGAATGAACTCATCACAAAGAAGTTTCTGAGAATCCTTCTCTCTAGTTTTTATGTGAAGATATTACCTTTTCCAACATAGGCCTCAAGGTGCTCTGAATAAACACTTGCAGATTCTACAAACGTAATGTTTCAAGACTGTTCTATCAAAAGAAACGTTCAAGTCTGTGAGTTGAATGCACTCATCACACAGAAGTTTCTGAGAATGCTTCTGTCTAGTTTTATGTGAAGATATTTCCTTTTCCAGCATAGGCCTCAAAACGCTCCAAATATCCTGTTGCACATTCTACAAAAAGAGTGTTTCAAAACTGTTCTATCAAAAGGAAGGTTCAACTCTGTGAGTTGAATGAATGCATCGTGAAGAACTTTCTGAGAATGCTTCTCTGTAGTTTTTAGGTGAAGATATTCCATATCCCAGCACAGGCCTCGAAGTGCTCCAAATAACCACTTGCAGATTTTACCAAAAGAGTGTTTCAAAACTGCTCTTTCTACAGGTAATTTCACGTCTGTGAGTTGAATGCACTCAACACAAAGAAGTTTCTGAGAATGCTTCTGTTCAGTTTTTATGTGAAGATATTTCCTTTTCCAGCATAGGCCTCAAACGGCTCCAAATATCCACTTGCAGATTCTACAAAAAGAGTGTTTCCAAACTTCTCTATCAATTAGTAGGTTCAACTCTGTGAGTTCAATGAACTCATCACAAAGAAGTTTCTGAGAATCCTTCTCTCTAGTTTTTATGTGAAGATATTTCCTTTTCCAACATAGGCCTCAAGGTGCTCCAAATAAGCACTTGCAGATTCTACAAACGTAATGTTTCAAGACTGTTCTATCAAAAGAAACGTTCAAGTCTGTGAGTTGAATGCACTCATCACACAGAAGTTTCTGAGAATGCTTCTGTCTAGTTTTTAGGTGAAGATATTTCCTTTTCCAGCATAGGCCTCAAAACGCTCCAAATATCCTCTTGCAGATTCTACAAAAAGAGTGTTTCAAAACTGTTCTATCAAAAGGAAGGTTCAACTCTGTGAGTTGATTGAATGCATCGTGAAGAACTTTCTGAGAATGCTTCTCTGTAGTTTTTAGGTGAAGATATTCCATATCCCAGCACAGGCCTCGAATTGCTCCAAATAACCACTTGCAGATTTTACCAAAAGAGTGTTTCAAAACTGCTCTTTCTACAGGTAAGTTCAAGTCTGTGAGTTGAATGCACTCAACACAAAGAAGTTTCTGAGAATGCTTCTGTTCAGTTTTTATGTGAAGATATTTCCTTTTCCAGCATAGGCCTCAAACGGCTCCAAATATCCACTTGCAGATTCTACAAAAAGAGTGTTTCCAAACTTCTCCATCAATTGGTAGGTTCAACTCTGTGAGTTGAATGAACTCATCACAAAGAAGTTTCTGAGAATCCTTCTCTCTAGTTTTTATGTGAAGATATTTCCTTTTCCAACATAGGCCTCAAGGTGCTCCGAATAAACACTTGCAAATTCTACAAACGTAATGTTTCAAGACTGTTCTATCAAAAGAAACGTTCAAGTCTGTGAGTTGAATGCACTCATCACACAGAAGTTTCTGAGAATGCTTCTGTCTAGTTTTTAGGTGAAGATATTTCCTTTTCCAGCATAGGCCTCAAAACGCTCCAAATATCCTCTTGCAGATTCTACAAAAAGAGTGTTTCAAAACTGTTCTATCAAAAGGAAGGTTCAACTCTGTGAGTTGAATGAATGCATCTTGAAGAACTTTCTGAGAATGCTTCCCTGTAGTTTTTAGGTGAAGATATTCCATATCCCAGCACAGGCCTCGAAGTGCTCCAAGTAATCACTTGCAGATTTTACCAAAAGAGTGTTTCAAAACTGCTCTTTCGACAGGTAAGTTCAAGTGTGTGAGTTGAATGCACTCAACACAAAGAAGTTTCTGAGAATGCTTCTGTTCAGTTTTTATGTGAAGATATTTCCTTTTCCAGCATAGGCCTCAAACGGCTGCAAATATAAACTTGCAGATTCTACAAAAAGAGTGTTTCCAAACTTCTCTATCAATTGGTAGGTTCAAATCTGTGAGTTGAATGAACTCATCACAAAGAAGTTTCTGAGAATCCTTCTCTCTAGTTTTTATGTGAAGATATTTCCTTTTCCAACATAGGCCTCAAGGTGCTCCGAATAAACACTTGCAGATTCTACAAACGTAATGTTTCAAGACTGTTCTATCAAAAGAAACGTTCAAGTCTGTGAGTTGAATGCACTCATCACACAGAAGTTTCTGAGAATGCTTCCGTCTAGTTTTATGTGAAGATATTTCCTTTTCCAGCATAGGCCTCAAAACGCTCCAAATATCCTCTTGCAGATTCTACAAAAAGAGTGTTTCAAAACTGTTCTATCAAAAGGAAGGTTCAACTCTGTGAGTTGAATGAATGCATCGTGAAGAACTTTCTGAGAATGCTTCTCTGTAGTTTTTAGGTGAAGATATTCCATATCCCAGCAGAGGCCTCGAAGTGCTCCAAAAAACCACTTGCAGATTTTAACAAAAGAGTGTTTCAAAACTGCTCTTTCTACAGGTAAGTTCAAGTCTGTGAGTTGAATGCACTCAACACAAAGAAGTTTCTGAGAATGCTTCTGTTCAGTTTTTATGTGAAGATATTTCCTTTTCCAACATAGGCCTCAAACGGCTCCAAATATCCACTTTCAGATTCAACAAAAAGAGTGTTTCCAAACTTCTCTATCAATTGGTAGGTTCAACTCCGTGAGTTGAATGAACTCATCACAAAGAAGTTTCTGAGAATCCTTCTCTCTAGTTTTTATGTGGAGATATTTCCTTTTCCAACATAGGCCTCAAGGTGCTCCGAATCAGCACTTGCAGATTCTACAAACGTAATGTTTCAAGACTGTTCTATCAAAAGAAACGTTCAAGTCTGTGAGTTGAATGCACTCATCACACAGAAGTTTCTGAGAATGCTTCTGTCTAGTTTTATGTGAAGATATTTCCTTTTCCAGCATAGGCCTCAAAACGCTCCAAATATCCTCTTGCAGATTCTACAAAAAGAGTGTTTCAAAACTGTTCTATCAAAAGGAAGGTTCAACTCTGTGAGTTGAATGAATGCATCATGAAGAACTTTCTGAGAATGCTTCTCTGTAGTTTTTAGGTGAAGATATTCCATATCCCAGCACAGGCCTCGAAGTGCTCCAAATAACCACTTGCAGATTTTACCAAAAGAGTGTTTCAAAACTGCTCTTTCTACAGGTAAGTTCAAGTCTGTGAGTTGAATGCACTCAACACAAAGAAGTTTCTGAGAATGCTTCTGTTCAGTTTTTATGTGAAGATATTTCCTTTTCCAGCATAGGCCTCAAACGGCTCCAAATATCCACTTGCAGATTCTACAAAAAGAGTGTTTCCAAACTTCTCCATCAATTGGTAGGTTCAACTCTGTGAGTTGAATGAACTCATCACAAAGAAGTTTCTGAGAATCCATCTCTCTAGTTTTTATGTGAAGATATTTCCTTTTCCAACATAGGCCTCAAGGTGCTCTGAATAAACACTTGCAGATTCTACAAACGTAATGTTTCAAGACTGTTCTATCAAAAGAAACGTTCAAGTCTGTGAGTTGAATGCACTCATCACACAGAAGTTTCTGAGAATGCTTCTGTCTAGTTTTTAGGTGAAGATATTTCCTTTTCCAGCATAGGCCTCAAAACGCTCCAAATATCCTCTTGCAGATTCTACAAAAAGAGTGTTTCAAAACTGTTCTATCAAAAGGAAGGTTCAACTCTGTGAGTTGAATGAATGCATCTTGAAGAACTTTCTGAGACTGCTTCCCTGTAGTTTTTAGGTGAAGATATTCCATATCCCAGCACAGGCCTCGAAGTGCTCCAAGTAATCACTTGCAGATTTTCCCAAAAGAGTGTTTCAAAACTGCTCTTTCGACAGGTAAGTTCAAGTGTGTGAGTTGAATGCACTCAACACAAAGAAGTTTCTGAGAATGCTTCTGTTCAGTTTTTATGTGAAGATATTTCCTTTTCCAGCATGGGCCTCAAACGGCTGCAAATATAAACTTGCAGATTCTACAAAAAGAGTGTTTCCAAACTTCTCTATCAATTGGTAGGTTCAACTCTGTGAGTTGAATGAACTCATCACAAAGAAGTTTCTGAGAATCCTTCTCTCTAGTTTTTATGTGAAGATATTTCCTTTTCCAACATAGGCCTCAAGGTGCTCCGAATAAACACTTGCAGATTCTACAAAGGTAATGTTTCAAGACTGTTCTATCAAAAGAAACGTTCAAGTCAGTGAGTTGAATGCACTCATCACACAGTAGTTTCTGAGAATGCTTCTGTCTAGTTTTTAGGTGAAGATATTTCCTTTTCCAGCATAGGCCTCAAAACGCTCCAAATATCCTCTTGCAGATTCTACAAAAAGAGTGTTTCAAAACTGTTCTATCAAAAGGAAGGTTCAACTCTGTGAGTTGAATGAATGCATCGTGAAGAACTTTCTGAGAATGCTTCTCTGTAGTTTTTAGGTGAAGATATTCCATATCCCAGCACAGGCGTCGAAGTGCTCCAAATAACCACTTGCAGATTTTACCAAAAGAGTGTTTCAAAACTGCTCTTTCTACAGGTAAGTTCAAGTCTGTGAGTTGAATGCACTGAACACAAAGAAGTTTCTGAGAATGCTTCTGTTCAGTTTTTATGTGAAGATATTTCCTTTTCCAGCATAGGCCTCAAACGGCTCCAAATATCCACTTGCAGATTCTACAAAAAGAGTGTTTCCAAACTTCTCTATCAATTGGTAGGTTCAACTCTGTGAGTTGAATGAACTCATCACAAAGAAGTTTCTGAGAATCCTTCTCTCTAGTTTTTATGTGAAGATATTTCCTTTTCCAACATAGGCCTCAAGGTGCTCCGAATAAACACTTGCAGATTCTACAAACGTAATGTTTCAAGACTGTTCTATCAAAAGAAACGTTCAAGTCTGTGAGTTGAATGCACTCATCACACAGAAGTTTCTGAGAATGCTTCTGTCTAGTTTTATGTGAAGATATTTCCTTTTCCAGCATAGGCCTCAAAACGCTCCAAATATCCTCTTGCAGATTCTACAAAAAGAGTGTTTCAAAACTGTTCTATCAAAAGGAAGGTTCAACTCTGTGAGTTGAATGAATGCATCGTGAAGAACTTTCTGAGAATGCTTCTCTGTAGTTTTTAGGTGAAGATATTCCATATCCCAGCAGAGGCCTCGAAGTGCTCCAAAAAACCACTTGCAGATTTTAACAAAAGAGTGTTTCAAAACTTCTCTTTCTACAGGGAAGTTCAAGTCTGTGAGTTGAATGCACTCAACACAAAGAAGTTTCTGAGAATGCTTCTGTTCAGTTTTTATGTGAAGATATTTCCTTTTCCAACATAGGCCTCAAAAGGCTCCAAATATCCACTTTCAGATTCAACAAAAAGAGTGTTTCCAAACTTCTCTATCAATTGGTAGGTTCAACTCCGTGAGTTGAATGAACTCATCACAAAGAAGTTTCTGAGAATCCTTCTCTCTAGTTTTTATGTGGAGATATTTCCTTTTCCAACATAGGCCTCAAGGTGCTCCGAATCAGCACTTGCAGATTCTACAAACGTAATGTTTGAAGACTGTTCTATCAAAAGAAACGTTCAAGTCTGTGAGTTGAATGCACTCATCACACAGAAGTTTCTGAGAATGCTTCTGTCTAGTTTTATGTGAAGATATTTCCTTTTCCAGCATAGGCCTCAAAACGCTCCAAATATCCTCTTGCAGATTCTACAAAAAGAGTGTTTCAAAACTGTTCTATCAAAAGGAAGGTTCAACTCTGTGAGTTGAATGAATGCATCATGAAGAACTTTCTGAGAATGCTTCTCTGTAGTTTTTAGGTGAAGATATTCCATATCCCAGCACAGGCCTCGAAGTGCTCCAAATAACCACTTGCAGATTTTACCAAAAGAGTGTTTCAAAACTGCTCTTTCTACAGGTAAGTTCAAGTCTGTGAGTTGAATGCACTCAACACAAAGAAGTTTCTGAGAATGCTTCTGTTCAGTTTTTATGTGGAGATATTTCCTTTTCCAGCATAGGCCTCAAACGGCTCCAAATATCCACTTGCAGATTCTACAAAAAGAGTGTTTCCAAACTTCTCTATCAATTGGTTGGTTCAACTCTCTGAGTTGAATGAACTCATCACAAAGAAGTTTCTGAGAATCCTTCTCTCTAGTTTTTATGTGAAGATATTTCCTTTTCCAACATAGGCCTCAAGGTGCTCCGAATAAACACTTGCAGATTCTACAAACGTAATGTTTCAAAACTGTTCCATCAAAAGAAACGTTCAAGTCCGTGAGTTGAATGCACTCATCACACAGAAGTTTCTGAGAATGCTTCTGTCTAGTTTTATGTGAAGATATTTCCTTTTCCAGCATAGGCCTCAAAACGCTCCAAATATCCTCTTGCAGATTCTACAAAAAGAGTGTTTCAAAACTGTTCTATCAAAAGGAAGGTTCAACTCTGTGAGTTGAATGAATGCATCTTGAAGAACTTTCTGAGAATGCTTCCCTGTAGTTTTTAGGTGAAGATATTCCATATCCCAGCACAGGCCTCGAAGTGCTCCAAGTAATCACTTGCAGATTTTACCACAAGAGTGTTTCAAAACTGCTCTTTCGACAGGTAAGTTCAAGTGTGTGAGTTGAATGCACTCAACACAAAGAAGTTTCTGAGAATGCTTCTGTTCAGTTTTTATGTGAAGATATTTCCTTTTCCAGCATAGGCCTCAAACGGCTGCAAATATAAACTTGCAGATTCTACAAAAAGAGTGTTTCCAAACTTCTCTATCAATTGGTAGGTTCAACTCTGTGAGTTGAATGAACTCATCACAAAGAAGTTTCTGAGAATCCTTCTCTCTAGTTTTTATGTGAAGATATTTCCTTTTCCAACATAGGCCTCAAGGTGCTCCGAATAAACACTTGCAGATTCTACAAACGTAATGTTTCAAGACTGTTCTATCAAAAGAAACGTTCAAGTCTGTGAGTTGAATGCACTCATCACACAGAAGTTTCTGAGAATGCTTCCGTCTAGTTTTATGTGAAGATATTTCCTTTTCCAGCATAGGCCTCAAAACGCTCCAAATATCCTCTTGCAGATTCTACAAAAAGAGTGTTTCAAAACTGTTCTATCAAAAGGAAGGTTCAACTCTGTGAGTTGAATGAATGCATCGTGAAGAACTTTCTGAGAATGCTTCTCTGTAGTTTTTAGGTGAAGATATTCCATATCCCAGCAGAGGCCTCGAAGTGCTCCAAAAAACCACTTGCAGATTTTAACAAAAGAGTGTTTCAAAACTGCTCTTTCTACAGGTAAGTTCAAGTCTGTGAGTTGAATGCACTCAACACAAAGAAGTTTCTGAGAATGCTTCTGTTCAGTTTTTATGTGAAGATATTTCCTTTTCCAACATAGGCCTCAAACGGCTCTAAATATCCACTTTCAGATTCAACAAAAAGAGTGTTTCCAAACTTCTCTATCAATTGGTAGGTTCAACTCCGTGAGTTGAATGAACTCATCACAAAGAAGTTTCTGAGAATCCTTCTCTCTAGTTTTTATGTGGAGATATTTCCTTTTCCAACATAGGCCTCAAGGTGCTCCGAATCAGCACTTGCAGATTCTACAAACGTAATGTTTCAAGACTGTTCTATCAAAAGAAACGTTCAAGTCTGTGAGTTGAATGCACTCATCACACAGAAGTTTCTGAGAATGCTTCTGTCTAGTTTTATGTGAAGATATTTCCTTTTCCAGCATAGGCCTCAAAACGCTCCAAATATCCTCTTTCAGATTCTACAAAAAGAGTGTTTCAAAACTGTTCTATCAAAAGGAAGGTTCAACTCTGTGAGTTGAATGAATGCATCATGAAGAACTTTCTGAGAATGCTTCTCTGTAGTTTTTAGGTGAAGATATTCCATATCCCAGCACAGGCCTCGAAGTGCTCCAAATAACCACTTGCAGATTTTACCAAAAGAGTGTTTCAAAACTGCTCTTTCTACAGGTAAGTTCAAGTCTGTGAGTTGAATGCACGCAACACAAAGAAGTTTCTGAGAATGCTTCTGTTCAGTTTTTATGTGAAGATATTTCCTTTTCCAGCATAGGCCTCAAACGGCTCCAAATATCCACTTGCAGATTCTACAAAAAGAGTGTTTCCAAACTTCTCCATCAATTGATAGGTTCAACTCTGTGAGTTGAATGAACTCATCACAAAGAAGTTTCTGAGAATCCATCTCTCTAGTTTTTATGTGAAGATATTTCCTTTTCCAACATAGGCCTCAAGGTGCTCCGAATAAACACTTGCAGATTCTACAAACGTAATGTTTCAAGACTGTTCTACCAAAAGAAACGTTCAAGTCTGTGAGTTGAATGCACTCATCACACAGAAGTTTCTGAGAATGCTTCTGTCTAGTTTTTAGGTGAAGATATTTCCTTTTCCAGCATAGGCCTCAAAACGCTCCAAATATCCTCTTGCAGATTCTACAAAAAGAGTGTTTCAAAACTGTTCTATCAAAAGGAAGGTTCAACTCTGTGAGTTGAATGAATGCATCTTGAAGAACTTTCTGAGACTGCTTCCCTGTAGTTTTTAGGTGAAGATATTCCATATCCCAGCACAGGCCTCGAAGTGCTCCAAGTAATCACTTGCAGATTTTCCCAAAAGAGTGTTTCAAAACTGCTCTTTCGACAGGTAAGTTCAAGTGTGTGAGTTGAATGCACTCAACACAAAGAAGTTTCTGAGAATGCTTCTGTTCAGTTTTTATGTGAAGATATTTCCTTTTCCAGCATAGGCCTCAAACGGCTGCAAATATAAACTTGCAGATTCTACAAAAAGAGTGTTTCCAAACTTCTCTATCAATTGGTAGGTTCACCTCTGTGAGTTGAATGAACTCATCACAAAGAAGTTTCTGAGAATCCTTCTCTCTAGTTTTTATGTGAAGATATTTCCTTTTCCAACATAGGCCTCAAGGTGCTCCGAATAAACACTTGCAGATTCTACAAAGGTAATGTTTCAAGACTGTTCTATCAAAAGAAACGTTCAAGTCAGTGAGTTGAATGCACTCATCACACAGTAGTTTCTGAGAATGCTTCTGTCTAGTTTTTAGGTGAAGATATTTCCTTTTCCAGCATAGGCCTCAAAACGCTCCAAATATCCTCTTGCAGATTCTACAAAAAGAGTGTTTCAAAACTGTTCTATCAAAAGGAAGGTTCAACTCTGTGAGTTGAATGAATGCATCGTGAAGAACTTTCTGAGAATGCTTCTCTGTAGTTTTTAGGTGAAGATATTCCATATCCCAGCACAGGCGTCGAAGTGCTCCAAATAACCACTTGCAGATTTTACCAAAAGAGTGTTTCAAAACTGCTCTTTCTACAGGTAAGTTCAAGTCTGTGAGTTGAATGCACTGAACACAAAGAAGTTTCTGAGAATGCTTCTGTTCAGTTTTTATGTGAAGATATTTCCTTTTCCAGCATAGGCCTCAAACGGCTCCAAATATCCACTTGCAGATTCTACAAAAAGAGTGTTTCCAAACTTCTCTATCAATTGGTAGGTTCAACTCTGTGAGTTGAATGAACTCATCACAAAGAAGTTTCTGAGAATCCTTCTCTCTAGTTTTTATGTGAAGATATTTCCTTTTCCAACATAGGCCTCAAGGTGCTCCGAATAAACACTTGCAGATTCTACAAACGTAATGTTTCAAGACTGTTCTATCAAAAGAAACGTTCAAGTCTGTGAGTTGAATGCACTCATCACACAGAAGTTTCTGAGAATGCTTCTGTCTAGTTTTATGTGAAGATATTTCCTTTTCCAGCATAGGCCTCAAAACGCTCCAAATATCCTCTTGCAGATTCTACAAAAAGAGTGTTTCAAAACTGTTCTATCAAAAGGAAGGTTCAACTCTGTGAGTTGAATGAATGCATCATGAAGAACTTTCTGAGAATGCTTCTCTGTAGTTTTTAGGTGAAGATATTCCATATCCCAGCACAGGCCTCGAAGTGCTCCAAATAACCACTTGCAGATTTTACCAAAAGAGTGTTTCAAAACTGCTCTTTCTACAGGTAAGTTCAAGTCTGTGAGTTGAATGCACTCAACACAAAGAAGTTTCTGAGAATGCTTCTGTTCAGTTTTTATGTGGAGGTATTTCCTTTTCCAGCATAGGCCTCAAACGGCTCCAAATATCCACTTGCAGATTCTACAAAAAGAGTGTTTCCAAACTTCTCTATCAATTGGTTGGTTCAACTCTCTGAGTTGAATGAACTCATCACAAAGAAGTTTCTGAGAATCCTTCTCTCTAGTTTTTATGTGAAGATATTTCCTTTTCCAACATAGGCCTCAAGGTGCTCCGAATAAACACTTGCAGATTCTACAAACGTAATGTTTCAAAACTGTTCTATCAAAAGAAACGTTCAAGTCCGTGAGTTGAATGCACTCATCACACAGAAGTTTCTGAGAATGCTTCTGTCTAGTTTTTAGGTGAAGATACTTGATTTTCCAGCATAGGCCTCAAAACGCTCCAAATATCCTCTTGCAGATTCTACAAAAAGAGTGTTTCAAAACTGTTCTATCAAAAGGAAGGTTCAACTCTGTGATTTGAATGAATGCATCGTGAAGAACTTTCTGAGATTGCTTCTCTGTAGTTTTTAGGTGAAGATATTCCATATCCCAGCACAGGCCTCGAAGTGCTCCAAAGAACCACTTGCAGATTTTACCAAAAGAGTGTTTCAAAACTGCTCTTTCTACAGGTAAGTTCAAGTCTGTGAGTTGAATGCACTCAACACAAAGAAGTTTCTGAGAATGCTTCTGTTCAGTTTTTATGTGAAGATATTTCCTTTTCCAACATAGGCCTCAAACGGCTCCAAATATCCACTTTCAGATTCTACAAAAAGAGTGTTTCCAAACTTCTCTATCAATTGGTAGGTTCAACTCCGTGAGTTGAATGAACTCATCACAAAGAAGTTTCTGAGAATCCTTCTCTCTAGTTTTTATGTGAAGATATTACCTTTTCCAACACAGGCCTCAAGGTGCTCCGAACAAGCAGTTGCAGATTCTACAAACGTAATGTTTCAAGACTGTTCTATCAAAAGAAACGTTCAAGTCTGTCAGTTGAATGCACTCATCACACAGAAGTTTCTGAGAATGCTTCTGTCTAGTTTTTAGGTGAAGATATTTCCTTTTCCAGCATAGGCCTCAAAACGCTCCAAATATCCTCTTGCAGATTCTACAAAAAGAGTGTTTCAAAACTGTTCTATCAAAAGGAAGGTTCAACTCTGTGAGTTGAATGAATGCATCGTGAAGAACTTTCTGAGAATGCTTCTCTGTAGTTTTTAGGTGAAGATATTCCATATCCCAGCACAGGCCTTGAAGTGCTCCAAATAACCACTTGCAGATTTTACCAAAAGAGTGTTTCAAAACTGCTCTTTCTACAGGTAAGTTCAAGTCTGCGAGTTGAATGCACTCAACACAAAGAAGTTTCTGAGAATGCTTCTATTCAGTTTTTATGTGAAGATATTTCCTTTTCCAGCATAGGCCTCAAACGGCTCCAAATATCCACTTGCAGATTCTACAAAAAGAGTGTTTCCAAACTTCTCTATCAATTGGTAGGTTCAACTCTGTGAGTTGAATGAACTCATCACAAAGCAGTTTCTGAGAATCCTTCTCTCTAGTTTTTATGTGAAGATATTTCCTTTTCCAACATAGGCCTCAAAGTGCTCCGAATAAACACTTGCAGATTCTACAAACGTAATGTTTCAAGACTGCTCTATCAAAAGAAACGTTCAAGTCTGTGAGTTGAATGCACTCATCACACAGAAGTTTCTGAGAATGCTTCTGTCTAGTTTTATGTGAAGATATTTCCTTTTCCAGCATAGGCCTCAAAACGCTCCAAATATCCTCTTGCAGATTCTACAAAAAGAGTGTTTCAAAACTGTTCTATCAAAAGGAAGGTTCAACTCTGTGAGTTGAATGAATGCATCGTGAAGAACTTTCTGAGAATGCTTCTCTGTAGTTTTTAGGTGAAGATATTCCATATCCCAGCACAGGCCTCAAAGTGCTCCAAATAACCACTTGTAGATTTTACCAAAAGAGTGTTTCAAAACTGCTCTTTCTACAGGTAAGTTCAAGTCTGTGAGTTGAATCCACTCAAGACAAAGAAGTTTCTGAGAATGCTTCTGTTCAGTTTTTATGTGAAGATATTTCCTTTTCCAGCATAGGCCTCAAACGGCTCCAAATATCCATGGCAGATTCTACAAAAAGAGTGTTTCCAAACTTCTCTATCAATTGGTAGGTTCAACTCTGAGTTGAATGAACTGATCACAAAGAAGTTTCTGCGAATCCTTCTCCCTAGCTTTTATGTGAAGATATTTCCTTTTCCAACATAGGCCTCAAGGTGCTCCGAATAAACACTTGCAGATTCTACAAACGTAATGTTTCAAGACTGTTCTATCAAAAGAAACGTTCAAGTCTGTGAGTTGAATGCACTCATCACACAGAAGTTTCTGAGAATGCTTCTGTCTAGTTTTTAGGTGAAGATATTTCCTTTTCCAGCATAGGCCTCAAAACGCTCCAAATATCCTCTTGCAGATTCTACAAAAAGAGTGTTTCAAAACTGTTCTATCAAAAGGAAGGTTCAACTCTGTGAGTTGAATGATTGCATCGTGAAGAACTTTCTGAGAATGCTTCTCTGTAGTTTTTAGGTGAAGATATTCCATATCGCAGCACAGGCCTCGAAGTGCTCCAAATAACCACCTGCAGATTTTACCAAAAGAGTGTTTCAAAACTGCTCTTTCTACAGGTAAGTTCAAGTCTGTGAGTTGAATGCACTCAACACAAAGAAGTTTCTGAGAATGCTTCTGTTCAGTTTTTATGTGAAGATATTTCCTTTTCCAGCATAGGCCTCAAACGGCTCCAAATATCCACTTGCAGATTCTACAAAAAGAGTGTTTCCAAACTTCTCTATCAATTGGTAGGTTCAACTCTGTGAGTTGAATGAACTCATCACAAAGAAGTTTCTGAGAATCCTTCTCTCTAGTTTTTATGTGAAGATATTTCCTTTTCCAACATAGGCCTCAAGGAGCTCCGAATAAACACTTGCAGATTCTACAAACGTAATGTTTCAAAAGTGTTCTATCAAAAGAAATGTTCAAGTCCATGAGTTGAATGCACTCATCACACAGAAGTTTCTGAGAATGCTTCTGTCTACTTTTTAGGTGAAGATATTTCATTTTCCAGCATAGGCCACAAAACGCTCCAAATATCCTCTTGCAGATTCTACAAAAAGAGTGTTTCAAAACTGTTCTATCAAAAGGAAGGTTCAACTCTGTGATTTGAATGAATGCATCGTGAAGAACTTTCTGAGATTGCTTCTCTGTAGTTTTTAGGTGAAGATATTCCATATCCCAGCACAGGCCTCGAAGTGCTCCAAATAATCACTTGCAGATTTTACCAAAAGGGTGTTTCAAAACTGCTCTTTCTACAGGTAAGTTCAAGTCTGTGAGTTGAATGCACTCAACACAAAGAAGTTTCTGAGAATGCTTCTGTTCAGTTTTTATGTGAAGATATTTCCTTTTCAAACATAGGCCTCAAACGGCTCCAAATATCCACTTTCAGATTCTACAAAAAGAGTGTTTCCAAACTTCTCTATCAATTGGTATGTTCAACTCCGTGAGTTGAATGAACTGATCACAAAGAAGTTTCTGAGAATCCTTCTCTCTAGTTTTTATGTGAAGATATTTCCTTTTCCAACATAGGCCTCAAGGTGCTCCCAATAAGCACTTGCAGATTCTACAAACGTAATGTTTCAAGACTGTTCTATCAAAAGAAACGTTCAAGCCTGTGAGTTGAATGCACTCATCACACAGAAGTTTCTGAGAATGCTTCTGTCTAGTTTTATGTGAAGATATTTCCTTTTCCAGCATAGGCCTCAAAACGCTACAAATATCCTCTTGCAGATTCTACAAAAAGAGTGTTTCAAAACTGTTCTATCAAAAGGAAGGTTCAACTCTGTGAGTTGAATGGATGCATCGTGAAGAACTTTCTGAGAATGCTTCTCTGTAGTTTTTAGGTGAAGATATTCCATATCCCAGCACAGGCCTCGAAGTGCTCCAAATAACCACTTGCAGATTTTACCAAAAGAGTGTTTCAAAACTGCTCTTTCTACAGGTAAGTTCAAGTCTGTGAGTTGAATGCACTCAACACAAAGAAGTTTCTGAGAATGCTTCTGTTCAGTTTTTCTGTGAAGATATTTCCTTTTCCAGCATAGGCCTCAAACGGCTCCAAATATCCACTTGCAGATTCTACAAAAAGAGTGTTTCCAAACTTCTCTATCAATTGGTAGGTTCAACTCTGTGAGTTGAATGAACTCATCACAAAGAAGTTTCTGAGAATCCTTCTCTCTGGTTTTTATGTGAAGATATTTCCTTTTCCAACATAGGCCTCAAGGTGCTCCGAATAATCACTTGCAGATTCTACAAACGTAATGTTTCAAGACTGTTCTATCAAAAGAAACGTTCAAGTCTGTGAGTTGAATGCACTCATCACACAGAAGTTTCTGAGAATGCTTCTGTCTAGTTTTATGCGAAGATATTTCCTTTTCCAACATAGGCCTCAAAACGCTCCAAATATCCTCTTGCAGATTCTACAAAAAGAGTGTTTCAAAACTGTTCTATCAAAAGGAAGGTTCAACTCTGTGAGTTGAATGAATGCATCATGAAGAACTTTCTGAGAATGCTGCTCTGTAGTTTTTAGGTGAAGATATTCCATATCCCAGCACAGGCCTCAAAGTGCTCCAAATAACCACTTGCAGATTTTACCAAAAGAGTGTTTCAAAACTGCTCTTTCTACAGGTAAGTTCAAGTCTGTGAGTTGAATGCACTCAACACAAAGAAGTTTCTGAGAATGCTTCTGTTCAGTTTTTATGTGAAGATATTTCCTTTTCCAGCATAGGCCTCAAACGGCTCCAAATATCCACTTGCAGATTCTACAAAAAGAGTGTTTCCAAACTTCTCTATCAATTGGTATGTTCAACTCTGTGAGTTCAATGAACTCATCACAAAGAAGTTTCTGAGAATCCATCTCTCTAGTTTTTATGTGAAGATATTTCCTTTTCCAACATAGGCCTCAAGGTGCTCCGAATAAACACTTGTAGATTCTACAAACGTAATGTTTCATAACTGTTCTATCAAAAGAAACGTTCAAGTCTGTGAGTTGAATGCACTCATCACACAGAAGTTTCTGAGAATGCTTCTGTCTAGTTTTTAGGTGAAGAAATTTCCTTTTCCAGCATAGGCCTCAAAGCGCTCCAAATATCCTCTTGCAGATTCTACAAAAAGAGTGTTTCAAAACTGTTCTATCAAAAGGAAGGTTCAACTCTGTGAGTTGAATGAATGCATCATGAAGAAGTTTCTGAGAATGCTTCTCTGTAGTTTTTAGGTGAAGATATTCCATATCCCAGCACAGGCCTCGAAGTGCTCCAAATAACCACTTGCAGATTTTACCAAAAGTGTGTTTCAAAACTGCTCTTTCTACAGGTAAGTTCAAGTCTGTGAGTTGAATGCACTCAACACAAAGAAGTTTCTGAGAATGCTTCTGTTCAGTTTTTATGTGAAGATATTTCCTTTTCCAGCATAGGCCTCAAAGGGCTCCAAATATCCACTTGCAGATTCTACAAAAAGAGTGTTTCCAAACTTCTCTATCAATTGGTAGGTTCAACTCTGTGAGTTGAATGAACTCATCACAAAGAAGTTTCTGAGAATCCATCTCTCTAGTTTTTATGTGAAGATATTTCCTTTTCCAACATAGGCCTCAAGGTGCTCCGAATAAACACTTGCAGATTCTACAAACGTAATGTTTCAAAACTGTTCTCTCAAAAGAAACGTTCAAGTCTGTGAGTTGAATGCACTCATCACACAGAAGTTTCTGAGAATGCTTCTGTCTAGTTTTTAGGTGAAGAAATTTCCTTTTCCAGCATAGGCCTCAAAGCGCTCCAAATATCCTCTTGCAGATTCTACAAAAAGAGTGTTTCAAAACTGTTCTATCAAAAGGAAGGTTCAACTCTGTGAGTTGAATGAATGCATCGTGAAGAACTTTCTGAGAATGCTTCTCTGTAGTTTTTAGGTGAAGATATTCCATATCCCAGCACAGGCCTCGAAGTGCTCCAAATAACCACTTGCAGATTTTACCAAAAGAGTGTTTCAAAACTGCTCTTTCTACAGGTAAGTTCAAGTCTGTGAGTTGAATGCACTCAACACAAAGAAGTTTGTGAGAATGCTTCTGTTCAGTTTTTATGTGAAGATATTTCCTTTTCCAGCATAGGCCTCAAACGGCTCCAAATATCCACTTGCAGATTCTACAAAAAGAGTGTTTCCAAACTTCTCCATCAATTGGTAGGTTCAACTCTGTGAGTTGAATGAACTCATCACAAAGAAGTTTCTGAGAATCCTTCTCTCTAGTTTTTATGTGAAGATATTACCTTTTCCAACATAGGCCTCAAGGTGCTCTGAATAAACACTTGCAGATTCTACAAACGTAATGTTTCAAGACTGTTCTATCAAAAGAAACGTTCAAGTCTGTGAGTTGAATGCACTCATCACACAGAAGTTTCTGAGAATGCTTCTGTCTAGTTTTATGTGAAGATATTTCCTTTTCCAGCATAGGCCTCAAAACGCTCCAAATATCCTGTTGCACATTCTACAAAAAGAGTGTTTCAAAACTGTTCTATCAAAAGGAAGGTTCAACTCTGTGAGTTGAATGAATGCATCGTGAAGAACTTTCTGAGAATGCTTCTCTGTAGTTTTTAGGTGAAGATATTCCATATCCCAGCACAGGCCTCGAAGTGCTCCAAATAACCACTTGCAGATTTTACCAAAAGAGTGTTTCAAAACTGCTCTTTCTACAGATAATTTCACGTCTGTGAGTTGAATGCACTCAACACAAAGAAGTTTCTGAGAATGCTTCTGTTCAGTTTTTATGTGAAGATATTTCCTTTTCCAGCATAGGCCTCAAACGGCTCCAAATATCCACTTGCAGATTCTACAAAAAGAGTGTTTCCAAACTTCTCTATCAATTAGTAGGTTCAACTCTGTGAGTTCAATGAACTCATCACAAAGAAGTTTCTGAGAATCCTTCTCTCTAGTTTTTATGTGAAGATATTTCCTTTTCCAACATAGGCCTCAAGGTGCTCCAAATAAGCACTTGCAGATTCTACAAACGTAATGTTTCAAGACTGTTCTATCAAAAGAAACGTTCAAGTCTGTGAGTTGAATGCACTCATCACACAGAAGTTTCTGAGAATGCTTCTGTCTAGTTTTTAGGTGAAGATATTTCCTTTTCCAGCATAGGCCTCAAAACGCTCCAAATATCCTCTTGCAGATTCTACAAAAAGAGTGTTTCAAAACTGTTCTATCAAAAGGAAGGTTCAACTCTGTGAGTTGATTGAATGCATCGTGAAGAACTTTCTGAGAATGCTTCTCTGTAGTTTTTAGGTGAAGATATTCCATATCCCAGCACAGGCCTCGAATTGCTCCAAATAACCACTTGCAGATTTTACCAAAAGAGTGTTTCAAAACTGCTCTTTCTACAGGTAAGTTCAAGTCTGTGAGTTGAATGCACTCAACACAAAGAAGTTTCTGAGAATGCTTCTGTTCAGTTTTTATGTGAAGATATTTCCTTTTCCAGCATAGGCCTCAAACGGCTCCAAATATCCACTTGCAGATTCTACAAAAAGAGTGTTTCCAAACTTCTCCATCAATTGGTAGGTTCAACTCTGTGATTTGAATGAACTCATCACAAAGAAGTTTCTGAGAATCCTTCTCTCTAGTTTTTATGTGAAGATATTTCCTTTTCCAACATAGGCCTCAAGGTGTTCCGAATAAACACTTGCAGATTCTACAAACGTAATGTTTCAAAACTGTTCTATCAAAAGAAACTTTCAAGTCTGTGAGTTGAATGCACTCATCACACAGAAGTTTCTGAGAATGCTTCTGTCTAGTTTTTAGGTGAAGATATTTCCTTTTCCAGCATAGGCCTCAAAGCGCTCCAAATATCCTCTTGCAGATTCTACAAAAAGAGTGTTTCAAAACTGTTCTATCAAAAGGAAGGTTCAACTCTGTGAGATGAATGAATGCATCATGAAGAACTTTCTGAGAATGCTTCTCTGTAGTTTTTAGGTGAAGATATTCCATATCCCAGCACAGGCCTCGAAGTGCTCCAAATAACCACTTGCAGATTTTACCAAAAGAGTGTTTCAAAACTGTTCTTTCTACAGGTAAGTTCAAGTCTGTGAGTTGAATGCACTCAACACAAAGAAGTTTCTGAGAATGCTTCTGTTCAGTTTTTATGTGAAGATATTTCCTTTTCCAGCATAGGCCTCAAACGGCTCCAAATATCCACTTGCAGATTCTACAAAAAGAGTGTTTCCAAACTTCTCCATCAATTGGTAGGTTCAACTCTGTGAGTTGAATGAACTCATCACAAAGAAGTTTCTGAGAATCCTTCTCTCTAGTTTTTATGTGAAGATATTTCCTTTTCCAACATAGGCCTCAAGGTGCTCCGAATAAACACTTGCAAATTCTACAAACGTAATGTTTCAAGACTGTTCTATCAAAAGAAACGTTCAAGTCTGTGAGTTGAATGCACTCATCACACAGAAGTTTCTGAGAATGCTTCTGTCTAGTTTTTAGGTGAAGATATTTCCTTTTCCAGCATAGGCCTCAAAACGCTCCAAATATCCTCTTGCAGATTCTACAAAAAGAGTGTTTCAAAACTGTTCTATCAAAAGGAAGGTTCAACTCTGTGAGTTGAATGAATGCATCTTGAAGAACTTTCTGAGAATGCTTCCCTGTAGTTTTTATGTGAAGATATTCCATATCCCAGCACAGGCCTCGAAGTGCTCCAAGTAATCACTTGCAGATTTTACCAAAAGAGTGTTTCAAAACTGCTCTTTCGACAGGTAAGTTCAAGTGTGTGAGTTGAATGCACTCAACACAAAGAAGTTTCTGAGAATGCTTCTGTTCAGTTTTTATGTGAAGATATTTCCTTTTCCAGCATAGGCCTCAAACGGCTGCAAATATAAACTTGCAGATTCTACAAAAAGAGTGTTTCCAAACTTCTCTATCAATTGGTAGGTTCAAATCTGTGAGTTGAATGAACTCATCACAAAGAAGTTTCTGAGAATCCTTCTCTCTAGTTTTTATGTGAAGATATTTCCTTTTCCAACATAGGCCTCAAGGTGCTCCGAATAAACACTTGCAGATTCTACAAACGTAATGTTTCAAGACTGTTCTATCAAAAGAAACGTTCAAGTCTGTGAGTTGAATGCACTCATCACACAGAAGTTTCTGAGAATGCTTCCGTCTAGTTTTATGTGAAGATATTTCCTTTTCCAGCATAGGCCTCAAAACGCTCCAAATATCCTCTTGCAGATTCTACAAAAAGAGTGTTTCAAAACTGTTCTATCAAAAGGAAGGTTCAACTCTGTGAGTTGAATGAATGCATCGTGAAGAACTTTCTGAGAATGCTTCTCTGTAGTTTTTAGGTGAAGATATTCCATATCCCAGCAGAGGCCTCGAAGTGCTCCAAAAAACCACTTGCAGATTTTAACAAAAGAGTGTTTCAAAACTGCTCTTTCTACAGGTAAGTTCAAGTCTGTGAGTTGAATGCACTCAACACAAAGAAGTTTCTGAGAATGCTTCTGTTCAGTTTTTATGTGAAGATATTTCCTTTTCCAACATAGGCCTCAAACGGCTCCAAATATCCACTTTCATATTCAACAAAAAGAGTGTTTCCAAACTTCTCTATCAATTGGTAGGTTCAACTCCGTGAGTTGAATGAACTCATCACAAAGAAGTTTCTGAGAATCCTTCTCTCTAGTTTTTATGTGGAGATATTTCCTTTTCCAACATAGGCCTCAAGGTGCTCCGAATCAGCACTTGCAGATTCTACAAACGTAATGTTTCAAGACTGTTCTATCAAAAGAAACGTTCAAGTCTGTGAGTTGAATGCACTCATCACACAGAAGTTTCTGAGAATGCTTCTGTCTAGTTTTATGTGAAGATATTTCCTTTTCCAGCATAGGCCTCAAAACGCTCCAAATATCCTCTTGCAGATTCTACAAAAAGAGTGTTTCAAAACTGTTCTATCAAAAGGAAGGTTCAACTCTGTGAGTTGAATGAATGCATCATGAAGAACTTTCTGAGAATGCTTCTCTGTAGTTTTTAGGTGAAGATATTCCATATCCCAGCACAGGCCTCGAAGTGCTCCAAATAACCACTTGCAGATTTTACCAAAAGAGTGTTTCAAAACTGCTCTTTCTACAGGTAAGTTCAAGTCTGTGAGTTGAATGCACTCAACACAAAGAAGTTTCTGAGAATGCTTCTGTTCAGTTTTTATGTGAAGATATTTCCTTTTCCAGGATAGGCCTCAAACGGCTCCAAATATCCACTTGCAGATTCTACAAAAAGAGTGTTTCCAAACTTCTCCATCAATTGGTAGGTTCAACTCTGTGAGTTGAATGAACTCATCACAAAGAAGTTTCTGAGAATCCATCTCTCTAGTTTTTATGTGAAGATATTTCCTTTTCCAACATAGGCCTCAAGGTGCTCTGAATAAACACTTGCAGATTCTACAAACGTAATGTTTCAAGACTGTTCTATCAAAAGAAACGTTCAAGTCTGTGAGTTGAATGCACTCATCACACAGAAGTTTCTGAGAATGCTTCTGTCTAGTTTTTAGGTGAAGATATTTCCTTTTCCAGCATAGGCCTCAAAACGCTCCAAATATCCTCTTGCAGATTCTACAAAAAGAGTGTTTCAAAACTGTTCTATCAAAAGGAAGGTTCAACTCTGTGAGTTGAATGAATGCATCTTGAAGAACTTTCTGAGACTGCTTCCCTGTAGTTTTTAGGTGAAGATATTCCATATCCCAGCACAGGCCTCGAAGTGCTCCAAGTAATCACTTGCAGATTTTCCCAAAAGAGTGTTTCAAAACTGCTCTTTCGACAGGTAAGTTCAAGTGTGTGAGTTGAATGCACTCAACACAAAGAAGTTTCTGAGAATGCTTCTGTTCAGTTTTTATGTGAAGATATTTCCTTTTCCAGCATAGGCCTCAAACGGCTGCAAATATAAACTTGCAGATTCTACAAAAAGAGTGTTTCCAAACTTCTCTATCAATTGGTAGGTTCAACTCTGTGAGTTGAATGAACTCATCACAAAGAAGTTTCTGAGAATCCTTCTCTCTAGTTTTTATGTGAAGATATTTCCTTTTCCAACATAGGCCTCAAGGTGCTCCGAATAAACACTTGCAGATTCTACAAAGGTAATGTTTCAAGACTGTTCTATCAAAAGAAACGTTCAAGTCAGTGAGTTGAATGCACTCATCACACAGTAGTTTCTGAGAATGCTTCTGTCTAGTTTTTAGGTGAAGATATTTCCTTTTCCAGCATAGGCCTCAAAACGCTCCAAATATCCTCTTGCAGATTCTACAAAAAGAGTGTTTCAAAACTGTTCTATCAAAAGGAAGGTTCAACTCTGTGAGTTGAATGAATGCATCGTGAAGAACTTTCTGAGAATGCTTCTCTGTAGTTTTTAGGTGAAGATATTCCATATCCCAGCACAGGCGTCGAAGTGCTCCAAATAACCACTTGCAGATTTTACCAAAAGAGTGTTTCAAAACTGCTCTTTCTACAGGTAAGTTCAAGTCTGTGAGTTGAATGCACTGAACACAAAGAAGTTTCTGAGAATGCTTCTGTTCAGTTTTTATGTGAAGATATTTCCTTTTCCAGCATAGGCCTCAAACGGCTCCAAATATCCACTTGCAGATTCTACAAAAAGAGTGTTTCCAAACTTCTCTATCAATTGGTAGGTTCAACTCTGTGAGTTGAATGAACTCATCACAAAGAAGTTTCTGAGAATCCTTCTCTCTAGTTTTTATGTGAAGATATTTCCTTTTCCAACATAGGCCTCAAGGTGCTCCGAATAAACACTTGCAGATTCTACAAACGTAATGTTTCAAGACTGTTCTATCAAAAGAAACGTTCAAGTCTGTGAGTTGAATGCACTCATCACACAGAAGTTTCTGAGAATGCTTCTGTCTAGTTTTATGTGAAGATATTTCCTTTTCCAGCATAGGCCTCAAAACGCTCCAAATATCCTCTTGCAGATTCTACAAAAAGAGTGTTTCAAAACTGTTCTATCAAAAGGAAGGTTCAACTCTGTGAGTTGAATGAATGCATCGTGAAGAACTTTCTGAGAATGCTTCTCTGTAGTTTTTAGGTGAAGATATTCCATATCCCAGCAGAGGCCTCGAAGTGCTCCAAAAAACCACTTGCAGATTTTAACAAAAGAGTGTTTCAAAACTTCTCTTTCTACAGGTAAGTTCAAGTCTGTGAGTTGAATGCACTCAACACAAAGAAGTTTCTGAGAATGCTTCTGTTCAGTTTTTATGTGAAGATATTTCCTTTTCCAACATAGGCCTCAAAAGGCTCCAAATATCCACTTTCAGATTCAACAAAAAGAGTGTTTCCAAACTTCTCTATCAATTGGTAGGTTCAACTCCGTGAGTTGAATGAACTCATCACAAAGAAGTTTCTGAGAATCCTTCTCTCTAGTTTTTATGTGGAGATATTTCCTTTTCCAACATAGGCCTCAAGGTGCTCCGAATCAGCACTTGCAGATTCTACAAACGTAATGTTTGAAGACTGTTCTATCAAAAGAAACGTTCAAGTCTGTGAGTTGAATGCACTCATCACACAGAAGTTTCTGAGAATGCTTCTGTCTAGTTTTATGTGAAGATATTTCCTTTTCCAGCATAGGCCTCAAAACGCTCCAAATATCCTCTTGCAGATTCTACAAAAAGAGTGTTTCAAAACTGTTCTATCAAAAGGAAGGTTCAACTCTGTGAGTTGAATGAATGCATCATGAAGAACTTTCTGAGAATGCTTCTCTGTAGTTTTTAGGTGAAGATATTCCATATCCCAGCACAGGCCTCGAAGTGCTCCAAATAACCACTTGCAGATTTTACCAAAAGAGTGTTTCAAAACTGCTCTTTCTACAGGTAAGTTCAAGTCTGTGAGTTGAATGCACTCAACACAAAGAAGTTTCTGAGAATGCTTCTGTTCAGTTTTTATGTGGAGATATTTCCTTTTCCAGCATAGGCCTCAAACGGCTCCAAATATCCACTTGCAGATTCTACAAAAAGAGTGTTTCCAAACTTCTCTATCAATTGGTTGGTTCAACTCTCTGAGTTGAATGAACTCATCACAAAGAAGTTTCTGAGAATCCTTCTCTCTAGTTTTTATGTGAAGATATTTCCTTTTCCAACATAGGCCTCAAGGTGCTCCGAATAAACACTTGCAGATTCTACAAACGTAATGTTTCAAAACTGTTCCATCAAAAGAAACGTTCAAGTCCGTGAGTTGAATGCACTCATCACACAGAAGTTTCTGAGAATTCTTCTGTCTAGTTTTTAGGTGAAGATACTTCATTTTCCAGCATAGGCCTCAAAACGCTCCAAATATCCTCTTGCAGATTCTACAAAAAGAGTGTTTCAAAACTGTTCTATCAAAAGGAAGGTTCAACTCTGTGATTTGAATGAATGCATCGTGAAGAACTTTCTGAGATTGCTTCTCTGTAGTTTTTAGGTGAAGATATTCCATATCCCAGCACAGGCCTCGAAGTGCTCCAAATAACCACTTGCAGATTTTACCAAAAGAGTGTTTCAAAACTGCTCTTTCTACAGGTAAGTTCAAGTCTGTGAGTTGAATGCACTCAACACAAAGAAGTTTCTGAGAATGCTTCTGTTCAGTTTTTATGTGAAGATATTTCCTTTTCCAACATAGGCCTCAAACGGCTCCAAATATCCACTTTCAGATTCTACAAAAAGAGTGTTTCCAAACTTCTCTATCAATTGGTAGGTTCAACTCCGTGAGTTGAATGAACTCATCACAAAGAAGTTTCTGAGAATACTTCTCTCTAGTTTTTATGTGAAGATATTACCTTTTCCAACACAGGCCTCAAGGTGCTCCGAACAAGCAGTTGCAGATTCTACAAACGTAATGTTTCAAGACTGTTCTATCAAAAGAAACGTTCAAGTCTGTGAGTTGAATGCACTCATCACACAGAAGTTTCTGAGAATGCTTCTGTCTAGTTTTTAGGTGAAGATATTTCCTTTTCCAGCATAGGCCTCAAAACGCTCCAAATATCCTCTTGCAGATTCTACAAAAAGAGTGTTTCAAAACTGTTCTATCAAAAGGAAGGTTCAACTCTGTGAGTTGAATGAATGCATCGTGAAGAACTTTCTGAGAATGCTTCTCTGTAGTTTTTAGGTGAAGATATTCCATATCCCAGCACAGGCCTTGAAGTGCTCCAAATAACCACTTGCAGATTTTACCAAAAGAGTGTTTCAAAACTGCTCTTTCTACAGGTAAGTTCAAGTCTGCGAGTTGAATGCACTCAACACAAAGAAGTTTCTGAGAATGCTTCTATTCAGTTTTTATGTGAAGATATTTCCTTTTCCAGCATAGGCCTCAAACGGCTCCAAATATCCACTTGCAGATTCTACAAAAAGAGTGTTTCCAAACTTCTCTGTCAATTGGTAGGTTCAACTCTGTGAGTTGAATGAACTCATCACAAAGCAGTTTCTGAGAATCCTTCTCTCTAGTTTTTATGTGAAGATATTTCCTTTTCCAACATAGGCCTCAAAGTGCTCCGAATAAACACTTGCAGATTCTACAAACGTAATGTTTCAAGACTGCTCTATCAAAAGAAACGTTCAAGTCTGTGAGTTGAATGCACTCATCACACAGAAGTTTCTGAGAATGCTTCTGTCTAGTTTTATGTGAAGATATTTCCTTTTCCAGCATAGGCCTCAAAACGCTCCAAATATCCTCTTGCAGATTCTACAAAAAGAGTGTTTCAAAACTGTTCTATCAAAAGGAAGGTTCAACTCTGTGAGTTGAATGAATGCATCTTGAAGAACTTTCTGAGAATGCTTCCCTGTAGTTTTTAGGTGAAGATATTCCATATCCCAGCACAGGCCTCGAAGTGCTCCAAGTAATCACTTGCAGATTTTACCACAAGAGTGTTTCAAAACTGCTTTTTCGACAGGTAAGTTCAAGTGTGTGAGTTGAATGCACTCAACACAAAGAAGTTTCTGAGAATGCTTCTGTTCAGTTTTTATGTGGAGATATTTCCTTTTCCAGCATAGGCCTCAAACGGCTGCAAATATAAACTTGCAGATTCTACAAAAAGAGTGTTTCCAAACTTCTCTATCAATTGGTAGGTTCAACTCTGTGAGTTGAATGAACTCATCACAAAGAAGTTTCTGAGAATCCTTCTCTCTAGTTTTTATGTGAAGATATTTCCTTTTCCAACATAGGCCTCAAGGTGCTCCGAATAAACACTTGCAGATTCTACAAACGTAATGTTTCAAGACTGTTCTATCAAAAGAAACGTTCAAGTCTGTGAGTTGAATGCACTCATCACACAGAAGTTTCTGAGAATGCTTCCGTCTAGTTTTATGTGAAGATATTTCCTTTTCCAGCATAGGCCTCAAAACGCTCCAAATATCCTCTTGCAGATTCTACAAAAAGAGTGTTTCAAAACTGTTCTATCAAAAGGAAGGTTCAACTCTGTGAGTTGAATGAACGCATCGTGAAGAACTTTCTGAGAATGCTTCTCTGTAGTTTTTAGGTGAAGATATTCCATATCCCAGCAGAGGCCTCGAAGTGCTCCAAAAAACCACTTGCAGATTTTAATAAAAGAGTGTTTCAAAACTGCTCTTTCTACAGGTAAGTTCAAGTCTGTGAGTTGAATGCACTCAACACAAAGAAGTTTCTGAGAATGCTTCTGTTCAGTTTTTATGTGAAGATATTTCCTTTTCCAACATAGGCCTCAAACGGCTCCAAATATCCACTTTCAGATTCAACAAAAAGAGTGTTTCCAAACTTCTCTATCAATTGGTAGGTTCAACTCCGTGAGTTGAATGAACTCATCACAAAGAAGTGTCTGAGAATCCTTCTCTCTAGTTTTTATGTGGAGATATTTCCTTTTCCAACATAGGCCTCAAGGTGCTCCGAATCAGCACTTGCAGATTCTACAAACGTAATGTTTCAAGACTGTTCTATCAAAAGAAACGTTCAAGTCTGTGAGTTGAATGCACTCATCACACAGAAGTTTCTGAGAATGCTTCTGTCTAGTTTTATGTGAAGATATTTCCTTTTCCAGCATAGGCCTCAAAACGCTCCAAATATCCTCTTTCAGATTCTACAAAAAGAGTGTTTCAAAACTGTTCTATCAAAAGGAAGGTTCAACTCTGTGAGTTGAATGAATGCATCATGAAGAACTTTCTGAGAATGCTTCTCTGTAGTTTTTAGGTGAAGATATTCCATATCCCAGCACAGGCCTCGAAGTGCTCCAAATAACCACTTGCAGATTTTACCAAAAGAGTGTTTCAAAACTGCTCTTTCTACAGGTAAGTTCAAGTCTGTGAGTTGAATGCACGCAACACAAAGAAGTTTCTGAGAATGCTTCTGTTCAGTTTTTATGTGAAGATATTTCCTTTTCCAGCATAGGCCTCAAACGGCTCCAAATATCCACTTGCAGATTCTACAAAAAGAGTGTTTCCAAACTTCTCCATCAATTGGTAGGTTCAACTCTGTGAGTTGAATGAACTCATCACAAAGAAGTTTCTGAGAATCCATCTCTCTAGTTTTTATGTGAAGATATTTCCTTTTCCAACATAGGCCTCAAGGTGCTCCGAATAAACACTTGCAGATTCTACAAACGTAATGTTTCAAGACTGTTCTATCAAAAGAAACGTTCAAGTCTGTGAGTTGAATGCACTCATCACACAGAAGTTTCTGAGAATGCTTCTGTCTAGTTTTTAGGTGAAGATATTTCCTTTTCCAGCATAGGCCTCAAAACGCTCCAAATATCCTCTTGCAGATTCTACAAAAAGAGTGTTTCAAAACTGTTCTATCAAAAGGAAGGTTCAACTCTGTGAGTTGAATGAATGCATCTTGAAGAACTTTCTGAGACTGCTTCCCTGTAGTTTTTAGGTGAAGATATTCCATATCCCAGCACAGGCCTCGAAGTGCTCCAAGTAATCACTTGCAGATTTTCCCAAAAGAGTGTTTCAAAACTGCTCTTTCGACAGGTAAGTTCAAGTGTGTGAGTTGAATGCACTCAACACAAAGAAGTTTCTGAGAATGCTTCTGTTCAGTTTTTATGTGAAGATATTTCCTTTTCCAGCATAGGCCTCAAACGGCTGCAAATATAAACTTGCAGATTCTACAAAAAGAGTGTTTCCAAACTTCTCTATCAATTGGTAGGTTCAACTCTGTGAGTTGAATGAACTCATCACAAAGAAGTTTCTGAGAATCCTTCTCTCTAGTTTTTATGTGAAGATATTTCCTTTTCCAACATAGGCCTCAAGGTGCTCCGAATAAACACTTGCAGATTCTACAAAGGTAATGTTTCAAGACTGTTCTATCAAAAGAAACGTTCAAGTCAGTGAGTTGAATGCACTCATCACACAGTAGTTTCTGAGAATGCTTCTGTCTAGTTTTTAGGTGAAGATATTTCCTTTTCCAGCATAGGCCTCAAAACGCTCCAAATATCCTCTTGCAGATTCTACAAAAAGAGTGTTTCAAAACTGTTCTATCAAAAGGAAGGTTCAACTCTGTGAGTTGAATGAATGCATCGTGAAGAACTTTCTGAGAATGCTTCTCTGTAGTTTTTAGGTGAAGATATTCCATATCCCAGCACAGGCGTCGAAGTGCTCCAAATAACCACTTGCAGATTTTACCAAAAGAGTGTTTCAAAACTGCTCTTTCTACAGGTAAGTTCAAGTCTGTGAGTTGAATGCACTGAACACAAAGAAGTTTCTGAGAATGCTTCTGTTCAGTTTTTATGTGAAGATATTTCCTTTTCCAGCATAGGCCTCAAACGGCTCCAAATATCCACTTGCAGATTCTACAAAAAGAGTGTTTCCAAACTTCTCTATCAATTGGTAGGTTCAACTCTGTGAGTTGAATGAACTCATCACAAAGAAGTTTCTGAGAATCCTTCTCTCTAGTTTTTATGTGAAGATATTTCCTTTTCCAACATAGGCCTCAAGGTGCTCCGAATAAACACTTGCAGATTCTACAAACGTAATGTTTCAAGACTGTTCTATCAAAAGAAACGTTCAAGTCTGTGAGTTGAATGCACTCATCACACAGAAGTTTCTGAGAATGCTTCTGTCTAGTTTTATGTGAAGATATTTCCTTTTCCAGCATAGGCCTCAAAACGCTCCAAATATCCTCTTGCAGATTCTACAAAAAGAGTGTTTCAAAACTGTTCTATCAAAAGGAAGGTTCAACTCTGTGAGTTGAATGAATTCATCGTGAAGAACTTTCTGAGAATGCTTCTCTGTAGTTTTTAGGTGAAGATATTCCATATCCCAGCAGAGGCCTCGAAGTGCTCCAAAAAACCACTTGCAGATTTTAACAAAAGAGTGTTTCAAAACTTCTCTTTCTACAGGTAAGTTCAAGTCTGTGAGTTGAATGCACTCAACACAAAGAAGTTTCTGAGAATGCTTCTGTTCAGTTTTTATGTGAAGATATTTCCTTTTCCAACATAGGCCTCAAAAGGCTCCAAATATCCACTTTCAGATTCAACAAAAAGAGTGTTTCCAAACTTCTCTATCAATTGGTAGGTTCAACTCCGTGAGTTGAATGAACTCATCACAAAGAAGTTTCTGAGAATCCTTCTCTCTAGTTTTTATGTGGAGATATTTCCTTTTCCAACATAGGCCTCAAGGTGCTCCGAATCAGCACTTGCAGATTCTACAAACGTAATGTTTGAAGACTGTTCTATCAAAAGAAACGTTCAAGTCTGTGAGTTGAATGCACTCATCACACAGAAGTTTCTGAGAATGCGTCTGTCTAGTTTTATGTGAAGATATTTCCTTTTCCAGCATAGGCCTCAAAACGCTCCAAATATCCTCTTGCAGATTCTACAAAAAGGGTGTTTCAAAACTGTTCTATCAAAAGGAAGGTTCAACTCTGTGAGTTGAATGAATGCATCATGAAGAACTTTCTGAGAATGCTTCTCTGTAGTTTTTAGGTGAAGATATTCCATATCCCAGCACAGGCCTCGAAGTGCTCCAAATAACCACTTGCAGATTTTACCAAAAGAGTGTTTCAAAACTGCTCTTTCTACAGGTAAGTTCAAGTCTGTGAGTTGAATGCACTCAACACAAAGAAGTTTCTGAGAATGCTTCTGTTCAGTTTTTATGTGGAGATATTTCCTTTTCCAGCATAGGCCTCAAACGGCTCCAAATATCCACTTGCAGATTCTACAAAAAGAGTGTTTCCAAACTTCTCTATCAATTGGTTGGTTCAACTCTCTGAGTTGAATGAACTCATCACAAAGAAGTTTCTGAGAATCCTTCTCTCTAGTTTTTATGTGAAGATATTTCCTTTTCCAACATAGGCCTCAAGGTGCTCCGAATAAACACCTGCAGATTCTACAAACGTAATGTTTCAAAAGTGTTCTATCAAAAGAAATGTTCAAGTCCATGAGTTGAATGCACTCATCACACAGAAGTTTCTGAGAATGCTTCTGTCTACTTTTTAGGTGAAGATATTTCATTTTCCAGCATAGGCCACAAAACGCTCCAAATATCCTCTTGCAGATTCTACAAAAAGAGTGTTTCAAAACTGTTCTATCAAAAGGAAGGTTCAACTCTGTGATTTGAATGAATGCATCGTGAAGAACTTTCTGAGATTGCTTCTGTGTAGTTTTTAGGTGAAGATATTCCATATCCCAGCACAGGCTTCGAAGTGCTCCAAATAATCACTTGCAGATTTTACCAAAAGGGTGTTTCAAAACTGCTCTTTCTACAGGTAAGTTCAAGTCTGTGAGTTGAATGCACTCAACACAAAGAAGTTTCTGAGAATGCTTCTGTTCAGTTTTTATGTGAAGATATTTCCTTTTCCAACATAGGCCTCAAACGGCTCCAAATATCCACTTTCAGATTCTACAAAAAGAGTGTTTCCAAACTTCTCTATCAATTGGTAGGTTCAACTCCGTGAGTTGAATGAACTGATCACAAAGAAGTTTCTGAGAATCCTTCTCTCTAGTTTTTATGTGAAGATATTTCCTTTTCCAACATAGGCCTCAAGGTGCTCCGAATAAGCACTTGCAGATTCTACAAACGTAATGTTTCAAGACTGTTCTATCAAAAGAAACGTTCAAGTCTGTGAGTTGAATGCACTCATCACACAGAAGTTTCTGAGAATGCTTCTGTCTAGTTTTTAGGTGAAGATATTTCCTTTTCCAGCATAGGCCTCAAAACGCTACAAATATCCTCTTGCAGATTCTACAAAAAGAGTGTTTCAAAACTGTTCTATCAAAAGGAAGGTTCAACTCTGTGAGTTGAATGGATGCATCGTGAAGAACTTTCTGAGAATGCTTCTCTGTAGTTTTTAGGTGAAGATATTCCATATCCCAGCACAGGCCTCGAAGTCCTCCAAATAACCACTTGCAGATTTTACCAAAAGAGTGTTTCAAAACTGCTCTTTCTACAGGTAAGTTCAAGTCTGTGAGTTGAATGCACTCAACACAAAGAAGTTTCTGAGAATGCTTCTGTTCAGTTTTTATGTGAAGATATTTCCTTTTCCAGCATAGGCCTCAAACGGCTCCAAATATCCACTTGCAGATTCTACAAAAAGAGTGTTTCCAAACTTCTCTATCAATTGGTAGGTTCAACTCTGTGAGTTCAATGAACTCATCACAAAGAAGTTTCTGAGAATCCTTCTCTCTAGTTTTTATGTGAAGATATTTGCTTTTCCAACATAGGCCTCAAGGTGCTCCGAATAAACACTTGCAGATTCTACAAACGTAATGTTTCAAGACTGTTCTATCAAAAGAAACGTTCAAGTCTGTGAGTTGAATGCACTCATCACACAGAAGTTTCTGAGAATGCTTCTGTCTAGTTTTTAGGTGAAGATATTTCCTTTTCCAGCATAGGCCTCAAAACGCTCCAAATATCCTCTTGCAGATTCTACAAAAAGAGTGTTTCAAAACTGTTCTATCAAAAGGAAGGTTCAACTCTGTGAGGTGAATGATTGCATCATGAAGAGCTTTCTGAGAATGCTTCTCTGTAGTTTTTAGGTGAAGATATTCCATATCCCAGCACAGGCCTCGAAGTGCTCCAAATAACCACTTGCAGATTTTACCAAAAGAGTGTTTCAAAACTGCTCTTTCTACAGGTAAGTTCAAGTCTGTGAGTTGAATGCACTCAACACAAAGAAGTTTCTGAGAATGCTTCTCTTCAGTTTTTATGTGAAGATAATTCCTTTTCCAGCATAGGCCTCAAACGGCTCCAAATATCCACTTGCAGATTCTACAAAAAGAGTGTTTCCAAACTTCTCTATCAATTGGTAGGTTCAACTCTGTGAGTTGAATGAACTCATCACAAAGAAGTTTCTGAGAATCCTTCTCTCTAGTTTTTATGTGAAGATATTTCCTTTTCCAACATAGGCCTCAAGGTGCTCCGAATAAACACTTGCAGATTCTACAAACGTAATGTTTCAAGACTGTTCTATCAAAAGAAACGTTCAAGTCCGTGAGTTGAATGCACTCATCACACAGAAGTTTCTGAGAATGCTTCTGTCTAGTTTTTAGGTGAAGGTATTTCCTTTTCCAGCATAGGCCTCAAAACGCTCCAAATATCCTCTTGCAGAGTCTACAAAAAGAGTGTTTCAAAACTGTTCTATCAAAAGGAAGGTTCAACTCTGTGAGTTGAATGATTGCATCGTGAAGAACTTTCTGAGAATGCTTCTCTGTAGTTTTTAGGTGAAGATATTCCATATCCCAGCACAGGCCTCGAAGTGCTCCAAATAACCACTTGCAGATTTTACCAAAAGAGTGTTTCAAAACTGCTCTTTCTACAGGTAAGTTCAAGTCTGTGAGTTGAATGCACTCAACACAAAGAAGTTTCTGAGAATGCTTCTGTTCAGTTTTTATGTGAAGATATTTCCTTTTCCAGCATAGGCCTCAAACGGCTCCAAATATCCACTTGCAGATTCTACAAAAAGAGTGTTTCCAAACTTCTCTATCAATTGGAAAGTTCAACTCTGTGAGTTGAATGAACTCATCACAAAGGAGTTTCGGAGAATCCTTCTCTCTAGTTTTTATGTGAAGATATTTCCTTTTCCAACATACGCCCCAAGGTGTTCCGAATAAACACTTGCAGATTCTACAAACGTAATGTTTCAAGACTGTTCTATCAAAAGAAACTTTAAAGTCTGTGAGTTGAATGCACTCATCACACAGAAGTTTCTGAGAATGCTTCTGTCTAGTTTTTAGGTGAAGATATTTCCTTTTCCAGCATAGGCCTCAAAACGCTCCAAATATCCTCTTGCAGATTCTACAAAAAGAGTGTTTCAAAACTGTTCTATCAAAAGGAAGGTTCAACTCTGTGAGTTGAATGAATGCATCGTGAAGAACTTTCTGAGAATGCTTCTCTGTAGTTTTTAGGTGAAGATATTCCATATCCCAGCACAGGCCTCGAAGTGCTCCAAATAACCACTTGCAGATTTTACCAAAAGAGTGTTTCAAAACTGCTCTTTCTACAGGTAAGTTCAAGTCTGTGAGTTGAATGCACTCAACACAAAGAAGTTTCTGAAAATGCTTCTGTTCAGTTTTTATGTGAAGATATTTCCTTTTCCAGCATAGGCCTCAAACGGCTCCAAATATCCACTTGCAGATTCTACAAAAAGAGTGTTTCCAAACTTTTCTATCAATTGGTAGGTTCAACTCTGTGAGTTCAATGAACTCATCACAAAGAAGTTTCTGAGAATCCTTCTCTCTAGTTTTTATGTGAAGATATTTCCTTTTCCAACATAGGCCTCGAGGTGCTCCGAATAAACACTTGCAGATTCTACAAACGTAATGTTTCAAGACTGTTCTATGAAAAGAAACGTTCAAGTCTGTGAGTTGAATGCACTCATCACACAGAAGTTTCTGAGAATGCTTCTGTCTAGTTTTTAGGTGAAGATATTTCCTTTTCCAGCATAGGCCTCAAAACGCTCCAAATATCCTCTTGCAGTTTCTACAAAAAGAGTGTTTCAAAACTGTTCTATCAAAAGGAAGGTTCAAGTCTGTGAGTTGAATGAATGCATCGTGAAGAACTTTCTGAGAACGCTTCTCTGTAGTTTTTAGGTGAAGATATTCCATATCCCAGCACAGGCCTCGAAGTGCTCCAAATAACCACTTGCAGATTTTACCAAAAGAGTGTTTCAAAACTGCTCTTTCTATAGGTAAGTTCAAGTCTGTGAGTTGAATGCACTCAACACAAAGAAGTTTCTGAGAATGCTTCTGTTCAGTTTTTATGTGAAGATATTTCCTTTTCCAGCATAGGCCTCAAACGGCTCCAAATATCCACTTGCAGATTCTACAAAAAGAGTGTTTCCAAACTTCTCTATCAATCGGTAGGTTCAACTCTGTGAGTTGAATGAACTCATCACAAAGAAGTTTCTGAGGATCCTTCTCTCTAGTTTTTATGTGAAGATATTTCCTTTTCCAACATAGGCCTCAAGGTGCTCCGAATAAAGACTTGCAGATTCTACAAACGTAATGTTTCAAAACTGTTCTATCAAAAGAAACGTTCAAGTCTGTGAGTTGAATGCACTCATCACACAGAAGTTTCTGAGAATGCTTCTGTCTAGTTTTTAGGTGAAGATATTTCCTTTTCCAGCATAGGCCTCAAAACGCTCCAAATATCCTCTTGCAGATTCTACAAAAAGAGTGTTTCAAAACTGTTCTATCAAAAGGAAGGTTCAACTCTGTGAGTTGAATGAATGCATCGTGAAGAACTTTCTGAGAATGCTTCTCTGTAGTTTTTAGGTGAAGATATTCCATATCCCAGCACAGGCCTCGAAGTGCTCCAAATAACCACTTGCAGATTTTACCAAAAGAGTGTTTCAAAACTGCTCTTTCTACAGGTAAGTTCAAGTCTGTGAGTTGAATGCACTCAACACAAAAAGTTTCTGAAAATGCTTCTGTTCAGTTTTTATGTGAAGATATTTCCTTTTCCAGCATAGGCCTCAAACGGCTCCAAATATCCACTTGCAGATTCTACAAAAAGAGTGTTTCCAAACTTGTCTATCAATCGGTAGGTTCAACTCTGTGAGTTGAATGAACTCATCACAAAGAAGTTTCTGAGAATCCTTCTCTCTAGTTTTTATGTGAAGATATTTCCTTCTCCAACATAGGCCTCAATGTGCTCCGAATAAACACTTGCAGATTCTACAAACGTAATGTTTCAAGACTGCTCTATCAAAAGAAACGTTCAAGTCTGTGAGTTGAATGCACTCATCACACAGAAGTTTCTGAGAATGCTTCTGTCTAGTTTTTAGGTGAAGATATTTCCTTTTCCAGCATAGGCCTCAAAACGCTCCAAATATCCTCTTGCAGATTCTACAAAAAGAGTGTTTCAAAACTGTTCTATCGAAAGGAAGCTTCAAGTCTGTGAGTTGAATGAATGCATCGTGAAGAACTTTCTGAGAATGCTTCTCTGTAGTTTTTAGGTGAAGATATTCCATATCCCAGCACAGGCCTCGAAGTGCTCCAAATAACCACTTGCAGATTTTACCAAAAGAGTGTTTCAAAACTGCTCTTTCTATAGGTAAGTTCAAGTCTGTGAGTTGAATGCACTCAACACAAAGAAGTTTCTGAGAATGCTTCTGTTCAGTTTTTATGTGAAGATATTTCCTTTTCCAGCATAGGCCTCAAACGGCTCCAAATATCCACTTGCAGATTCTACAAAAAAAGTGTTTCCAAACTTCTCCATCAATTGGTAGGTTCAACTCTGTGAGTTGAATGAACTCATCACAAAGAAGTTTCTGAGAATCCTTCTCTCTAGTTTTTATGTGAAGATATTTCCTTTTCCAACATAGGCCTCAAGGTGCTCCGAATAAACACTTGCAGATTCTACAAACGTAATGTTTCAAGACTGTTCTATCAAAAGAAACGTTCAAGTCTGTGAGTTGAATGCACTCATCACACAGAAGTTTCTGAGAATGCTTCTGTCTAGTTTTTAGGTGAAGATATTTCCTTTTGCAGCATAGGCCTCAAAACGCTCCAAATATCCTCTTGCAGATTCTACAAAAAGAGTGTTTCAAAACTGTTCTATCAAAAGGAAGGTTCAAGTCTGTGAGTTGAAGGAATGCATCGTGAAGAACTTTCTGAGAATTCTTCTTTGTAGTTTTTAGGTGAAGATATTCCATATCCCAGCACAGGCCTCGAAGTGCTCCAAATAACCACTTGCAGATTTTACCAAAAGAGTGTTTCAAATCTGCTCTTTCTACACGTAAGTTCAAGTCTGTGAGTTGAATGCACTCAACACAAAGAAGTTTCTGAGAATGCTTCTGTTCAGTTTTTATGTGAAGATATTTCCTTTTCCAGCATAGGCCTCAAACGGGTCCAAATATCCACTTGCAGATTCTACAAAAAAAGTGTTTCCAAACTTCTCCATCAATTGGTAGGTTCAACTCTGTGAGTTGAATGAACTCATCACAAAGAAGTTTCTGAGAATCCTTCTCTCTAGTTTTTATGTGAAGATATTTCCTTTTCCAACATAGGCCTCAAGGTGCTCCGAATAAACACTTGCAGATTCTACAAACGTAATGTTTCAAAACTGTTCTATCAAAAGAAACGTTCATGTCTGTGAGTTGAATGCACTCATCACACAGAAGTTTCTGAGAATGCTTCTGGCTAGTTTTTAGGTGAAGATATTTCCTTTTCCAGCATAGGCCTCAAAACGCTCCAAATATCCTCTTGCAGATTCTACAAAAAGAGTGTTTCAAAACTGTTCTATCAAAAGGAAGGTTCAACTCTGTGAGTTGAATGAAAGCATCGTGAAGAACTTTCTGAGAATGCTTCTCTGTAGTTTTTAGGTGAAGATATTCCATATCCCAGCACAGGCCTCGAAGTGCTCCAAATAACCACTTGCAGATTTTACCAAAAGAGTGTTTCAAAACTGCTATTTCTACAGGTAAGTTCAAGTCTGTGAGTCGAATGCACTCAACACAAAGAAGTTTCTGAGAATGCTTCTGTTCAGTTTTTATGTGAAGATATTTCCTTTTCCAGCATAGGCCTCAAACGGCTCCAAATATCCACTTGCAGATTCTACAAAAAGAGTGTTTCCAAACTTCTCTATCAATTGGTAGGTTCAACTCTGTGAGTTGAATGAACTCATCACAAAGAAGTTTCTGAGAATCCTTCTCTCTAGTTTTTAAGTGAAGATAATTCCTATTCCAACATAGGCCTCAAGGTGCTCCGAATAAACACTTGCAGATTCTACAAACGTAATGTTTCTAAACTGTTCTATCAAAAGAAACGTTCAAGTCGGTGAGTTGAATGCACTCATCACACAGAAGTTTCTGAGAATGCTTCTGTCTAGTTTTTAGGTGAAGATATTTCCTTTTCCAGCATAGGCCTCAAAACGCTCCAAATATCCTCTTGCAGATTCTACAAAAAGAGTGTTTCAAAACTGTTCTATCAAAAGGAAGGTTCAACTCTGTGAGTTGAATGAATGCATCGTGAAGAACTTTCTGAGAATGCTTCCCTGTAGTTTTTAGGTGAAGGTATTCCATATCCCAGCACAGGCCTCGAAGTGCTCCAAATAACCACTTGCAGATTTTACCAAAAGAGTGTTTCAAAACTGCTCTTTCTACAGGTAAGTTCAAGTCTGTGAGTCGAATGCACTCAACATAAAGAAGTTTCTGAGAATGCTTCTGTTCAGTTTTTATGTGAAGATATTTCCTTTTCCAGCATAGGCCTCAAACGGCTCCAAATATCCACTTGCAGATTCTACAAAAAGAGTGTTTCCAAACTTCTCTATCAATCGGTAGGTTCAACTCTGTGAGTTGAATGAACTCATCACAAAGAAGTTTCTGAGAATCTTTCTCTCTAGTTTTTATGTGAAGATATTTCCTTCTCCAACATAGGCCTCGAGGTGCTCCGAATAAACACTTGCAGATTCTACAAACGTAATGTTTCAAAACTGTTCTATCAAAAGAAACGTTCAAGTCTGTGAGTTGAATGCACTCATCACACAGAAGTTTCTGAGAATGCTTCTGTCTAGTTTTTAGGTGAAGATATTTCCTTTTCCAGCATAGGCCTCAAAGCGCTCCAAATATCCTCTTGCAGATTCTACAAAAAGAGTGTTTCAAAACTGTTCTATCAAAAGGAAGGTTCAAGTCTGTGAGTTGAATGAATGCATCGTGAAGAACTTTCTGAGAATGCTTCTCTGTAGTTTTTAGGTGAAGATATTCCATATCCCAGCACAGGCCTGGAAGTGCTCCAAATAACCACTTGCAGATTTTACCAAAAGAGTGTTTCAAAACTGCTCTTTCTACAGGTAAGTTCAAGTCTGTGAGTCGAATGCACTCAACACAAAGAAGTTTCTCAGAATGCTTCTGTTCAGTTTTTATGTGAAGATATTTCCTTTTCCAGCATAGGCCTGAAACGGCTCCAAATATCCACTTGCAGATTCTACTAAAAGAGTGTTTCCAAACTTCTCTATCAATCAGTAGGTTCAACTCTGTGAGTTGAATGAACTCATCACAAAGAAGTTTCTGAGAATCCTTCTCTCTAGTTTTTATGTGAAGATATTTCCTTCTCCAACATAGGCCTCAATGTGCTCCGAATAAACACTTGCAGATTCTACAAACGTAATGTTTGAAGACTGCTCTATCAAAAGAAACGTTCAAGTCTGTGAGTTGAATGCACTCATCACACAGAAGTTTCTGAGAATGCTTCTGTCTAGTTTTTAGGTGAAGATATTTCCTTTTCCAGCATAGGCCTCAAAACGCTCCAAATATCCTCTTGCAGATTCTACAAAAAGAGTGTTTCAAAACTGTTCTATCAAAAGGAAGCTTGAAGTCTGTGAGTTGAATGAATTCATCGTGAAGAACTTTCTGAGAATGCTTCTCTGTAGTTTTTAGGTGAAGATATTCCATATCCCAGCACAGGCCTCGAAGTGCTCCAAATAACCACTTGCAGATTTTACCAAAAGAGTGTTTCAAAACTGCTCTTTCTATAGGTAAGTTCAAGTCTGTGATTTGAATAAACTCAACACAAAGAAGTTTCTGAGAATGCTTCTGTTCAGTTTTTATGTGAAGATATTTCCTTTTCCAGCATAGGCCTCAAACGGCTCCAAATATCCACTTGCAGATTCTACAAAAAGAGTGTTTCCAAACTTCTCTATCAATTGGTAGGTTCAACTCTGTGAGTTGAATGAACTCATCACAAAGAAGTTTCTGAGAATCCTTCTCTCTAGTTTTTATGTGAAGATATTTCCTTTTCCAACATAGGCCTCAAGGTGCTCCGAATAAACACTTGCAGATTCTACAAACGTAATGTTTCAAAACTGTTCTATCAAAAGAAACGTTCAAGTCTGTGAGTTGAATGCACTCATCACACAGAAGTTTCTGAGAATGCTTCCGTCTAGTTTTTAGGTGAAGATATTTCCTTTTCCAGCATAGGCCTCAAAGCGCTCCAAATATCCTCTTGCAGATTCTACAAAAAGAGTGTTTCAAAACTGTTCTATCAAAAGGAAGGTTCAACTCTGTGAGTTGAATGAATGCATCGTGAAGAACTTTCTGAGAATGCTTCTCTGTAGTTTTTAGGTGAAGATATTCCATATCCCAGCACAGGCCTCGAAGTGCTCCAAATAACCACTTGCAGATTTTACCAAAAGAGTGTTTCAAAACTGCTCTTTCTACAGGTAAGTTCAAGTCTGTGAGTTGAATGCACTCAACACAAAGAAGTTTCTGAGAATGCTTCTGTTCAGTTTTTATGTGAAGATATTTCCTTTTCCAGCATAGGCCTCAAACGGCTCCAAATATCCACTTGCAGATTCTACAAAAAGAGTGTTTCCAAACTTCTCCTTCAATTGGTAGGTTCAACTCTGTGAGTTGAATGAACTCATCACAAAGAAGTTTCTGAGAATCCTTCTCTCTAGTTTTTATGTGAAGATATTTCCTTTTCCAACATAGGCCTCAAGGTGCTCCGAACAAACACTTGCAGATTCTACAAACGTAATGTTTCAAGACTGTTCAATCAAAAGAAACGTTCAAGTCTGTGAGTTGAATGCACTCATCACACAGAAGTTTCTGAGAATGCTTCTGTCTAGTTTTTAGGTGAAGATATTTCCTTTTCCAGCATAGGCCTCAAAACGCTCCAAATATCCTCTTGCAGATTCTACAAAAAGAGTGTTTCAAAACTGTTCTACCAAAAGGAAGGTTCAACTCTGTGAGTTGAATGAATGCATCGTGAAGAACTTTCTGAGAATGCTTCTCTGTAGTTTTTAGGTGAAGATATTCCATATCCCAGCACAGGCCTCGAAGTGCTCCAAATAACCACTTGCAGATTTTACCAAAAGAGTGTTTCAAAACTGCTCTTTCTATAGGTAAGTTCAAGTCTGTGAGTTGAATGCACTCAACACAAAGAAGTTTCTGAGAATGCTTCTGTTCAGTTTTTATGTGAAGATATTTCCTTTTCCAGCATAGGCCTCAAACGGCTCCAAATATCCACTTGCAGATTCTACAAAAAGAGTGTTTCCAAACTTCTCTATCAATCGGTAGGTTCAACTCTGTGAGTTGAATGAACTCATCACAAAGAAGTTTCTGAGAATCTTTCTCTCTAGTTTTTATGTGATGATATTTCCTTCTCCAACATAGGCCTCGAGGTGCTCCGAATAAACACTTGCAGATTCTACAAACGTAATGTTTCAAAACTGTTCTATCAAAAGAAACGTTCAAGTCTGTGAGTTGAATGCACTCATCACACAGAAGTTTCTGAGAATGCTTCTGTCTAGTTTTTAGGTGAAGATATTTCCTTTTCCAGCATAGGCCTCAAAGCGCTCCAAATATCCTCTTGCAGATTCTACAAAAAGAGTGTTTCAAAACTGTTCTATCAAAAGGAAGGTTCAAGTCTGTGAGTTGAATGAATGCATCGTGAAGAACTTTCTGAGAATGCTTCTCTGTAGTTTTTAGGTGAAGATATTCCATATCCCAGCACAGGCCTGGAAGTGCTCCAAATAACCACTTGCAGATTTTACCAAAAGAGTGTTTCAAACTGCTCTTTCTACAGGTAAGTTCAAGTCTGTGAGTCGAATGCACTCAACACAAAGAAGTTTCTCAGAATGCTTCTGTTCAGTTTTTATGTGAAGATATTTCCTTTTCCAGCATAGGCCTGAAACGGCTCCAAATATCCACTTGCAGATTCTACAAAAAGAGTGTTTCCAAACTTCTCTATCAATCGGTAGGTTCAACTCTGTGAGTTGAATGAACTCATCACAAAGAAGTTTCTGAGAATCCTTCTCTCTAGTTTTTATGTGAAGATATTTCCTTCTCCAACATAGGCCTCAATGTGCTCCGAATAAACACTTGCAGATTCTACAAACGTAATGTTTCAAGACTGCTCTATCAAAAGAAACGTTCAAGTCTGTGAGTTGAATGCACTCATCACACAGAAGTTTCTGAGAATGCTTCTGTCTAGTTTTTAGGTGAAGATATTTCCTTTTCCAGCATAGGCCTCAAAACGCTCCAAATATCCTCTTGCAGATTCTACAAAAAGAGTGTTTCAAAACTGTTCTATCAAAAGGAAGCCTCAAGTCTGTGAGTTGAATGAATTCATCATGAAGAACTTTCTGAGAATGCTTCTCTGTAGTTTTTAGGTGAAGATATTCCATATCCCAGCACAGGCCTCGAAGTGCTCCAAATAACCACTTGCAGATTTTACCAAAAGAGTGTTTCAAAACTGCTCTTTCTATAGGTAAGTTCAAGTCTGTGAGTTGAATGCACTCAACCCAAAGAAGTTTCTGAGAATGCTTCTGTTCAGTTTTTATGTGAAGATATTTCCTTTTCCAGCATAGGCCTCAAACGGCTCCAAATATCCACTTGCAGATTCTACAAAAAGAGTGTTTCCAAACTTCTCTATCAATTGGTAGGTTCAACTCTGTGAGTTGAATGAACTCATCACAAAGAAGTTTCTGAGAATCCTTCTCCCTAGTTTTTATGTGAAGATATTTCCTTTTCCAACATAGGCCTCAAGGTGCTCTGAATAAACACTTGCAGATTCTACAAACGTAATGTTTCAAAACTGTTCTATCAAAAGAAACGTTCAAGTCTGTGAGTTGAATGCACTCATCACACAGAAGTTTCTGAGAATGCTTCCGTCTAGTTTTTAGGTGAAGATATTTCCTTTTCCAGCATAGGCCTCAAAGCGCTCCAAATATCCTCTTGCAGATTCTACAAAAAGAGTGTTTCAAAACTGTTCTATCAAAAGGAAGGTTCAACTCTTTGAGTTGAATGAATGCATCGTGAAGAACTTTCTGAGAATGCTTCTCTGTAGTTTTTAGGTGAAGATATTCCATATCCCAGCACAGGCCTCGAAGTGCTCCAAATAACCACTTGCAGATTTTACCAAAAGAGTGTTTCAAAACTGCTCTTTCTACAGGTAAGTTCAAGTCTGTGAGTTGAATGCACTCAACACAAAGAAGTTTCTGAGAATGCTTCTGTTCAGTTTTTATGTGAAGATATTTCCTTTTCCAGCATAGGCCTCAAACGGCTCCAAATATCCACTTGCAGATTCTACAAAAAGAGTGTTTCCAAACTTCTCTTTCAATTGGTAGGTTCAACTCTGTGAGTTGAATGAACTCATCACAAAGAAGTTTCTGAGAATCCTTCTCTCTGGTTTTTATGTGAAGATATTTCCTTTTCCAACATAGGCCTCAAGGTGCTACGAACAAACACTTGCAGATTCTACAAACGTAATGTTTCAAGACTGTTCAATCAAAAGAAACGTTCAAGTCTGTGAGTTGAATGCACTCATCACACAGAAGTTTCTGAGAATGCTTCTGTCTAGTTTTTAGGTGAAGATATTTCCTTTTCCAGCATAGGCCTCAAAACGCTCCAAATATCCTCTTGCAGATTCTACAAAAAGAGTGTTTCAAAACTGTTCTATCAAAAGGAAGGTTCAACTCTGTGAGTTGAATGAATGCATCGTGAAGAACTTTCTGAGAATGCTTCTCTGTAGTTTTTAGGTGAAGATATTCCATATCCCAGCACAGGCCTCGAAGTGCTCCAAATAACCACTTGCAGATTTTACCAAAAGAGTGTTTCAAAACTGCTCTTTCTATAGGTAAGTTCAAGTCTGTGAGTTGAATGCACTCAACACAAAGAAGTTTCTGAGAATGCTTCTGTTCAGTTTTTATGTGAAGATATTTCCTTTTCCAGCATAGGCCTCAAACGGCTCCAAATATCCACTTGCAGATTCTACAAAAAAAGTGTTTCCAAACTTCTCCATCAATTGGTAGGTTCAACTGTGTGAGTTGAATGAACTCATCACAAAGAAGTTTCTGAGAATCCTTCTCTCTAGTTTTTATGTGAAGATATTTCCTTTTCCAACATAGGCCTCAAGGTGCTCCGAATAAACACTTGCAGATTCTACAAACGTAATGTTTCAAGACTGTTCTATCAAAAGAAACGTTCAAGTCTGTGAGTTGAATGCACTCATCACACAGAAGTTTCTGAGAATGCTTCTGTCTAGTTTTTAGGTGAAGATATTTCCTTTTGCAGCATAGGCCTCAAAACGCTCCAAATATCCTCTTGCAGATTCTACAAAAAGAGTGTTTCAAAACTGTTCTATCAAAAGGAAGGTTCAAGTCTGTGAGTTGAATGAATGCATCGTGAAGAACTTTCTGAGAATGCTTCTTTGTAGTTTTTAGGTGAAGATATTCCATATCCCAGCACAGGCCTCGAAGTGCTCCAAATAACCACTTGCAGATTTTACCAAAAGAGTGTTTCAAATCTGCTCTTTCTACACGTAAGTTCAAGTCTGTGAGTTGAATGCACTCAACACAAAGAAGTTTCTGAGAATGCTTCTGTTCAGTTTTTATGTGAAGATATTTCCTTTTCCAGCATAGGCCTCAAACGGCTCCAAATATCCACTTGCAGATTCTACAAAAAAAGTGTTTCCAAACTTCTCCATCAATTGGTAGGTTCAACTCTGTGAGTTGAATGAACTCATCACAAAGAAGTTTCTGAGAATCCTTCTCTCTAGTTTTTATGTGAAGATATTTCCTTTTCCAACATAGGCCTCAAGGTGCTCCGAATAAACACTTGCAGATTCTACAAACGTAATGTTTCAAAACTGTTCTATCAAAAGAAACGTTCATGTCTGTGAGTTGAATGCACTCATCACACAGAAGTTTCTGAGAATGCTTCTGTCTAGTTTTTAGGTGAAGATATTTCCTTTTCCAGCATAGGCCTCAAAACGCTCCAAATATCCTCTTGCAGATTCTACAAAAAGAGTGTTTCAAAACTGTTCTATCAAAAGGAAGGTTCAACTCTGTGAGTTGAATGAAAGCATCGTGAAGAACTTTCTGAGAATGCTTCTCTGTAGTTTTTAGGTGAAGATATTCCATATCCCAGCACAGGCCTCGAAGTGCTCCAAATAACCACTTGCAGATTTTACCAAAAGAGTGTTTCAAAACTGCTATTTCTACAGGTAAGTTCAAGTCTGTGAGTCGAATGCACTCAACAGAAAGAAGTTTCTGAGAATGCTTCTGTTCAGGTTTTATGTGAAGATATTTCCTTTTCCAGCATAGGCCTCAAACGGCTCCAAATATCCACTTGCAGATTCTACAAAAAGAGTGTTTCGAAACTTCTCTATCAATTGGTAGGTTCAACTCTGTGAGTTGAATGAACTCATCACAAAGAAGTTTCTGAGAATCCTTCTCTCTAGTTTTTAAGTGAAGATATTTCCTTTTCCAACATAGGCCTCAAGGTGCTCCGAATAAACACTTGCAGATTCTACAAACGTAATGTTTCAAAACTGTTCTATCAAAAGAAACGTTCAAGTCGGTGAGTTGAATGCACTCATCACACAGAAGTTTCTGAGAATGCTTCTGTCTAGTTTTTAGGTGAAGATATTTCCTTTTCCAGCATAGGCCTCAAAACGCTCCAAATATCCTCTTGCAGATTCTACAAAAAGAGTGTTTCAAAACTGTTCTATCAAAAGGAAGGTTCAACTCTGTGAGTTGAATGAATGCATCATGAAGAACTTTCTGAGAATGCTTCTCTGTAGTTTTTAGGTGAAGATATTCCATATCCCAGCACAGGCCTCGAAGTGCTCCAAATAACCACTTGCAGATTTTACCAAAAGAGTGTTTCAAAACTGCTCTTTCTACAGGTAAGTTCAAGTCTGTGAGTTGAATGCACTCAACACAAAGAAGTTTCTGAGAATGCTTCTGTTCAGTTTTTATGTGAAGATATTTCCTTTTCCAGCATAGGCCTCAAACGGCTCCAAATATCCACTTGCAGATTCTACAAAACGAGTGTTTCCAAACTTTTCTATCAATTGGTAGGTTCAACCCTGTGAGTTGAATGAACACATCACAAAGGAGTTTCTGAGAATCCTTCTCTCTAGTTTTTATGTGAAGATATTTCCTTTTCCATCATAGGCCTCAAGGTGCTCCGAATAAACACTTGCAGATTCTACAAACGTAATGTTTCAAGACTGTTCTATCAAAAGAAACCTTCAAGTCCGTGAGTTGAATGCACTCATCACACAGAAGTTTCTGAGAATGTTTCCGTCTAGTTTTTAGGTGAAGATATTTCCTTTTCCAGCATAGGCCTCAAAACGCTCCAAATATCCTCTTGTAGATTCTACAAAAAGAGTGTTTCAAAACTGTTCTATCAAAAGGAAGGTTCAACTCTGTGAGTTGAATGAATGCATCGTGAAGAACTTTCTGAGAATGCTTCTCTGTAGATTTTAGGTGAAGATATTCCATATCCCAGCACAGGCCTCGAAGTGCTCCAAATAACCACTTGCAGATTTTACCAAAAGAGTGTCTCAAAACTGCTCTTTCTACAGGTAAGTTCAAGTCTGTGAGTTGAATGCACTCAACACAAAGAAGTTTCTGAGAATGCTTCTGTTCAGTTTTTATGTGAAGATATTTCCTTTTCCAGCATAGGCCTCAAACGGCTCCAAATATCCACTTGCAGATTCTACAAAAAGAGTGTTTCCAAACTTCTCCTTCAATTGGTAGGTTCAACTCTGTGAGTTGAATGAACTCATCACAAAGAAGTTTCTGAGAATCCTTCTCTCTAGTTTTTATGTGAAGATATTTCCTTTTCCAACATAGGCCTCAAGGTGCTCCGAACAAACACTTGCAGATTCTACAAACGTAATGTTTCAAGACTGTTCAATCAAAAGAAACGTTCAAGTCTGTGAGTTGAATGCACTCATCACACAGAAGTTTCTGAGAATGCTTCTGTCTAGTTTTTAGGTGAAGATATTTCCTTTTCCAGCATAGGCCTCAAAACGCTCCAAATATCCTCTTGCAGATTCTACAAAAAGAGTGTTTCAAAACTGTTCTACCAAAAGGAAGGTTCAACTCTGTGAGTTGAATGAATGCATCGTGAAGAACTTTCTGAGAATGCTTCTCTGTAGTTTTTAGGTGAAGATATTCCATATCCCAGCACAGGCCTCGAAGTGCTCCAAATAACCACTTGCAGATTTTACCAAAAGAGTGTTTCAAAACTGCTCTTTCTATAGGTAAGTTCAAGTCTGTGAGTTGAATGCACTCAACACAAAGAAGTTTCTGAGAATGCTTCTGTTCAGTTTTTATGTGAAGATATTTCCTTTTCCAGCATAGGCCTCAAACGGCTCCAAATATCCACTTGCAGATTCTACAAAAAGAGTGTTTCCAAACTTCTCTATCAATCGGTAGGTTCAACTCTGTGAGTTGAATGAACTCATCACAAAGAAGTTTCTGAGAATCTTTCTCTCTAGTTTTTATGTGAAGATATTTCCTTCTCCAACATAGGCCTCGAGGTGCTCCGAATAAACACTTGCAGATTCTACAAACGTAATGTTTCAAAACTGTTCTATCAAAAGAAACGTTCAAGTCTGTGAGTTGAATGCACTCATCACACAGAAGTTTCTGAGAATGCTTCTGTCTAGTTTTTAGGTGAAGATATTTCCTTTTCCAGCATAGGCCTCAAAGCGCTCCAAATATCCTCTTGCAGATTCTACAAAAAGAGTGTTTCAAAACTGTTCTATCAAAAGGAAGGTTCAAGTCTGTGAGTTGAATGAATGCATCGTGAAGAACTTTCTGAGAATGCTTCTCTGTAGTTTTTAGGTGAAGATATTCCATATCCCAGCACAGGCCTGGAAGTGCTCCAAATAACCACTTGCAGATTTTACCAAAAGAGTGTTTCAAACTGCTCTTTCTACAGGTAAGTTCAAGTCTGTGAGTCGAATGCACTCAACACAAAGAAGTTTCTCAGAATGCTTCTGTTCAGTTTTTATGTGAAGATATTTCCTTTTCCAGCATAGGCCTGAAACGGCTCCAAATATCCACTTGCAGATTCTACAAAAAGAGTGTTTCCAAACTTCTCTATCAATCGGTAGGTTCAACTCTGTGAGTTGAATGAACTCATCACAAAGAAGTTTCTGAGAATCCTTCTCTCTAGTTTTTATGTGAAGATATTTCCTTCTCCAACATAGGCCTCAATGTGCTCCGAATAAACACTTGCAGATTCTACAAACATAATGTTTCAAGACTGCTCTATCAAAAGAAACGTTCAAGTCTGTGAGTTGAATGCACTCATCACACAGAAGTTTCTGAGAATGCTTCTGTCTAGTTTTTAGGTGAAGATATTTCCTTTTCCAGCATAGGCCTCAAAACGCTCCAAATATCCTCTTGCAGATTCTACAAAAAGAGTGTTTCAAAACTGTTCTATCAAAAGGAAGCTTGAAGTCTGTGAGTTGAATGAATTCATCGTGAAGAACTTTCTGAGAATGCTTCTCTGTAGTTTTTAGGTGAAGATATTCCATATCCCAGCACAGGCCTCGAAGTGCTCCAAATAACCACTTGCAGATTTTACCAAAAGAGTGTTTCAAAACTGCTCTTTCTATAGGTAAGTTCAAGTCTGTGAGTTGAATGCACTCAACACAAAGAAGTTTCTGAGAATGCTTCTGTTCAGTTTTTATGTGAAGATATTTCCTTTTCCAGCATAGGCCTCAAACGGCTCCAAATATCCACTTGCAGATTCTACAAAAAGAGTGTTTCCAAACTTCTCTATCAATTGGTAGGTTCAACTCTGTGAGTTGAATGAACTCATCACAAAGAAGTTTCTGAGAATCCTTCTCTCTAGTTTTTATGTGAAGATATTTCCTTTTCCAACATAGGCCTCAAGGTGCTCCGAATAAACACTTGCAGATTCTACAAACGTAATGTTTCAAAACTGTTCTATCAAAAGAAACGTTCAAGTCTGTGAGTTGAATGCACTCATCACACAGAAGTTTCTGAGAATGCTTCCGTCTAGTTTTTAGGTGAAGATATTTCCTTTTCCAGCATAGGCCTCAAAGCGCTCCAAATATCCTCTTGCAGATTCTACAAAAAGAGTGTTTCAAAACTGTTCTATCAAAAGGAAGGTTCAACTCTGTGAGTTGAATGAATGCATCGTGAAGAACTTTCTGAGAATGCTTCTCTGTAGTTTTTAGGTGAAGATATTCCATATCCCAGCACAGGCCTCGAAGTGCTCCAAATAACCACTTGCAGATTTTACCAAAAGAGTGTTTCAAAACTGCTCTTTCTACAGGTAAGTTCAAGTCTGTGAGTTGAATGCACTCAACACAAAGAAGTTTCTGAGAATGCTTCTGTTCAGTTTTTATGTGAAGATATTTCCTTTTCCAGCATAGGCCTCAAACGGCTCCAAATATCCACTTGCAGATTCTACAAAAAGAGTGTTTCCAAACTTCTCCTTCAATTGGTAGGTTCAACTCTGTGAGTTGAATGAACTCATCAGAAAGAAGTTTCTGAGAATCCTTCTCTCTAGTTTTTATGTGAAGATATTTCCTTTTCCAACATAGGCCTCAAGGTGCTCCGAACAAACACTTGCAGATTCTACAAACGTAATGTTTCAAGACTGTTCAATCAAAAGAAACGTTCAAGTCTGTGAGTTGAATGCACTCATCACACAGAAGTTTCTGAGAATGCTTCTGTCTAGTTTTTAGGTGAAGATATTTCCTTTTCCAGCATAGGCCTCAAAACGCTCCAAATATCCTCTTGCAGATTCTACAAAAAGAGTGTTTCAAAACTGTTCTACCAAAAGGAAGGTTCAACTCTGTGAGTTGAATGAATGCATCGTGAAGAACTTTCTGAGAATGCTTCTCTGTAGTTTTTAGGTGAAGATATTCCATATCCCAGCACAGGCCTCGAAGTGCTCCAAATAACCACTTGCAGATTTTACCAAAAGAGTGTTTCAAAACTGCTCTTTCTATAGGTAAGTTCAAGTCTGTGAGTTGAATGCACTCAACACAAAGAAGTTTCTGAGAATGCTTCTGTTCAGTTTTTATGTGAAGATATTTCCTTTTCCAGCATAGGCCTCAAACGGCTCCAAATATCCACTTGCAGATTCTACAAAAAGAGTGTTTCCAAACTTCTCTATCAATCGGTAGGTTCAACTCTGTGAGTTGAATGAACTCATCACAAAGAAGTTTCTGAGAATCTTTCTCTCTAGTTTTTATGTGAAGATATTTCCTTCTCCAACATAGGCCTCGAGGTGCTCCGAATAAACACTTGCAGATTCTACAAACGTAATGTTTCAAAACTGTTCTATCAAAAGAAACGTTCAAGTCTGTGAGTTGAATGCACTCATCACACAGAAGTTTCTGAGAATGCTTCTGTCTAGTTTTTAGGTGAAGATATTTCCTTTTCCAGCATAGGCCTCAAAGCGCTCCAAATATCCTCTTGCAGATTCTACAAAAAGAGTGTTTCAAAACTGTTCTATCAAAAGGAAGGTTCAAGTCTGTGAGTTGAATGAATGCATCGTGAAGAACTTTCTGAGAATGCTTCTCTGTAGTTTTTAGGTGAAGATATTCCATATCCCAGCACAGGCCTGGAAGTGCTCCAAATAACCACTTGCAGATTTTACCAAAAGAGTGTTTCAAACTGCTCTTTCTACAGGTAAGTTCAAGTCTGTGAGTCGAATGCACTCAACACAAAGAAGTTTCTCAGAATGCTTCTGTTCAGTTTTTATGTGAAGATATTTCCTTTTCCAGCATAGGCCTGAAACGGCTCCAAATATCCACTTGCAGATTCTACAAAAAGAGTGTTTCCAAACTTCTCTATCAATCGGTAGGTTCAACTCTGTGAGTTGAATGAACTCATCACAAAGAAGTTTCTGAGAATCCTTCTCTCTAGTTTTTATGTGAAGATATTTCCTTCTCCAACATAGGCCTCAATGTGCTCCGAATAAACACTTGCAGATTCTACAAACATAATGTTTCAAGACTGCTCTATCAAAAGAAACGTTCAAGTCTGTGAGTTGAATGCACTCATCACACAGAAGTTTCTGAGAATGCTTCTGTCTAGTTTTTAGGTGAAGATATTTCCTTTTCCAGCATAGGCCTCAAAACGCTCCAAATATCCTCTTGCAGATTCTACAAAAAGAGTGTTTCAAAACTGTTCTATCAAAAGGAAGCTTGAAGTCTGTGAGTTGAATGAATTCATCGTGAAGAACTTTCTGAGAATGCTTCTCTGTAGTTTTTAGGTGAAGATATTCCATATCCCAGCACAGGCCTCGAAGTGCTCCAAATAACCACTTGCAGATTTTACCAAAAGAGTGTTTCAAAACTGCTCTTTCTATAGGTAAGTTCAAGTCTGTGAGTTGAATGCACTCAACACAAAGAAGTTTCTGAGAATGCTTCTGTTCAGTTTTTATGTGAAGATATTTCCTTTTCCAGCATAGGCCTCAAACGGCTCCAAATATCCACTTGCAGATTCTACAAAAAGAGTGTTTCCAAACTTCTCTATCAATTGGTAGGTTCAACTCTGTGAGTTGAATGAACTCATCACAAAGAAGTTTCTGAGAATCCTTCTCTCTAGTTTTTATGTGAAGATATTTCCTTTTCCAACATAGGCCTCAAGGTGCTCCGAATAAACACTTGCAGATTCTACAAACGTAATGTTTCAAAACTGTTCTATCAAAAGAAACGTTCAAGTCTGTGAGTTGAATGCACTCATCACACAGAAGTTTCTGAGAATGCTTCCGTCTAGTTTTTAGGTGAAGATATTTCCTTTTCCAGCATAGGCCTCAAAGCGCTCCAAATATCCTCTTGCAGATTCTACAAAAAGAGTGTTTCAAAACTGTTCTATCAAAAGGAAGGTTCAACTCTGTGAGTTGAATGAATGCATCGTGAAGAACTTTCTGAGAATGCTTCTCTGTAGTTTTTAGGTGAAGATATTCCATATCCCAGCACAGGCCTCGAAGTGCTCCAAATAACCACTTGCAGATTTTACCAAAAGAGTGTTTCAAAACTGCTCTTTCTACAGGTAAGTTCAAGTCTGTGAGTTGAATGCACTCAACACAAAGAAGTTTCTGAGAATGCTTCTGTTCAGTTTTTATGTGAAGATATTTCCTTTTCCAGCATAGGCCTCAAACGGCTCCAAATATCCACTTGCAGATTCTACAAAAAGAGTGTTTCCAAACTTCTCCTTCAATTGGTAGGTTCAACTCTGTGAGTTGAATGAACTCATCAGAAAGAAGTTTCTGAGAATCCTTCTCTCTAGTTTTTATGTGAAGATATTTCCTTTTCCAACATAGGCCTCAAGGTGCTCCGAACAAACACTTGCAGATTCTACAAACGTAATGTTTCAAGACTGTTCAATCAAAAGAAACGTTCAAGTCTGTGAGTTGAATGCACTCATCACACAGAAGTTTCTGAGAATGCTTCTGTCTAGTTTTTAGGTGAAGATATTTCCTTTTCCAGCATAGGCCTCAAAACGCTCCAAATATCCTCTTGCAGATTCTACAAAAAGAGTGTTTCAAAACTGTTCTACCAAAAGGAAGGTTCAACTCTGTGAGTTGAATGAATGCATCGTGAAGAACTTTCTGAGAATGCTTCTCTGTAGTTTTTAGGTGAAGATATTCCATATCCCAGCACAGGCCTCGAAGTGCTCCAAATAACCACTTGCAGATTTTACCAAAAGAGTGTTTCAAAACTGCTCTTTCTATAGGTAAGTTCAAGTCTGTGAGTTGAATGCACTCAACACAAAGAAGTTTCTGAGAATGCTTCTGTTCAGTTTTTATGTGAAGATATTTCCTTTTCCAGCATAGGCCTCAAACGGCTCCAAATATCCACTTGCAGATTCTACAAAAAGAGTGTTTCCAAACTTCTCTATCAATCGGTAGGTTCAACTCTGTGAGTTGAATGAACTCATCACAAAGAAGTTTCTGAGAATCTTTCTCTCTAGTTTTTATGTGAAGATATTTCCTTCTCCAACATAGGCCTCGAGGTGCTCCGAATAAACACTTGCAGATTCTACAAACGTAATGTTTCAAAACTGTTCTATCAAAAGAAACGTTCAAGTCTGTGAGTTGAATGCACTCATCACACAGAAGTTTCTGAGAATGCTTCTGTCTAGTTTTTAGGTGAAGATATTTCCTTTTCCAGCATAGGCCTCAAAGCGCTCCAAATATCCTCTTGCAGATTCTACAAAAAGAGTGTTTCAAAACTGTTCTATCAAAAGGAAGGTTCAAGTCTGTGAGTTGAATGAATGCATCGTGAAGAACTTTCTGAGAATGCTTCTCTGTAGTTTTTAGGTGAAGATATTCCATATCCCAGCACAGGCCTGGAAGTGCTCCAAATAACCACTTGCAGATTTTACCAAAAGAGTGTTTCAAACTGCTCTTTCTACAGGTAAGTTCAAGTCTGTGAGTCGAATGCACTCAACACAAAGAAGTTTCTCAGAATGCTTCTGTTCAGTTTTTATGTGAAGATATTTCCTTTTCAAGCATAGGCCTGAAACGGCTCCAAATATCCACTTGCAGATTCTACAAAAAGAGTGTTTCCAAACTTCTCTATCAATCGGTAGGTTCAACTCTGTGAGTTGAATGAACTCATCACAAAGAAGTTTCTGAGAATCCTTCTCTCTAGTTTTTATGTGAAGATATTTCCTTCTCCAACATAGGCCTCAATGTGCTCCGAATAAACACTTGCAGATTCTACAAACGTAATGTTTCAAGACTGCTCTATCAAAAGAAACGTTCAAGTCTGTGAGTTGAATGCACTCATCACACAGAAGTTTCTGAGAATGCTTCTGTCTAGTTTTTAGGTGAAGATATTTCCTTTTCCAGCATAGGCCTCAAAACGCTCCAAATATCCTCTTGCAGATTCTACAAAAAGAGTGTTTCAAAACTGTTCTATCAAAAGGAAGCTTCAAGTCTGTGAGTTGAATGAATTCATCGTGAAGAACTTTCTGAGAATGCTTCTGTGTAGTTTTTAGGTGAAGATATTCCATATCCCAGCACAGGCCTCGAAGTGCTCCAAATAACCACTTGCAGATTTTACCAAAAGAGTGTTTCAAAACTGCTCTTTCTACAGGTAAGTTCAGGTCTGTGAGTTGAATGCACTCAACACAAAGAAGTTTGTGAGAATGCTTCTGTTCAGTTTTTATGTGAAGATATTTCCTTTTCCAGCATAGGCCTCAAACGGCTCCAAATATCCACTTGCAGATTCTACAAAAAGAGTGTTTCCAAACTTCTCTATCAATCGGTAGGTTCAACTCTGTGAGTTGAATGAACTCATCACAAAGAAGTTTCTGAGAATCCTTCTCTCTAGTTTTTATGTGAAGATATTTCCTTCTCCAACATAGGCCTCGAGGTGCTCCGAATAAACACTTGCAGATTCTACAAACGTAATGTTTCAAGACTGCTCTATCAAAACAAACGTTCAAGTCTGTGAGTTGAATGCACTCATCACACAGAAGTTTCTGAGAATGCTTCTGTCTAGTTTTTAGGTGAAGATATTTCCTTTTCCAGCATAGGCCTCAAAACGCTCCAAATATCCTCTTGCAGATTCTACAAAAAGAGTGTTTCAAAACTGTTCTATCAAAAGGAAGCTTCAAGTCTGTGAGTTGAATGAATGCATCGTGAAGAACTTTCTGAGAATGCTTCTCTGTAGTTTTTAGGTGAAGATATTCCATATCCCAGCACAGGCCTCGAAGTGCTCCAAATAACCACTTGCAGATTTTACCAAAAGAGTGTTTCAAAACTGCTCTTTCTATAGGTAAGTTCAAGTCTGTGAGTTGAATGCACTCAACACAAAGAAGTTTCTGAGAATGCTTCTGTTCAGTTTTTATGTGAAGATATTTCCTTTTCCAGCATAGGCCTCAAACGGCTCCAAATATCCACTTGCAGATTCTACAAAAAGAGTGTTTCCAAACTTCTCTATCAATTGGTAGGTTCAACTCTGTGAGTTGAATGAACTCATCACAAAGAAGTTTCTGAGAATCCTTCTCTCTAGTTTTTATGTGAAGATATTTCCTTTTCCAACATAGGCCTCAAGGTGCTCCGAATAAACACTTGCAGATTCTACAAACGTAATGTTTCAAAACTGTTCTATCAAAAGAAACGTTCAAGTCTGTGAGTTGAATGCACTCATCACACAGAAGTTTCTGAGAATGCTTCTGTCTAGTTTTTAGGTGAAGATATTTCCTTTTCCAGCATAGGCCTCAAAGCGCTCCAAATATCCTCTTGCAGATTCTACAAAAAGAGTGTTTCAAAACTGTTCTATCAAAAGGAAGGTTCAAGTCTGTGAGTTGAATGAATGCATCGTGAAGAACTTTCTGAGAATGCTTCTCTGTAGTTTTTAGGTGAAGATATTCCATATCCCAGCACAGGCCTCGAAGTGCTCCAAATAACCACTGGCAGATTTTACCAAAAGAGTGTTTCAAAACTGCTCTTTCTACAGGTAAGTTCAAGTCTGTGAGTCGAATGCACTCAACACAAAGAAGTTTCTGAGAATGCTTCGGTTCAGTTTTTTTGTGAAGATATTTCCTTTTCCAGCATAGGCCTCAAACGGCTCCAAATATCCACTTGCAGATTCTACAAAAAGAGTGTTTCCAAACTTCTCCATCAATTGGTAGGTTCAACTCTGTGAGTTCAATGAACTCATCACAAAGAAGTTTCTGAGAATCCTTCTCTCTAGTTTTTATGTGAAGATATTCCCTTTTCCAACATAGGCCTCAAGGTGCTCCGAATAAACACTTGCAGATTCTACAAACGTAATGTTTCAAAACTGTTCTATCAAAAGAAACGTTCAAGTCTGTGAGTTGAATGCACTCATCACAAAGAAGTTTCTGAGAATGCTTCTGTCTAGTTTTTAGGTGAAGATATTTCCTTTTCCAGCATAGGCCTCAAAACGCTCCAAATATCCTCTTGCAGATTCTACAAAAAGAGTGTTTCAAAACTGTTCTATCAAAAGGAAGGTTCAACTCTGTGAGTTGAATGAATGCATCGTGAAGGACTTTCTGAGAATGCTTCTCTGTAGTTTTTAGGTGAAGATATTCCATATCCGAGCACAGGCCTCGAAGTGCTCCAAATAACCACTTGCAGATATTACCAAAAGAGTGTTTCAAAACTGCTCTTTCTACAGGTAAGTTCAAGTCTGTGAGTTGAATGCACTCAACACAAGGAAGTTTCTGAGAATGCTTCTGTTCAGTTTTTATGTGAAGATATTTCCTTTTCCAGCATAGACCTCAAACGGCTCCAAATATCCACTTGCAGATTCTACAAAAAGAGTGTTTCCAAACTTCTCTATCAATTGGTAGGTTCAACCCTGTGAGTTGAATGAACTCATCACAAAGGAGTTTCTGAGAATCCTTCTCTCTAGTTTTTATGTGAAGATATTTCCTTTTCCAACATAGGCCTCAAGGTGCTCCGAATAAACACTTGCAGATTCTACAAACGTAATGTTTCAAGACTGCTCTATCAAAAGAAACGTACAAGTCCGTGAGTTGAATGCACTCATCACACAGAAGTTTCTGAGAATGCTTCCGTCTAGTTTTTAGGTGAAGATATTTCCTTTTCCAGCATAGGCCTCAAAACGCTCCAAATATCCTCTTGCAGATTCTACAAAAAGAGTGTTTCAAAACTGTTCTATCAAAAGGAAGGTTCAACTCTGTGAGTTGAATGAATGCATCATGAAGAACTTTCTGAGAATGCTTCTCTGTTGTTTTTAGGTGAAGATATTCCATATCCCAGCAGAGACCTCGAAGTGCTCCAAATAACCACTTGCAGATTTTACCAAAAGAGTGTTTCAAAACTGCTCTTTCTACAGGTAAGTTCAAGTCTGTGAGTTGAATGCACTCAACACAAAGAAGTTTCTGAGAAAGCTTCTGTTCAGTTTTTATGTGAAGATATTTCCTTTTACAGCATAGGCCTCAAACGGCTCCAAATATCCACTTGCAGATTCTACAAAAAGAGTGTTTCCAAACTTCTCTATCAATTGGTAGGTTCAACTCTGTGAGTTGAATGAACTCATCACAAAGAAGTTTCTGAGAATGCTTCTGTCTAGTTTTTAGGTGAAGATATTTCCTTTTCCAGCATAGGCCTCAAAACGCTCCAAATATCCTCTTGCAGATTCTACAAAAAGAGTGTTTCAAAACTGTTCTATCAAAAGGAAGGTTCAACTCTGTGAGTTGAATGAATGCATCGTGAAGAACTTTCTGAGAATGCTTCTGTGTAGTTTTTAGGTGAAGATATTCCATATCCCAGCACAGGCCTCGAAGTGCTCCAAATAACCACTTGCAGATTTTACCAAAAGAGTGTTTCTAAACTGCTCTTTCTACAGGTAAGTTCAAGTCTGTGAGTTGAATGCACGCAACACAAAGAAGTTTCTGAGAATGCTTCTGTTCAGTTTTTATGTGAAGATATTTCCTTTTCCAGCATAGGCCTCAAACGGCTCCAAAAATCCAATTGCAGATTCTACAAAAAGAGTGTTTCCAAACTTCTCTATCAATTGGTAGGTTCAACTCCGTGAGTTGAATGAACTCATCACAAAGGAGTTTCTGAGAATCCTTCTCTCTAGTTTTTATGTGAAGATATTTCCTTTTCCAACATAGGCCTCAATGTGCTCCGAATAAACACTTGAAGATTCTACAAACGTAATGTTTCAAAACTGTTCTATGAAAAGAAACTTTCAAGTCTGTGAGTTGAATTCACTCATCACACAGAAGTTTCTGAGAATGCTTCTGTCCAGTTTTTAGGTGAAGATATTTCCTTTTCCAGCATAGGCCTCAAAACGCTCCAAATATCCTCTTGCAGATTCTACAAAAAGAGTGTTTCAAAACTGTTCTATCAAAAGGAAGGTTCAACTCCGTGAGTTGAATGAATGCATCGTGAATAACTTTCTGAGAATGCTTCTCTGTAGTTTGTAGGTGAAGATATTCCATATCCCAGCACAGGCCTCGAAGTGCTCCAAATAACCACTTGCAGATTTTACCAAAAGAGTGTTTCAAAACTGCTCTTTCTACAGGTAAGTTCAAGTCTGTGAGTTGAATGCACTCAACACAAAGAAGATTCTGAGAATGTTTCTGTTCAGTTTTTATGTGAAGATATTTCCTTTTCCAGCATAGGCCTCAAACGGCTACAAATATCCACTTGCAGATTCTACAAAAAGAGTGTTTCCAAACTTCTCTATCAATTGGTAGGTTCAACCCTGTGAGTTGAATGAACTCATCACAAAGGAGTTTCTGAGAACCCTTCTCTCTAGTTTTTATGTGAAGATATTTCCTTTTCCAACATAGGCCTCAAGGTGCTCCGAATAAACACTTGCAGATTCTACAAACGTAATGTTTCAAAACTGTTCTATCAAAAGAAACGTTCATGTCTGTGAGTTGAATGCACTCATCACACAGAAGTTTCTGAGAATGCTTCTGGCTAGTTTTTAGGTGAAGATATTTCCTTTTCCAGCATAGGCCTCAATACGCTCCAAATATCCTCTTGCAGATTCTACAAAAAGAGTGTTTCAAAACTGTTCTATCAAAAGGAAGGTTCAACTCTGTGAGTTGAATGAATGCATCGTGAAGAACTTTCTGAGAATGCTTCTCTGTAGTTTTTAGGTGAAGATATTCCATATCCCAGCACAGGCCTCGAAGTGCTCCAAATAACCACTTCCAGATTTTACCAAAAGAGTGTTTCAAAACTGCTCTTTCTACAGGTAAGTTCAAGCCTGTGAGTCGAATGCACTCAACACAAAGAAGTTTCTGAGAATGCTTCTGTTCAGTTTTTATGTGAAGATATTTCCTTTTCCAGCATAGGCCTCAAACGGCTCCAAATATCCGCTTGCAGATTCTACAAAAAGAGTGTTTCCAAACTTCTCTATCAATTGGTAGGTTCAACTCTGTGAGATGAATGAACTCATCACAAAGAAGTTTCTGAGAATCCTTCTCTCTAGTTTTTATGTGAACATATTTCCTTTTCCAACATAGGCCTCAAGGTGCTCCGAATAAACACTTGCAGATTCTACAAACGTAATGTTTCAAAACTGTTCTATCAAAAGAAACTTTCAAGTCGGTGAGTTGAATGCACTCATCACACAGAAGTTTCTGAGAATGCTTCTGTCTAGTTTTTAGGTGAAGATATTTCCTTTTCCAGCATAGGCCTCAAAACGCTCCAAATATCCTCTTGCAGATTCTACAAAAAGAGTGTTTCAAAACTGTTCTATCAAAAGGAAGGTTCAACTCTGTGAGTTGAATGAATGCATCGTGAAGAACTTTCTGAGAATGCTTCTCTGTAGTTTTTAGGTGAAGATATTCCATATCACAGCACAGGCCTCGAAGTGCTCCAAATAACCACTTGCAGATTTTACCAAAAGAGTTGTTTCAAAACTGCTCTTTCTACAGGTAAGTTCAAGTCTGTGAGTCGAATGCACTCAACACAAAGAAGTTTCTGAGAATGCTTCTGTTCAGTTTTTATGTGAAGATATTTCCTTTTCCAGCATAGGCCTCAAACGGCTCCAAATATCCACTTGCAAATACTACAAAAAGAGTGTTTCCAAACTTCTCTATCAATTGGTAGGTTCAACTCTGTGAGTTGAATGAACTCATCACAAAGAAGTTTCTGAGAATCCTTCTCTCTAGTTTTTATGTGAAGATATTTCCTTCTCCAACATAGGCCTCAAGGTGCTCCGAATAAACACTTGCAGATTCTACAAACGTAATGTTTCAAGACTGCTCTATCAAAAGAAACGTTCAAGTCTGTGAGTTGAATGCACTCATCACACAGAAGTTTCTGAGAATGCTTCTGTCTAGTTTTTAGGTGAAGATATTTCCTTTTCCAGCATATGCCTCAAAACGCTCCAAATATCCTCTTGCAGATTCTACAAAAAGAGTGTTTCAAAGCTGTTCTATCAAAAGGAAGCTTCAACTATGTGAGTTGAACGAATGCATCGTGAAGAGCTTTCTGAGAATGCTTCTCTGTAGTTTTTAGGTGAAGATATTCCATATCCCAGCACAGGCCTCGAAGTGCTCCAAATAACCACTTGCAGATTTTAACTAAAGAGTGTTTCAAAACTGCTCTTTCTATAGGTAAGATCAAGTCTGTGAGTTGAATGCACTCAACACAAAGAAGTTTCTGAGAATGCTTCTGTTCAGTTTTTATGTGAAGATATTTCCTTTTCCAGCATAGGCCTCAAACGGCTCCAAATATCCACCTGCAGATTCTACAAAAAGATTGTTTCCAAACTTCTCAATCAATTGGTATGTTCAACTCTGTGAGTTTAATGAACTCATCACAAAGAAGTTTCTGAGAATCCTTCTCTCTAGTTTTTATGTGAAGAAATTTCCTTTTCCAACAGAGGCCTCAAGGTGCTCCGAATAAACACTTGCAGATTCTACAAACGTAATGTTTCAAGACTGTTCTATCAAAAGAAACGTTCAAGTCTGTGAGTTGAATGCACTCATCACACAGAAGTTTCTGAGAATGCTTCTGTCTAGTTTTTAGGTGAAGATATTTCCTTTTCCAGCATAGGCCTCAAAGCGCTCCAAATATCCTCTTGCAGATTCTACAAAAGATTGTTTCAAAACTGTTCTATCAAAAGGAAGGTTCAACTCTGTGAGTTGAATGAATGCATTGTGAAGAACTTTCTGAGAATGCTTCTCTGTAGTTTTTAGGTGAAGATATTCCATATCCCAGCACAGGCCTCGAAGTGCTCCAAATAACCACTTGCAGATTTTACCAAAAGAGTGTTTCAAAACTGCTCTTTCTACAGGTAAGTTCAAGTCTGTGAGTCGAATGCACTCAACACAAAGAAGTTTCTGAGAATGCTTCGGTTCAGTTTTTTTGTTAAGATATTTCCTTTTCCAGCATAGGCCTCAAACGGCTCCAAATATCCACTTGCAGATTCTACAAAAAGAGTGTTTCCAAACTTCTCTATCAATTGGTAGGTTCAACTCTGTGAGTTCAATGAACTCATCACAAAGAAGTTTCTGAGAATCCTTCTCTCTAGTTTTTATGTGAAGATATTTCCTTTTCCAACATAGGCCTCAAGGTGCTCCGAATAAACACTTGCAGATTCTACAAACGTAATGTTTCAAGACTGTTCTATCAAAAGAAACGTTCAAGTCTGTGAGTTGAATGCACTCATCACAGAGAAGTTTCTGAGAATGCTTCTGTCTAGTTTTTAGGTGAAGATATTTCCTTTTCCAGCATAGGCCTCAAATCGCTCCAAATATCCTCTTGCAGTTTCTACAAAAAGAGTGTTTCAAAACTGTTCTATCAAAAGGAAGGTTCAACTCTGTGAGTTGAATGAATGCATCGTGAAGAACTTTCTGAGAATGATTCTCTGTAGTTTTTAGGTGAAGATATTCCATATCCCAGCACAGGCCTCGAAGTGCTCCAAATAACCACTTGCAGATTTTACCAAAAGAGTGTTTCAAAACTGCTCTTTCTATAGGTAAGTTCAAGTCTGTGAGTTGAATGCACTCAACACAAAGAAGTTTCTGAGAATGCTTCTGTTCAGTTTTTATGTGAAGATATTTCCTTTTCCAGCGTAGGCCTCAAACGGCTCCAAATATCCACTTGCAGATTCTACAAAAAGAGTGTTTCCAAACTTCTCTATCAATTGGTAGGTTCAACTCTGTGAGTTGAATGAACTCATCACAAAGAAGTTTCTGAGAATCCTTCTCTCTAGTTTTTATGTGAAGATATTTCCTTTTCCAACATAGGCCTCAAGGTGCTCCGAATAAACACTTGCAGATTCTACAAACGTAATGTTTCAAAACTGTTCTATCAAAAGAAACGTTCAAGTCTGTGAGTTGAATGCACTCATCACACAGAAGTTTCTGAGAATGCTTCTGTCTAGTTTTTAGGTGAAGATATTTCCTTTTCCAGCATAGGCCTCAAAGCGCTCCAAATATCCTCTTGCAGATTCTACAAAAAGAGTGTTTCAAAACTGTTCTATCAAAAGGAAGGTTCAAGTCTGTGAGTTGAATGAATGCATCGTGAAGAACTTTCTGAGAATGCTTCTCTGTAGTTTTTAGGTGAAGATATTCCATATCCCAGCACAGGCCTCGAAGTGCTCCAAATAACCACTGGCAGATTTTACCAAAAGAGTGTTTCAAAACTGCTCTTTCTACAGGTAAGTTCAAGTCTGTGAGTCGAATGCACTCAACACAAAGAAGTTTCTGAGAATGCTTCTGTTCAGTTTTTATGTGAAGATATTTCCTTTTCCAGCATAGGCCTCAAACAGCTCCAAATATCCACTTGCAGATTCTACAAAAAGAGTGTTTCCAAACTTCTCTATCAATCGGTAGGTTCAACTCTGTGAGTTGAATGAACTCATCACAAAGAAGTTTCTGAGAATCCTTCTCTCTAGTTTTTATGTGAAGATATTTCCTTCTCCAACATAGGCCTCAAGGTGCTCCGAATAAACACTTGCAGAATCTACAAACGTAATGTTTAAAGACTGCTCTATCAAAAGAAACGTTCAAGTCTGTGAGTTGAATGCACTCATCACACAGAAGTTTCTGAGAATGCTTCTGTCTAGTTTTTAGGTGAAGATATTTCCTTTTCCAGCATAGGCCTCAAAACGCTCCAAATATCCTCTTGCAGATTCTACAAAAAGAGTGTTTCAAAACTGTTCTATCAAAAGGAAGCTTCAAGTCTGTGAGTTGAATGAATTCATCGTGAAGAACTTTCTGAGAATGCTTCTCTGTAGTTTTTAGGTGAAGATATTCCATATCCCAGCACAGGCCTCGAAGTGCTCCAAATAACCACTTGCAGATTTTACCAAAAGAGTGTTTCAAAACTGCTCTTTCTATAGGTAAGTTCAAGTCTGTGAGTTGAATGCACTCAACACAAAGAAGTTTGTGAGAATGCTTCTGTTCAGTTTTTATGTGAAGATATTTCCTTTTCCAGCCTAGGCCTGAAACGGCTCCAAATATCCACTTGCAGATTCTACAAAAAGAGTGTTTCCAAACTTCTCTTTCAATTGGTAGGTTCAACTCTGTGAGTTGAATGAACTCATCACAAAGAATTTTCTGAGAATCCTTCTCTCTAGTTTTTATGTGAAGATATTTCCTTTTCCAACATAGGCCTCAAGGTGCTCCGAATAAACACTTGCAGATTCTACAAACGTAATGTTTCAAGACTGTTCAATCAAAAGAAACGTTCAAGTCTGTGAGTTGAATGCACTCATCACACAGAAGTTTCTGAGAATGCTTCTGTCTAGTTTTTAGGTGAAGATATTTCCTTTTCCAGCATAGGCCTCAAAACGCTCCAAATATCCTCTTGCAGATTCTACAAAAAGAGTGTTTCAAAACTGTTCTATCAAAAGGAAGGTTCAACTCTGTGAGTTGAATGAATGCATCGTGAAGAACTTTCTGAGAATGCTTCTCTGTAGTTTTTAGGTGAAGATATTCCATATCCCAGCACAGGCCTCGAAGTGCTCCAAATAACCACTTGCAGATTTTACCAAAAGAGTGTTTCAAAACTGCTCTTTCTACAGGTAAGTTCAAGTCTGTGAGTTGAATGCACTCAACACAAAGAAGTTTCTGAGAATGCTTCTGTTCAGTTTTTATGTGAAGATATTTCCTTTTCCAGCATAGGCCTCAAACGGCTCCAAATATCCACTTGCAGATTCTACAAAAAGAGTGTTTCCAAACTTCTCTATCAATCGGTAGGTTCAACTCTGTGAGTTGAATGAACTCATCACAAAGAAGTTTCTGAGAATCCTTCTCTCTAGTTTTTATGTGAAGATATTTCCTTCTCCAACATAGGCCTCGAGGTGCTCCGAATAAACACTTGCAGATTCTACAAACGTAATGTTTCAAGACTGCTCTATCAAAACAAACGTTCAAGTCTGTGAGTTGAATGCACTCATCACACAGAAGTTTCTGAGAATGCTTCTGTCTAGTTTTTAGGTGAAGATATTTCCTTTTCCAGCATAGGCCTCAAAACGCTCCAAATATCCTCTTGCAGATTCTACAAAAAGAGTGTTTCAAAACTGTTCTATCAAAAGGAAGCTTCAAGTCTGTGAGTTGAATGAATTCATCGTGAAGAACTTTCTGAGAATGCTTCTCTGTAGTTTTTAGGTGAAGATATTCCATATCCCAGCACAGGCCTCGAAGTGCTCCAAATAACCACTTGCAGATTTTACCAAAAGAGTGTTTCAAAACTGCTCTTTCTATAGGTAAGTTCAAGTCTGTGAGTTGAATGCACTCAACACAAAGAAGTTTGTGAGAATGCTTCTGTTCAGTTTTTATGTGAAGATATTTCCTTTTCCAGCATAGGCCTGAAACGGCTCCAAATATCCACTTGCAGATTCTACAAAAAGAGTGTTTCCAAACTTCTCTTTCAATTGGTAGGTTCAACTCTGTGAGTTGAATGAACTCATCACAAAGAAGTTTCTGAGAATCCTTCTCTCTAGTTTTTATGTGAAGATATTTCCTTTTCCAACATAGGCCTCAAGGTGCTCCGAATAAACACTTGCAGATTCTACAAACGTAATGTTTCAAGACTGTTCAATCAAAAGAAACGTTCAAGTCTGTGAGTTGAATGCACTCATCACACAGAAGTTTCTGAGAATGCTTCTGTCTAGTTTTTAGGTGAAGATATTTCCTTTTCCAGCATAGGCCTCAAAACGCTCCAAATATCCTCTTGCAGATTCTACAAAAAGAGTGTTTCAAAACTGTTCTATCAAAAGGAAGGTTCAACTCTGTGAGTTGAATGAATGCATCGTGAAGAACTTTCTGAGAATGCTTCTCTGTAGTTTTTAGGTGAAGATATTCCATATCCCAGCACAGGCCTCGAAGTGCTCCAAATAACCACTTGCAGATTTTACCAAAAGAGTGTTTCAAAACTGCTCTTTCTACAGGTAAGTTCAAGTCTGTGAGTTGAATGCACTCAACACAAAGAAGTTTCTGAGAATGCTTCTGTTCAGTTTTTATGTGAAGATATTTCCTTTTCCAGCATAGGCCTCAAACGGCTCCAAATATCCACTTGCAGATTCTACAAAAAGAGTGTTTCCAAACTTCTCTATCAATCGGTAGGTTCAACTCTGTGAGTTGAATGAACTCATCACAAAGAAGTTTCTGAGAATCCTTCTCTCTAGTTTTTATGTGAAGATATTTCCTTCTCCAACATAGGCCTCGAGGTGCTCCGAATAAACACTTGCAGATTCTACAAACGTAATGTTTCAAGACTGCTCTATCAAAACAAACGTTCAAGTCTGTGAGTTGAATGCACTCATCACACAGAAGTTTCTGAGAATGCTTCTGTCTAGTTTTTAGGTGAAGATATTTCCTTTTCCAGCATAGGCCTCAAAACGCTCCAAAGATCCTCTTGCAGATTCTACAAAAAGAGTGTTTCAAAACTGTTCTATCAAAAGGAAGCTTCAAGTCTGTGAGTTGAATGAATGCATCGTGAAGAACTTTCTGAGAATGCTTCTCTGTAGTTTTTAGGTGAAGATATTCCATATCCCAGCACAGGCCTCGAAGTGCTCCAAATAACCACTTTCAGATTTTACCAAAAGAGTGTTTCAAAACTGCTCTTTCTATAGGTAAGTTCAAGTCTGTGAGTTGAGTGCACTCAACACAAAGAAGTTTGTGAGAATGCTTCTGTTCAGTTTTTATGTGAAGATATTTCCTTTTCCAGCATAGGCCTGAAACGGCTCCAAATATCCACTTGCAGATTCTACAAAAAGAGTGTTTCCAAACTTCTCTATCAATTGGTAGGTTCAACTCTGTGAGTTGAATGAACTCATCACAAAGAAGTTTCTGAGAATCCTTCTCTCTAGTTTTTATGTGAAGATATTTCCTTTTCCAACATAGGCCTCAAGGTGCTCCGAATAAACACTTGCAGATTCTACAAACGTAATGTTTCAAAACTGTTCTATCAAAAGAAACGTTCAAGTCTGTGAGTTGAATGCACTCATCACACAGAAGTTTCTGAGAATGCTTCTGTCTAGTTTTTAGGTGAAGATATTTCCTTTTCCAGCATAGGCCTCAAAGCGCTCCAAATATCCTCTTGCAGATTCTACAAAAAGAGTGTTTCAAAACTGTTCTATCAAAAGGAAGCTTCAAGTCTGTGAGTTGAATGAATGCATCGTGAAGAACTTTCTGAGAATGCTTCTCTGTAGTTTTTAGGTGAAGATATTCCATATCCCAGCACAGGCCTCGAAGTGCTCCAAATAACCACTTGCAGATTTTACCAAAAGAGTGTTTCAAAACTGCTCTTTCTACAGGTAAGTTCAAGTCTGCGAGTCGAATGCACTCAACACAAAGAAGTTTCTGAGAATGCTTCGGTTCAGTTTTTTTGTGAAGATATTTCCTTTTCCAGCATAGGCCTCAAACGGCTCCAAATATCCACTTGCAGATTCTACAAAAAGAGTGTTTCCAAACTTCTCCATCAATTGGTAGGTTCAACTCTGTGAGTTGAATGAACTCATCACAAAGAAGTTTCTGAGAATCCTTCTCTCTAGTTTTTATGTGAAGATATTTCCTTTTCCAACATAGGCCTCAAGGTGCTCCGAATAAACACTTGCAGATTCTACAAACGTAATGTTTCAAGACTGTTCTATCAAAAGAAACGTTCAAGTCTGTGAGTTGAATGCACTCATCACAGAGAAGTTTCTGAGAATGCTTCTGTCTAGTTTTTAGGTGAAGATATTTCCTTTTGCAGCATAGGCCTCAAATCGCTCCAAATATCCTCTTGCAGATTCTACAAAAAGAGTGTTTCAAAACTGTTCTTTCAAAAGGAAGGTTCAACTGAGTGAGTTGAATGAAGGCATCGTGAAGAACTTTCTGAGAATGCTTCTCTGTAGTTTTTAGGTGAAGATATTCCATATCCCAGCACAGGCCTCGAAGTGCTCCAAATAACCACTTGCAGATTTTACCAAAAGAGTGTTTCAAAACTGCTCTTTCTACAGGTAAGTTCAAGTCTGTGAGTTGAATGCACTCAACACAAAGAAGTTTCTGAGAATGCTTCTGTTCAGTTTTTATGTGAAGATATTTCCTTTTCCAGCATAGGCCTCAAACGGCTCCAAATATCCACTTGCAGATTCTACAAAAAGAGTGTTTCCAAACTTCTCTATCAATTGGTAGGTTCAACTCTGTGAGTTCAATGAACTCATCACAAAGAAGTTTCTGAGAATCCTTCTCTCTAGTTTTTATGTGAAGATATTTCCTTTTCCAACATAGGCCTCAAGGTGCTCCGAATAAACACTTGCAGATTCTACAAACGTAATGTTTCAAAACTGTTCTATCAAAAGAAACGTTCAAGTCTGTGAGTTGAATGCACTCATCACACAGAAGTTTCTGAGAATGCTTCTGTCTAGTTTTTAGGTGAAGATATTTCCTTTTCCAGCATAGGCCTCAAAGCGCTCCAAATATCCTCTTGCAGATTCTACAAAAAGAGTGTTTCAAAACTGTTCTATCAAAAGGAAGTTTCAACTCTGTGAGTTGAATGAATGCATCGTGAAGAACTTTCTGAGAATGCTTCCCTGTAGTTTTTAGGTGAAGATATTCCATATCCCAGCACAGGCCTCGAAGTGCTCCAAATAACCACTTGCAGATTTTACCAAAAGGGTGTTTCAAAACTGCTCTTTCTACAGGTAAGTTCAAGTCTGTGAGTCGAATGCACTCAACACAAAGAAGTTTCTGAGAATGCTTCTGTTCAGTTTTTATGTGAAGATATTTCCTTTTCCAGCATAGGCCTGAAACGGCTCCAAATATCCACTTGCAGATTCTACAAAAAGAGTGTTTCCAAACTTCTCTATCAATCGGTAGGTTCAACTCTGTGAGTTGAATGAACTCATCACAAAGAAGTTTCTGAGAATCCTTCTCTCTAGTTTTTATGTGAAGATATTTCCTTCTCCAACATAGGCCTCAAGGTGCTCCGAATAAACACTTGCAGATTCTACAAACGTAATGTTTCAAGACTGCTCTATCAAAAGAAACGTTCAAGTCTGTGAGTTGAATGCACTCATCACACAGAAGTTTCTGAGAATGCTTCTGTCTAGTTTTTAGGTGAAGATATTTCCTTTTCCAGCATAGGCCTCAAAACGCTCCAAATATCCTCTTGCAGATTCTACAAAAAGAGTGTTTCAAAACTGTTCTATCAAAAGGAAGCTTCAAGTCTGTGAGTTGAATGAATTCATCGTGAAGAACTTTCTGAGAATGCTTCTCTGTAGTTTTTAGGTGAAGATATTCCATATCCCAGCACAGGCCTCGAAGTGCTCCAAATAACCACTTGCAGATTTTACCAAAAGAGTGTTTCAAAACTGCTCTTTCTATAGGTAAGTTCAAGTCTGTGAGTTGAATGCACTCAACACAAAGAAGTTTCTGAGAATGCTTCTGTTCAGTTTTTATGTGAAGATATTTCCTTTTCCAGCATAGGCCTCAAACGGCTCCAAATATCCACTTGCAGATTCTACAAAAAGAGTGTTTCCAAACTTCTCTATCAACTGGTAGGTTCAACTCTGTGAGTTGAATGAATTCATCACAAAGGAGTTTCTGAGAATCCTTCTCTCTAGTTTTTATGTGAAGATATTTCCTTTTCCAACATAGGCCTCAAGGTGCTCCGAATAAACACTTGCAGATTCTACAAACGTAATGTTTCAAAACTGTTCTATCAAAAGAAACGTTCATGTCTGTGAGTTGAATGCACTCATCACACAGAAGTGTCTGAGAATGCTTCTGTCTAGTTTTTAGGTGAAGATATTTCCTTTTCCAGCATAGGCCTCAAAACGCTCCAAATATCCTCCTGCAGATTCTACAAAAAGAGTGTTTCAAAACTGTTCTATCAAAAGGAAGGTTCAACTCTGTGAGTTGAAAGAATGCGTCGTGAAGAACTTTCTGAGAATGCTTCTCTGTAGTTTTTAGGTGAAGATATTCCCTATCCCAGCACAGGCCTCGAAGTGCTCCAAATAACCACTTGCAGATTTTACCAAAAGAGTCTTTCAAAACTGCTCTTTCTACAGGTAAGTTCAAGCCTGTGAGTGGAATGCACTCAACACAAAGAAGTTTCTGAGAATGCTTCTGTTCAGTTTTTATGTGAAGATATTTCCTTTTCCAGCATAGGCCTCAAACGGCTCCAAATATCCACTTGCAGATTCTACAAAAAGAGTGTTTCCAAACTTCTCTATCAATTGGAAAGTTCAACTCTGTGAGTTGAATGAACTCATCACAAAGGAGTTTCGGAGAATCCTTCTCTCTAGTTTTTATGTGAAGATATTTCCTTTTCCAACATACGCCCCAAGGTGTTCCGAATAAACACTTGCAGATTCTACAAACGTAATGTTTCAAGGCTGTTCTATCAAAAGAAACTTTAAAGTCTGTGAGTTGAATGCACTCATCACACAGAAGTTTCTGAGAATGCTTCTGTCTAGTTTTTAGGTGAAGATATTTCCTTTTCCAGCATAGGCCTCAAAACGCTCCAAATATCCTCTTGCAGATACTACAAAAAGAGTGTTTCAAAACTGTTCTATCAAAAGGAAGGTTCAACTCTGTGAGTTGAATGAATGCATCGTGAAGAACTTTCTGAGAATGCTTCTCTGTAGTATTTAGGTGAAGATATTCCATATCCCAGCACAGGCCTTGAAGTGCTCCAAATAAGCACTTGCAGATTTTACCAAAAGAGTGTTTCAAAACTGCTCTTTCTACAGGTAAGTTCAAGTCTGTGAGTTGAATGCACTCAACACAAAGAAGTTTCTGAAAATGCTTCTGTTCAGTTTTTATGTGAAGATATTTCCTTTTCCAGCATAGGCCTCAAACGGCTCCAAATATCCACTTGCAGATTCTACAAAAAGAGTGTTTCCAAACTTTTCTATCAATTGGTAGGTTCAACTCTGTGAGTTCAATGAACTCATCACAAAGAAGTTTCTGAGAATCCTTCTCTCTAGTTTTTATGTGAAGATATTTCCTTTTCCAACATAGGCCTCAAGGTGCTCCGAATAAACACTTGCAGATTCTACAAACGTAATGTTTCAAGACTGTTCTATCAAAAGAAACGTTCAAGTCTGTGAGTTGAATGCACTCATCACACAGAAGTTTCTTAGAATGCTTCTGTCTAGTTTTTAGGTGAAGATATTTCCTTTTCCAGCATAGGCCTCAAAACGCTCCAAATATCCTCTTGCAGATTCTACAAAAAGAGTGTTTCAAAACTGTTCTATCAAAAGGAAGGTTCAAGTCTGTGAGTTGAATGAATGCATCGTGAAGAACTTTCTGAGAACGCTTCTCTGTAGTTTTTAGGTGAAGATATTCCATATCCCAGCACAGGCCTCGAAGTGCTCCAAATAACCACTTGCAGATTTTACCAAAAGAGTGTTTCAAAACTGCTCTTTCTATAGGTAAGTTCAAGTCTGTGAGTTGAATGCACTCAACACAAAGAAGTTTCTGAGAATGCTTCTGTTCAGTTTTTATGTGAAGATATTTCCTTTTCCAGCATAGGCCTCAAACGGCTCCAAATATCCACTTGCAGATTCTACAAAAAAAGTGTTTCCAAACTTCTCCATCAATTGGTAGGTTCAATTCTGTGAGTTGAATGAACTCATCACAAAGAAGTTTCTGAGAATCCTTCTCTCTAGTTTTTATGTGAAGATATTTCCTTTTCCAACATAGGCCTCAAGGTGCTCCGAATAAACACTTGCAGATTCTACAAACGTAATGTTTCAAGACTGTTCTATCAAAAGAAACGTTCAAGTCTGTGAGTTGAATGCACTCATCACACAGAAGTTTCTGAGAATGCTTCTGTCTAGTTTTTAGGTGAAGATATTTCCTTTTGCAGCATAGGCCTCAAAACGCTCCAAATATCCTCTTGCAGATTCTACAAAAAGAGTGTTTCAAAACTGTTCTATCAAAAGGAAGGTTCAAGTCTGTGAGTTGAATGAACGCATCGTGAAGAACTTTCTGAGAATGCTTCTTTGTAGTTTTTAGGTGAAGATATTCCATATCCCAGCACAGGCCTCGAAGTGCTCCAAATAACCACTTGCAGATTTTACCAAAAGAGTGTTTCAAATCTGCTCTTTCTACACGTAAGTTCAAGTCTGTGAGTTGAATGCACTCAACACAAAGAAGTTTCTGAGAATGCTTCTGTTCAGTTTTTATGTGAAGATATTTCCTTTTCCAGCATTGGCCTCAAACGGCTCCAAATATCCACTTGCAGATTCTACAAAAAAAGTGTTTCCAAACTTCTCCATCAATTGGTAGGTTCAACTCTGTGAGTTGAATGAACTCATCACAAAGAAGTTTCTGAGAATCCTTCTCTCTAGTTTTTATGTGAAGATATTTCCTTTTCCAACATAGGCCTCAAGGTGCTCCGAATAAACACTTTCAGATTCTACAAACGTAATGTTTCAAAACTGTTCTATCAAAAGAAACGTTCATGTCTGTGAGTTGAATGCACTCATCACACAGAAGTTTCTGAGAATGCTTCTGGCTAGTTTTTAGGTGAAGATATTTCCTTTTCCAGCATAGGCCTCAAAACGCTCCAAATATCCTCTTGCAGATTCTACAAAAAGAGTGTTTCAAAACTGTTCTATCAAAAGGAAGGTTCAACTCTGTGAGTTGAATGAAAGCATCGTGAAGAACTTTCTGAGAATGCTTCTCTGTAGTTTTTAGGTGAAGATATTCCATATCCCAGCACAGGCCTCGAAGTGCTCCAAATAACCACTTGCAGATATTACCAAAAGAGTGTTTCAAAACTGCTATTTCTACAGGTAAGTTCAAGTCTGTGAGTCGAATGCACTCAACACAAAGAAGTTTCTGAGAATGCTTCTGTTCAGTTTTTATGTGAAGATATTTCCTTTTCCAGCATAGGCCTCAAACGGCTCCAAATATCCACTTGCAGATTCTACAAAAAGAGTGTTTCGAAACTTCTCTATCAATTGGTAGGTTCAACTCTGTGAGTTGAATGAACTCATCACAAAGAAGTTTCTGAGAATCCTTCTCTCTAGTTTTTAAGTGAAGATATTTCCTTTTCCAACATAGGCCTCAAGGTGCTCCGAATAAACACTTGCAGATTCTACAAACGTAATGTTTCAAAACTGTTCTATCAAAAGAAACGTTCAAGTCGGTGAGTTGAATGCACTCATCACACAGAAGTTTCTGAGAATGCTTCTGTCTAGTTTTTAGGTGAAGATATTTCCTTTTCCAGCATAGTCCTCAAAACGCTCCAAATATCCTCTTGCAGATTCTACAAAAAGAGTGTTTCAAAACTGTTCTATCAAAAGGAAGGTTCAACTCTGTGAGTTGAATGAATGCATCATGAAGAACTTTCTGAGAATGCTTCTCTGTAGTTTTTAGGTGAAGATATTCCATATCCCAGCACAGGCCTCGAAGTGCTCCAAATAACCACTTGCAGATTTTACCAAAAGAGTGTTTCAAAACTGCTCTTTCTACAGGTAAGTTCAAGTCTGTGAGTTGAATGCACTCATCACAAAGAAGTTTCTGAGAATGCTTCTGTTCAGTTTTTATGTGAAGATATTTCCTTTTCCAGCATAGGCCTCAAACGGCTCCAAATATCCACTTGCAGATTCTACAAAACGAGTGTTTCCAAACTTTTCTATCAATTGGTAGGTTCAACCCTGTGAGTTGAATGAACACATCACAAAGGAGTTTCTGAGAATCCTTCTCTCTAGTTTTTATGTGAAGATATTTCCTTTTCCAACATAGGCCTCAAGGTGCTCCGAATAAACACTTGCAGATTCTACAAACGTAATGTTTCAAGACTGTTCTATCAAAAGAAACCTTCAAGTCCGTGAGTTGAATGCACTCATCACACAGAAGTTTCTGAGAATGCTTCCGTCTAGTTTTTAGGTGAAGATATTTCCTTTTCCAGCATAGGCCTCAAACGGCTCCAAATATCCACTTGCAGATTCTACAAAAAGAGTGTTTCCAAACTTCTCTATCAATTGCTAGGTTCAACTCTGTGAGTTGAATGAACTCATCACAAAGGAGTTTCTGAGAATCCTTCTCTCTAGTTTTTATGTGAAGATATTTCCTTTTCCAACATAGGCCTCAATGTGCTCCGAATAAACACTTGCAGATTCTACAAACGTAATGTTTCAAGACTGTTCTATCAAAAGAAACCTTCAAGTCCGTGAGTTGAATGCACTCATCACACAGAAGTTTCTGAGAATGCTTCCGTCTAGTTTTTAGGTGAAGATATTTCCTTTTCCAGCATAGGCCTCAAAACGCTCCAAATATCCTCATGCAGATTCTACAAAAAGAGTGTTTCAAAACTGTTCTATCAAAAGGAAGGTTCAACTCTGTGAGTTGAATGAATGCATCGTGAAGAACTTTCTGAGAATGCTTCTCTGTAGTTTTTAGGCGAAGATATTCCATATCCCAGCACAGGCCTCGAAGTGCTCCAAATAATGACTTGCAGATTTTACCAAAAGAGTGTTTCAAAACTGCTCTTTCTACAGGTAAGTTCAAGTCTGTGAGTTGAATGCACTCAACACAAAGAAGTTTCTGTGAATGCTTCTGTTCAGTTTTTATGTGAAGATATTTCCTTTTCCAGCATAGGCCTCAAACGGCTCCAAATATCCACTTGCAGATTCTACAAAAAGAGTGTTTCCAAACTTCTCCATCAATTGGTAGGTTCAACTCTGTGAGTTCAATGAACTCATCACAAAGAAGTTTCTGAGAATCCTTCTCTCTAGTTTTTATGTGAAGATATTTCCTTTTCCAACATAGGCCTCAAGGTGCTCCGAATAATCACTTGCAGATTCTACAAACGTAATGTTTCAATACTGTTCTATCAAAAGAAACGTTCAAGTCTGTGAGTTGAATGCACTCATCACAGAGAAGTTTCTGAGAATGCTTCTGTCTAGTTTTTAGGTGAAGATATTTCCTTTTCCAGCATAGGCCTCAAATCGCTCCAAATATCCTCTTGCAGATTCTACAAAAAGAGTGTTTCAAAACTGTTCTTTCAAAAGGAAGGTTCAACTGAGTGAGTTGAATAAAGGCATCGTGAAGAACTTTCTGAGAATGCTTCTCTGTAGTTTTTAGGTGAAGATATTCCATATCCCAGCACAGGCCTCGAAGTGCTCCAAATAACCACTTGCAGATTTTACCAAAAGAGTGTTTCAAAACTGCTCTTTCTACAGGTAAGTTCAAGTCTGTGAGTTGAATGCACTCAACACAAAGAAGTTTCTGAGAATTTTTCTGTTCAGTTTTTAGGTGAAGATATTTCCTTTTCCAGCATAGGCCTCAAACGGCTCCAAATATCCACTTGCAGATTCTACAAAAAGAGTGTTTCCAAACTTCTCTATCAATTGCTAGGTTCAACTCTGTGGGTTCAATGAACTCATCACAAAGAAGTTTCTGAGAATCCTTCTCTCTAGTTTTTATGTGAAGATATTTCCTTTTCCAACATAGGCCTCAAGGTGCTCCGAATAAACACTTGCAGATTCTACAAACGTAATGTTTCAAAACTGTTCTATCAAAAGAAACGTTCAAGTCCGTGAGTTGAATGCACTCATCACACAGAAATTTCTGAGAATGCTTCTGTCTAGTTTTTAGGTGAAGATATTTCCTTTTCCAGGATAGGCCTCAAAGCGCTCCAAATATCCTCTTGCAGATTCTACAAAAAGAGTGTTTCAAAACTGTTCTATCAAAGGGAAGTTTCAACTCTGTGAGTTGAATGAATGCATCGTGAAGAACTTTCTGAGAATGCTTCCCTGTAGTTTTTAGGTGAAGATATTCCATATCCCAGCACAGGCCTCGAAGTGCTCCAAATAACCACTTGCAGATTTTACCAAAAGAGTGTTTCAAAACTGCTCTTTCTACAGGTAAGTTCAAGTCTGTGAGTCGAATGCACTCAACACAAAGAAGTTTCTGAGAATGCTTCTGTTCAGTTTTTATGTGAAGATATTTCCTTTTCCAGCATAGGCCTCAAACGGCTCCAAATATCCACTTGCAGATTCTACAAAAAGAGTGTTTCCAAACTTCTCTATCAATCGGTAGGTTCAACTCTGTGAGTTGAATGAACTCATCACAAAGAAGTTTCTGAGAATCTTTCTCTCTAGTTTTTATGTGAAGATATTTCCTTCTCCAACATAGGCCTCGAGGTGCTCCGAATAAACACTTGCAGATTCTACAAAAGTAATGTTTCAAAACTGTTCTATCAAAAGAAACGTTCAAGTCTGTGAGTTGAATGCACTCATCACACAGAAGTTTCTGAGAATGCTTCTGTCTAGTTTTTAGGTGAAGATATTTCCTTTTCCAGCATAGGCCTCAAAGCGCTCCAAATATCCTCTTGCAGATTCTACAAAAAGAGTGTTTCAAAACTGTTCTATCAAAAGGAAGGTTCAAGTCTGTGAGTTGAATGAATGCATCGTGAAGAACTTTCTGAGAATGCTTCTCTGTAGTTTTTAGGTGAAGATATTCCATATCCCAGCACAGGCCTCGAAGTGCTCCAAATAACCACTTGCAGATTTTACCAAAAGAGTGTTTCAAAACTGCTCTTTCTATAGGTAAGTTCAAGTCTGTGGGTTGAATGCACTCAACACAAAGAAGTTTCTGAGAATGCTTCTGTTCAGTTTTTATGTGAAGATATTTCCTTTTCCAGCATAGGCCTCAAACGGCTCCAAATATCCACTTGCAGATTCTACAAAAAGAGTGTTTCCAAACTTCTCTATCAATTGGTAGGTTCAACTCTGTGAGTTGAATGAACTCATCACAAAGAAGTTTCTGAGAATCCTTCTCTCTAGTTTTTATGTGAAGATATTTCCTTTTCCAACATAGGCCTCAAGGTGCTCCGAATAAACACTTGCAGATTCTACAAACGTAATGTTTCAAAACTGTTCTATCAAAAGAAACGTTCAAGTCCGTGAGTTGAATGCACTCATCACACAGAAGTTTCTGAGAATGCTTCCGTCTAGTTTTTAGGTGAAGATATTTCCTTTTCCAGCATAGGCCTCAAAGCGCTCCAAATATCCTCTTGCAGATTCTACAAAAAGAGTGTTTCAAAACTGTTCTATGAAAAGGAAGGTTCAACTCTGTGAGTTGAATGAATGCATCGTGAAGAACTTTCTGAGAATGCTTCTCTGTAGTTTTTAGGTGAAGATATTCCATATCCCAGCACAGGCCTCGAAGTGCTCCAAATAACCACTTGCAGATTTTACCAAAAGAGTGTTTCAAAACTGCTCTTTCTACAGGTAAGTTCAAGTCTGTGAGTCGAATGCACTCAACACAAAGAAGTTTCTGAGAATGCTTCTGTTCAGTTTTTATGTGAAGATATTTCCTTTTCCAGCATAGGCCTCAAACAGCTCCAAATATCCACTTGCAGATTCTACAAAAAGAGTGTTTCCAAACTTCTCTATCAATCGGTAGGTTCAACTCTGTGAGTTGAATGAACTCATCACAAAGAAGTTTCTGAGAATCCTTCTCTCTAGTTTTTATGTGAAGATATTTCCTTCTCCAACATAGGCCTCAAGGTGCTCCGAATAAACACTTGCAGATTCTACAAACGTAATGTTTCAAGACTGCTCTATCAAAAGAAACGTTCAAGTCTGTGAGTTGAATGCACTCATCACACAGAAGTTTCTGAGAATGCTTCTGTCTAGTTTTTAGGTGAAGATATTTCCTTTTCCAGCATAGGCCTCAAAACGCTCCAAATATCCTCTTGCAGATTCTACAAAAAGAGTGTTTCAAAACTGTTCTATAAAAAGGAAGCTTCAAGTCTGTGAGTTGAATGAATTCATCGTGAAGAACTTTCTGAGAATGCTTCTCTGTAGTTTTTAGGTGAAGATATTCCATATCCCAGCACAGGCCTCGAAGTGCTCCAAATAACCACTTGCAGATTTTACCAAAAGAGTGTTTCAAAACTGCTCTTTCTATAGGTAAGTTCAAGTCTGTGAGTTGAATGCACTCAACACAAAGAAGTTTGTGAGAATGCTTCTGTTCAGTTTTTATGTGAAGATATTTCCTTTTCCAGCATAGGCCTCAAACGGCTCCAAATATCCACTTGCAGATTCTACAAAAAGAGTGTTTCCAAACTTCTCTTTTAATTGGTAGGTTCAACTCTGTGAGTTGAATGAACTCATCACAAAGAAGTTTCTGAGAATCCTTCTCTCTAGTTTTTATGTGAAGATATTTCCTTTTCCAACATAGGCCTCAAGGTGCTCCGAATAAACACTTGCAGATTCTACAAACGTAATGTTTCAAGACTGTTCAATCAAAAGAAACGTTCAAGTCTGTGAGTTGAATGCACTCATCACACAGAAGTTTCTGAGAATGCTTCTGTCTAGTTTTTAGGTGAAGATATTTCCTTTTCCAGCATAGGCCTCAAAACGCTCCAAATATCCTCTTGCAGATTCTACAAAAAGAGTGTTTCAAAACTGTTCTATCAAAAGGAAGGTTCAACTCTGTGAGTTGAATGAATGCATCATGAAGAACTTTCTGAGAATGCTTCTCTGTAGTTTTTAGGTGAAGATATTCCATATCCCAGCACAGGCCTCGAAGTGCTCCAAATAACCACTTGCAGATTTTACCAAAAGAGTGTTTCAAAACTGCTCTTTCTACAGGTAAGTTCAAGTCTGTGAGTTGAATGCACTCAACACAAAGAAGTTTCTGAGAATGCTTCTGTTCAGTTTTTATGTGAAGATATTTCCTTTTCCAGCATAGGCCTCAAACGGCTCCAATTATCCACTTGCAGATTCTACAAAAAGAGTGTTTCCAAACTTCTCTATCAATCGGTAGGTTCAACTCTGTGAGTTGAATGAACTCATCACAAAGAAGTTTCTGAGAATCCTTCTCTCTAGTTTTTATGTGAAGATATTTCCTTCTCCAACATAGGCCTCGAGGTGCTCCGAATAAACACTTGCAGATTCTACAAACGTAATGTTTCAAGACTGCTCTATCAAAACAAACGTTCAAGTCTGTGAGTTGAATGCACTCATCACACAGAAGTTTCTGAGAATGCTTCTGTCTAGTTTTTAGGTGAAGATATTTCCTTTTCCAGCATAGGCCTCAAAACGCAGCAAATATCCTCTTGCAGATTCTACAAAAAGAGTGTTTCAAAACTGTTCTATCAAAAGGAAGCTTCAAGTCTGTGAGTTGAATGAATGCATCGTGAAGAACTTTCTGAGAATGCTTCTCTGTAGTTTTTAGGTGAAGATATTCCATATCCCAGCACAGGCCTCGAAGTGCTCCAAATAACCACTTGCAGATTTTACCAAAAGAGTGTTTCAAAACTGCTCTTTCTATAGGTAAGTTCAAGTCTGTGAGTTGAATGCACTCAACACAAAGAAGTTTCTGAGAATGCTTCTGTTCAGTTTTTATGTGAAGATATTTCCTTTTCCAGCATAGGCCTCAAACGGCTCCAAATATCCACTTGCAGATTCTACAAAAAGAGTGTTTCCAAACTTCTCTATCAATTGGTAGGTTCAACTCTGTGAGTTGAATGAACTCATCACAAAGAAGTTTCTGAGAATCCTTCTCTCTAGTTTTTATGTGAAGATATTTCCTTTTCCAACATAGGCCTCAAGGTGCTCCGAATAAACACTTGCAGATTCTACAAACGTAATGTTTCAAAACTGTTCTATCAAAAGAAACGTTCAAGTCTGTGAGTTGAATGCACTCATCACACAGAAGTTTCTGAGAATGCTTCTGTCTAGTTTTTAGGTGAAGATATTTCCTTTTCCAGCATAGGCCTCAAATCGCTCCAAATATCCTCTTGCAGATTCTACAAAAAGAGTGTTTCAAAACTGTTCTATCAAAAGGAAGCTTCAAGTCTGTGAGTTGAATGAATGCATCGTGAAGAACTTTCTGAGAATGCTTCTCTGTAGTTTTTAGGTGAAGATATTCCATATCCCAGCACAGGCCTCGAAGTGCTCCAAATAACCACTTGCAGATTTTACCAAAAGAGTGTTTCAAAACTGCTCTTTCTACAGGTAAGTTCAAGTCTGTGAGTCGAATGCACTCAACACAAAGAAGTTTCTGAGAATGCTTCTGTTCAGTTTTTATGTGAAGATATTTCCTTTTCCAGCATAGGCCTCAAAACGCTCCAAATATCCTCTTGCAGATTCTACAAAAAGAGTGTTTCCAAACTTCTCTATCAATTGGTAGGTTCAACTCCGTGAGTTGAATGAACTCATCACAAAGGAGTTTCTGAGAATCCTTCTCTCTAGTTTTTATGTGAAGATATTTCCTTCTCCAACATAGGCCTCAATGTGCTCCGAATAAACACTTGAAGATTCTACAAACGTAATGTTTCAAAACTGTTCTATGAAAAGAAACGTTCAAGTCTGTGAGTTGAATTCACTCATCACACAGAAGTTTCTGAGAATGCTTCTGTCCAGTTTTTAGGTGAAGATATTTCCTTTTCCAGCATAGGCCTCAAAACGCTCCAAATATCCTCTTGCAGATTCTACAAAAAGAGTGTTTCAAAACTGTTCTATCAAAAGGAAGGTTGAACTCCGTGAGTTGAATGAATGCATCGTGAAGAACTTTCTGAGAATGCTTCTCTGTAGTTTGTAGGTGAAGATATTCCATATCCCAGCACAGGCCTCGAAGTGCTCCAAATAACCACTTGCAGATTTTACCAAAAGAGTGTTTCAAAACTGCTCTTTCTACAGGTAAGTTCAAGTCTGTGAGTTGAATGCACTCAACACAAAGAAGATTCTGAGAATGCTTCTGTTCAGTTTTTATGTGAAGATATTTCCTTTTCCAGCATAGGCCTCAAACGGCTCCAAATATCCACTTGCAGATTCTACAAAAAGAGTGTTTCCAAACTTCTCTATCAATTGGTAGGTTCAACCCTGTGAGTTGAATGAACTCATCACAAAGGAGTTTCTGAGAACCCTTCTCTCTAGTTTTTATGTGAAGATATTTCCTTTTCCAACATAGGCCTCAAGGTGCTCAGAATAAACCCTTGCAGATTCTACAAACGTAATGTTTCAAAACTGTTCTCTCAAAAGAAACGTTCAAGTCTGTGAGTTGAATGCACTCATCACACAGAAGTTTCTGAGAATGCTTCTGTCTAGTTTTTAGGTGAAGAAATTTCCTTTTCCAGCATAGGCCTCAAAGCGCTCCAAATATCCTCTTGCAGATTCTACAAAAAGAGTGTTTCAAAACTGTTCTATCAAAAGGAAGGTTCAACTCTGTGAGTTGAATGAATGCATCGTGAAGAACTTTCTGAGAATGCTTCTCTGTAGTTTTTAGGTGAAGATATTCCATATCCCAGCACAGGCCTCGAAGTGCTCCAAATAACCACTTGCAGATTTTACCAAAAGTGTGTTTCAAAACTGCTCTTTATACAGGTAAGTTCAAGTCTGTGAGTTGAATGCACTCAACACAAAGAAGTTTGTGAGAATGCTTCTGTTCAGTTTTTATGTGAAGATATTTCCTTTTCCAGCATAGGCCTCAAACGGCTCCAAATATCCACTTGCAGATTCTACAAAAAGAGTGTTTCCAAACTTCTCCATCAATTGGTAGGTTCAACTCTGTGAGTTGAATGAACTCATCACAAAGAAGTTTCTGAGAATCCTTCTCTCTAGTTTTTATGTGAAGATATTACCTTTTCCAACATAGGCCTCAAGGTGCTCCGAATAAACACTTGCAGATTCTACAAACGTAATGTTTCAAGACTGTTCTATCAAAAGAAACGTTCAAGTCTGTGAGTTGAATGCACTCATCACACAGAAGTTTCTGAGAATGCTTCTGTCTAGTTTTATGTGAAGATATTTCCTTTTCCAGCATAGGCCTCAAAACGCTCCAAATATCCTGTTGCACATTCTACAAAAAGAGTGTTTCAAAACTGTTCTATCAAAAGGAAGGTTCAACTCTGTGAGTTGAATGAATGCATCGTGAAGAACTTTCTGAGAATGCTTCTCTGTAGTTTTTAGGTGAAGATATTCCATATCCCAGCACAGGCCTCGAAGTGCTCCAAATAACCACTTGCAGATTTTACCAAAAGAGTGTTTCAAAACTGCTCTTTCTACAGGTAATTTCACGTCTGTGAGTTGAATGCACTCAACACAAAGAAGTTTCTGAGAATGCTTCTGTTCAGTTTTTATGTGAAGATATTTCCTTTTCCAGCATAGGCCTCAAACGGCTCCAAATATCCACTTGCAGATTCTACAAAAAGAGTGTTTCCAAACTTCTCTATCAATTAGTAGGTTCAACTCTGTGAGTTCAATGAACTCATCACAAAGAAGTTTCTGAGAATCCTTCTCTCTAGTTTTTATGTGAAGATATTTCCTTTTCCAACATAGGCCTCAAGGTGCTCCAAATAAGCACTTGCAGATTCTACAAACGTAATGTTTCAAGACTGTTCTATCAAAAGAAACGTTCAAGTCTGTGAGTTGAATGCACTCATCACACAGAAGTTTCTGAGAATGCTTCTGTCTAGTTTTTAGGTGAAGATATTTCCTTTTCCAGCATAGGCCTCAAAACGCTCCAAATATCCTCTTGCAGATTCTACAAAAAGAGTGTTTCAAAACTGTTCTATCAAAAGGAAGGTTCAACTCTGTGAGTTGATTGAATGCATCGTGAAGAACTTTCTGAGAATGCTTCTCTGTAGTTTTTAGGTGAAGATATTCCATATCCCAGCACAGGCCTCGAATTGCTCCAAATAACCACTTGCAGATTTTACCAAAAGAGTGTTTCAAAACTGCTCTTTCTACAGGTAAGTTCAAGTCTGTGAGTTGAATGCACTCAACACAAAGAAGTTTCTGAGAATGCTTCTGTTCAGTTTTTATGTGAAGATATTTCCTTTTCCAGCATAGGCCTCAAACGGCTCCAAATATCCACTTGCAGATTCTACAAAAAGAGTGTTTCCAAACTTCTCCATCAATTGGTAGGTTCAACTCTGTGATTTGAATGAACTCATCACAAAGAAGTTTCTGAGAATCCTTCTCTCTAGTTTTTATGTGAAGATATTTCCTTTTCCAACATAGGCCTCAAGGTGCTCCGAATAAACACTTGCAGATTCTACAAACGTAATGTTTCAAAACTGTTCTATCAAAAGAAACGTTCAAGTCCGTGAGTTGAATGCACTCATCACACAGAAATTTCTGAGAATGCTTCTGTCTAGTTTTTAGGTGAAGATATTTCCTTTTCCAGGATAGGCCTCAAAGCGCTCCAAATATCCTCTTGCAGATTCTACAAAAAGAGTGTTTCAAAACTGTTCTATCAAAGGGAAGTTTCAACTCTGTGAGTTGAATGAATGCATCGTGAAGAACTTTCTGAGAATGCTTCCCTGTAGTTTTTAGGTGAAGATATTCCATATCCCAGCACAGGCCTCGAAGTGCTCCAAATAACCACTTGCAGATTTTACCAAAAGAGTGTTTCAAAACTGCTCTTTCTACAGGTAAGTTCAAGTCTGTGAGTCGAATGCACTCAACACAAAGAAGTTTCTGAGAATGCTTCTGTTCAGTTTTTATGTGAAGATATTTCCTTTTCCAGCATAGGCCTCAAACGGCTCCAAATATCCACTTGCAGATTCTACAAAAAGAGTGTTTCCAAACTTCTCTATCAATCGGTAGGTTCAACTCTGTGAGTTGAATGAACTCATCACAAAGAAGTTTCTGAGAATCTTTCTCTCTAGTTTTTATGTGAAGATATTTCCTTCTCCAACATAGGCCTCGAGGTGCTCCGAATAAACACTTGCAGATTCTACAAAAGTAATGTTTCAAAACTGTTCTATCAAAAGAAACGTTCAAGTCTGTGAGTTGAATGCACTCATCACACAGAAGTTTCTGAGAATGCTTCTGTCTAGTTTTTAGGTGAAGATATTTCCTTTTCCAGCATAGGCCTCAAAGCGCTCCAAATATCCTCTTGCAGATTCTACAAAAAGAGTGTTTCAAAACTGTTCTATCAAAAGGAAGGTTCAAGTCTGTGAGTTGAATGAATGCATCGTGAAGAACTTTCTGAGAATGCTTCTCTGTAGTTTTTAGGTGAAGATATTCCATATCCCAGCACAGGCCTCGAAGTGCTCCAAATAACCACTTGCAGATTTTACCAAAAGAGTGTTTCAAAACTGCTCTTTCTATAGGTAAGTTCAAGTCTGTGGGTTGAATGCACTCAACACAAAGAAGTTTCTGAGAATGCTTCTGTTCAGTTTTTATGTGAAGATATTTCCTTTTCCAGCATAGGCCTCAAACGGCTCCAAATATCCACTTGCAGATTCTACAAAAAGAGTGTTTCCAAACTTCTCTATCAATTGGTAGGTTCAACTCTGTGAGTTGAATGAACTCATCACAAAGAAGTTTCTGAGAATCCTTCTCTCTAGTTTTTATGTGAAGATATTTCCTTTTCCAACATAGGCCTCAAGGTGCTCCGAATAAACACTTGCAGATTCTACAAACGTAATGTTTCAAAACTGTTCTATCAAAAGAAACGTTCAAGTCCGTGAGTTGAATGCACTCATCACACAGAAGTTTCTGAGAATGCTTCCGTCTAGTTTTTAGGTGAAGATATTTCCTTTTCCAGCATAGGCCTCAAAGCGCTCCAAATATCCTCTTGCAGATTCTACAAAAAGAGTGTTTCAAAACTGTTCTATGAAAAGGAAGGTTCAACTCTGTGAGTTGAATGAATGCATCGTGAAGAACTTTCTGAGAATGCTTCTCTGTAGTTTTTAGGTGAAGATATTCCATATCCCAGCACAGGCCTCGAAGTGCTCCAAATAACCACTTGCAGATTTTACCAAAAGAGTGTTTCAAAACTGCTCTTTCTACAGGTAAGTTCAAGTCTGTGAGTCGAATGCACTCAACACAAAGAAGTTTCTGAGAATGCTTCTGTTCAGTTTTTATGTGAAGATATTTCCTTTTCCAGCATAGGCCTCAAACAGCTCCAAATATCCACTTGCAGATTCTACAAAAAGAGTGTTTCCAAACTTCTCTATCAATCGGTAGGTTCAACTCTGTGAGTTGAATGAACTCATCACAAAGAAGTTTCTGAGAATCCTTCTCTCTAGTTTTTATGTGAAGATATTTCCTTCTCCAACATAGGCCTCAAGGTGCTCCGAATAAACACTTGCAGATTCTACAAACGTAATGTTTCAAGACTGCTCTATCAAAAGAAACGTTCAAGTCTGTGAGTTGAATGCACTCATCACACAGAAGTTTCTGAGAATGCTTCTGTCTAGTTTTTAGGTGAAGATATTTCCTTTTCCAGCATAGGCCTCAAAACGCTCCAAATATCCTCTTGCAGATTCTACAAAAAGAGTGTTTCAAAACTGTTCTATAAAAAGGAAGCTTCAAGTCTGTGAGTTGAATGAATTCATCGTGAAGAACTTTCTGAGAATGCTTCTCTGTAGTTTTTAGGTGAAGATATTCCATATCCCAGCACAGGCCTCGAAGTGCTCCAAATAACCACTTGCAGATTTTACCAAAAGAGTGTTTCAAAACTGCTCTTTCTATAGGTAAGTTCAAGTCTGTGAGTTGAATGCACTCAACACAAAGAAGTTTGTGAGAATGCTTCTGTTCAGTTTTTATGTGAAGATATTTCCTTTTCCAGCATAGGCCTCAAACGGCTCCAAATATCCACTTGCAGATTCTACAAAAAGAGTGTTTCCAAACTTCTCTTTTAATTGGTAGGTTCAACTCTGTGAGTTGAATGAACTCATCACAAAGAAGTTTCTGAGAATCCTTCTCTCTAGTTTTTATGTGAAGATATTTCCTTTTCCAACATAGGCCTCAAGGTGCTCCGAATAAACACTTGCAGATTCTACAAACGTAATGTTTCAAGACTGTTCAATCAAAAGAAACGTTCAAGTCTGTGAGTTGAATGCACTCATCACACAGAAGTTTCTGAGAATGCTTCTGTCTAGTTTTTAGGTGAAGATATTTCCTTTTCCAGCATAGGCCTCAAAACGCTCCAAATATCCTCTTGCAGATTCTACAAAAAGAGTGTTTCAAAACTGTTCTATCAAAAGGAAGGTTCAACTCTGTGAGTTGAATGAATGCATCATGAAGAACTTTCTGAGAATGCTTCTCTGTAGTTTTTAGGTGAAGATATTCCATATCCCAGCACAGGCCTCGAAGTGCTCCAAATAACCACTTGCAGATTTTACCAAAAGAGTGTTTCAAAACTGCTCTTTCTACAGGTAAGTTCAAGTCTGTGAGTTGAATGCACTCAACACAAAGAAGTTTCTGAGAATGCTTCTGTTCAGTTTTTATGTGAAGATATTTCCTTTTCCAGCATAGGCCTCAAACGGCTCCAATTATCCACTTGCAGATTCTACAAAAAGAGTGTTTCCAAACTTCTCTATCAATCGGTAGGTTCAACTCTGTGAGTTGAATGAACTCATCACAAAGAAGTTTCTGAGAATCCTTCTCTCTAGTTTTTATGTGAAGATATTTCCTTCTCCAACATAGGCCTCGAGGTGCTCCGAATAAACACTTGCAGATTCTACAAACGTAATGTTTCAAGACTGCTCTATCAAAACAAACGTTCAAGTCTGTGAGTTGAATGCACTCATCACACAGAAGTTTCTGAGAATGCTTCTGTCTAGTTTTTAGGTGAAGATATTTCCTTTTCCAGCATAGGCCTCAAAACGCAGCAAATATCCTCTTGCAGATTCTACAAAAAGAGTGTTTCAAAACTGTTCTATCAAAAGGAAGCTTCAAGTCTGTGAGTTGAATGAATGCATCGTGAAGAACTTTCTGAGAATGCTTCTCTGTAGTTTTTAGGTGAAGATATTCCATATCCCAGCACAGGCCTCGAAGTGCTCCAAATAACCACTTGCAGATTTTACCAAAAGAGTGTTTCAAAACTGCTCTTTCTATAGGTAAGTTCAAGTCTGTGAGTTGAATGCACTCAACACAAAGAAGTTTCTGAGAATGCTTCTGTTCAGTTTTTATGTGAAGATATTTCCTTTTCCAGCATAGGCCTCAAACGGCTCCAAATATCCACTTGCAGATTCTACAAAAAGAGTGTTTCCAAACTTCTCTATCAATTGGTAGGTTCAACTCTGTGAGTTGAATGAACTCATCACAAAGAAGTTTCTGAGAATCCTTCTCTCTAGTTTTTATGTGAAGATATTTCCTTTTCCAACATAGGCCTCAAGGTGCTCCGAATAAACACTTGCAGATTCTACAAACGTAATGTTTCAAAACTGTTCTATCAAAAGAAACGTTCAAGTCTGTGAGTTGAATGCACTCATCACACAGAAGTTTCTGAGAATGCTTCTGTCTAGTTTTTAGGTGAAGATATTTCCTTTTCCAGCATAGGCCTCAAATCGCTCCAAATATCCTCTTGCAGATTCTACAAAAAGAGTGTTTCAAAACTGTTCTATCAAAAGGAAGCTTCAAGTCTGTGAGTTGAATGAATGCATCGTGAAGAACTTTCTGAGAATGCTTCTCTGTAGTTTTTAGGTGAAGATATTCCATATCCCAGCACAGGCCTCGAAGTGCTCCAAATAACCACTTGCAGATTTTACCAAAAGAGTGTTTCAAAACTGCTCTTTCTACAGGTAAGTTCAAGTCTGTGAGTCGAATGCACTCAACACAAAGAAGTTTCTGAGAATGCTTCTGTTCAGTTTTTATGTGAAGATATTTCCTTTTCCAGCATAGGCCTCAAAACGCTCCAAATATCCTCTTGCAGATTCTACAAAAAGAGTGTTTCCAAACTTCTCTATCAATTGGTAGGTTCAACTCCGTGAGTTGAATGAACTCATCACAAAGGAGTTTCTGAGAATCCTTCTCTCTAGTTTTTATGTGAAGATATTTCCTTCTCCAACATAGGCCTCAATGTGCTCCGAATAAACACTTGAAGATTCTACAAACGTAATGTTTCAAAACTGTTCTATGAAAAGAAACGTTCAAGTCTGTGAGTTGAATTCACTCATCACACAGAAGTTTCTGAGAATGCTTCTGTCCAGTTTTTAGGTGAAGATATTTCCTTTTCCAGCATAGGCCTCAAAACGCTCCAAATATCCTCTTGCAGATTCTACAAAAAGAGTGTTTCAAAACTGTTCTATCAAAAGGAAGGTTGAACTCCGTGAGTTGAATGAATGCATCGTGAAGAACTTTCTGAGAATGCTTCTCTGTAGTTTGTAGGTGAAGATATTCCATATCCCAGCACAGGCCTCGAAGTGCTCCAAATAACCACTTGCAGATTTTACCAAAAGAGTGTTTCAAAACTGCTCTTTCTACAGGTAAGTTCAAGTCTGTGAGTTGAATGCACTCAACACAAAGAAGATTCTGAGAATGCTTCTGTTCAGTTTTTATGTGAAGATATTTCCTTTTCCAGCATAGGCCTCAAACGGCTCCAAATATCCACTTGCAGATTCTACAAAAAGAGTGTTTCCAAACTTCTCTATCAATTGGTAGGTTCAACCCTGTGAGTTGAATGAACTCATCACAAAGGAGTTTCTGAGAACCCTTCTCTCTAGTTTTTATGTGAAGATATTTCCTTTTCCAACATAGGCCTCAAGGTGCTCAGAATAAACCCTTGCAGATTCTACAAACGTAATGTTTCAAAACTGTTCTCTCAAAAGAAACGTTCAAGTCTGTGAGTTGAATGCACTCATCACACAGAAGTTTCTGAGAATGCTTCTGTCTAGTTTTTAGGTGAAGAAATTTCCTTTTCCAGCATAGGCCTCAAAGCGCTCCAAATATCCTCTTGCAGATTCTACAAAAAGAGTGTTTCAAAACTGTTCTATCAAAAGGAAGGTTCAACTCTGTGAGTTGAATGAATGCATCGTGAAGAACTTTCTGAGAATGCTTCTCTGTAGTTTTTAGGTGAAGATATTCCATATCCCAGCACAGGCCTCGAAGTGCTCCAAATAACCACTTGCAGATTTTACCAAAAGTGTGTTTCAAAACTGCTCTTTATACAGGTAAGTTCAAGTCTGTGAGTTGAATGCACTCAACACAAAGAAGTTTGTGAGAATGCTTCTGTTCAGTTTTTATGTGAAGATATTTCCTTTTCCAGCATAGGCCTCAAACGGCTCCAAATATCCACTTGCAGATTCTACAAAAAGAGTGTTTCCAAACTTCTCCATCAATTGGTAGGTTCAACTCTGTGAGTTGAATGAACTCATCACAAAGAAGTTTCTGAGAATCCTTCTCTCTAGTTTTTATGTGAAGATATTACCTTTTCCAACATAGGCCTCAAGGTGCTCCGAATAAACACTTGCAGATTCTACAAACGTAATGTTTCAAGACTGTTCTATCAAAAGAAACGTTCAAGTCTGTGAGTTGAATGCACTCATCACACAGAAGTTTCTGAGAATGCTTCTGTCTAGTTTTATGTGAAGATATTTCCTTTTCCAGCATAGGCCTCAAAACGCTCCAAATATCCTGTTGCACATTCTACAAAAAGAGTGTTTCAAAACTGTTCTATCAAAAGGAAGGTTCAACTCTGTGAGTTGAATGAATGCATCGTGAAGAACTTTCTGAGAATGCTTCTCTGTAGTTTTTAGGTGAAGATATTCCATATCCCAGCACAGGCCTCGAAGTGCTCCAAATAACCACTTGCAGATTTTACCAAAAGAGTGTTTCAAAACTGCTCTTTCTACAGGTAATTTCACGTCTGTGAGTTGAATGCACTCAACACAAAGAAGTTTCTGAGAATGCTTCTGTTCAGTTTTTATGTGAAGATATTTCCTTTTCCAGCATAGGCCTCAAACGGCTCCAAATATCCACTTGCAGATTCTACAAAAAGAGTGTTTCCAAACTTCTCTATCAATTAGTAGGTTCAACTCTGTGAGTTCAATGAACTCATCACAAAGAAGTTTCTGAGAATCCTTCTCTCTAGTTTTTATGTGAAGATATTTCCTTTTCCAACATAGGCCTCAAGGTGCTCCAAATAAGCACTTGCAGATTCTACAAACGTAATGTTTCAAGACTGTTCTATCAAAAGAAACGTTCAAGTCTGTGAGTTGAATGCACTCATCACACAGAAGTTTCTGAGAATGCTTCTGTCTAGTTTTTAGGTGAAGATATTTCCTTTTCCAGCATAGGCCTCAAAACGCTCCAAATATCCTCTTGCAGATTCTACAAAAAGAGTGTTTCAAAACTGTTCTATCAAAAGGAAGGTTCAACTCTGTGAGTTGATTGAATGCATCGTGAAGAACTTTCTGAGAATGCTTCTCTGTAGTTTTTAGGTGAAGATATTCCATATCCCAGCACAGGCCTCGAATTGCTCCAAATAACCACTTGCAGATTTTACCAAAAGAGTGTTTCAAAACTGCTCTTTCTACAGGTAAGTTCAAGTCTGTGAGTTGAATGCACTCAACACAAAGAAGTTTCTGAGAATGCTTCTGTTCAGTTTTTATGTGAAGATATTTCCTTTTCCAGCATAGGCCTCAAACGGCTCCAAATATCCACTTGCAGATTCTACAAAAAGAGTGTTTCCAAACTTCTCCATCAATTGGTAGGTTCAACTCTGTGATTTGAATGAACTCATCACAAAGAAGTTTCTGAGAATCCTTCTCTCTAGTTTTTATGTGAAGATATTTCCTTTTCCAACATAGGCCTCAAGGTGCTCCGAATAAACACTTGCAGATTCTACAAACGTAATGTTTCAAAACTGTTCTATCAAAAGAAACGTTCAAGTCTGTGAGTTGAATGCACTCATCACACAGAAGTTTCTGAGAATGCTTCTGTCTAGTTTTTAGGTGAAGATATTTCCTTTTCCAGCATAGGCCTCAAAGCGCTCCAAATATCCTCTTGCAGATTCTACAAAAAGAGTGTTTCAAAACTGTTCTATCAAAAGGAAGGTTCAACTCTGTGAGATGAATGAATGCATCGTGAAGAACTTTCTGAGAATGCTTCTCTGTAGTTTTTAGGTGAAGATATTCCATATCCCAGCACAGGCCTCGAAGTGCTCCAAATAACCACTTGCAGATTTTACCAAAAGAGTGTTTCAAAACTGTTCTTTCTACAGGTAAGTTCAAGTCTGTGAGTTGAATGCACTCAACACAAAGAAGTTTCTGAGAATGCTTCTGTTCAGTTTTTATGTGAAGATATTTCCTTTTCCAGCATAGGCCTCAAACGGCTCCAAATATCCACTTGCAGATTCTACAAAAAGAGTGTTTCCAAACTTCTCCATCAATTGGTAGGTTCAACTCTGTGAGTTGAATGAACTCATCACAAAGAAGTTTCTGAGAATCCTTCTCTCTAGTTTTTATGTGAAGATATTTCCTTTTCCAACATAGGCCTCAAGGTGCTCCGAATAAACACTTGCAAATTCTACAAACGTAATGTTTCAAGACTGTTCTATCAAAAGAAACGTTCAAGTCTGTGAGTTGAATGCACTCATCACACAGAAGTTTCTGAGAATGCTTCTGTCTAGTTTTTAGGTGAAGATATTTCCTTTTCCAGCATAGGCCTCAAAACGCTCCAAATATCCTCTTGCAGATTCTACAAAAAGAGTGTTTCAAAACTGTTCTATCAAAAGGAAGGTTCAACTCTGTGAGTTGAATGAATGCATCTTGAAGAACTTTCTGAGAATGCTTCCCTGTAGTTTTTAGGTGAAGATATTCCATATCCCAGCACAGGCCTCGAAGTGCTCCAAGTAATCACTTGCAGATTTTACCAAAAGAGTGTTTCAAAACTGCTCTTTCGACAGGTAAGTTCAAGTGTGTGAGTTGAATGCACTCAACACAAAGAAGTTTCTGAGAATGCTTCTGTTCAGTTTTTATGTGAAGATATTTCCTTTTCCAGCATAGGCCTCAAACGGCTGCAAATATAAACTTGCAGATTCTACAAAAAGAGTGTTTCCAAACTTCTCTATCAATTGGTAGGTTCAACTCTGTGAGTTGAATGAACTCATCACAAAGAAGTTTCTGAGAATCCTTCTCTCTAGTTTTTATGTGAAGATATTTCCTTTTCCAACATAGGCCTCAAGGTGCTCCGAATAAACACTTGCAGATTCTACAAAGGTAATGTTTCAAGACTGTTCTATCAAAAGAAACGTTCAAGTCTGTGAGTTGAATGCACTCATCACACAGTAGTTTCTGAGAATGCTTCTGTCTAGTTTTTAGGTGAAGATATTTCCTTTTCCAGCATAGGCCTCAAAACGCTCCAAATATACTCTTGCAGATTCTACAAAAAGAGTGTTTCAAAACTGTTCTATCAAAAGGAAGGTTCAACTCTGTGAGTTGAATGAATGCATCGTGAAGAACTTTCTGAGAATGCTTCTCTGTAGTTTTTAGGTGAAGATATTCCATATCCCAGCACAGGCATCGAAGTGCTCCAAATAACCACTTGCAGATTTTACCAAAAGAGTGTTTCAAAACTGCTCTTTCTACAGGTAAGTTCAAGTCTGTGAGTTGAATGCACTCAACACAAAGAAGCTTCTGAGAATGCTTCTGTTCAGTTTTTATGTGAAGATATTTCCTTTTCCAGCATAGGCCTCAAACGGCTCCAAATATCCACTTGCAGATTCTACAAAAAGAGTGTTTCCAAACTTCTCTATCAATTGGTAGGTTCAACTCTGTGAGTTGAATGAACTCATCACAAAGAAGTTACTGAGAATCCTTCTCTCTAGTTTTTATGTGAAGATATTTCCTTTTCCAACATAGGCCTCAAGGTGCTCCGAATAAACACTTGCAGATTCTACAAACGTAATGTTTCAAGACTGTTCTATCAAAAGAAACGTTCAAGTCTGTGAGTTGAATGCACTCATCACACAGAAGTTTCTGAGAATGCTTCTGTCTAGTTTTATGTGAAGATATTTCCTTTTCCAGCATAGGCCTCAAAACGCTCCAAATATCCTCTTGCAGATTCTACAAAAAGAGTGTTTCAAAACTGTTCTATCAAAAGGAAGGTTCAACTCTGTGAGTTGAATGAATGCATCGTGAAGAACTTTCTGAGAATGCTTCTCTGTAGTTTTTAGGTGAAGATATTCCATATCCCAGCAGAGGCCTCGAAGTGCTCCAAAAAACCACTTGCAGATTTTAACAAAAGAGTGTTTCAAAACTGCTCTTTCTACAGGTAAGTTCAAGTCTGTGAGTTGAATGCACTCAACACAAAGAAGTTTCTGAGAATGCTTCTGTTCAGTTTTTATGTGAAGATATTTCCTTTTCCAACATAGGCCTCAAACGGCTCCAAATATCCACTTTCAGATTCAACAAAAAGAGTGTTTCCAAACTTCTCTATCAATTGGTAGGTTCAACTCCGTGAGTTGAATGAACTCATCACAAAGAAGTTTCTGAGAATCCTTCTCTCTAGTTTTTATGTGGAGATATTTCCTTTTCCAACATAGGCCTCAAGGTGCTCCGAATCAGCACTTGCAGATTCTACAAACGTAATGTTTCAAGACTGTTCTATCAAAAGAAACGTTCAAGTCTGTGAGTTGAATGCACTCATCACACAGAAGTTTCTGAGAATGCTTCTGTCTAGTTTTATGTGAAGATATTTCCTTTTCCAGCATAGGCCTCAAAACGCTCCAAATATCCTCTTGCAGATTCTACAAAAAGAGTGTTTCAAAACTGTTCTATCAAAAGGAAGGTTCAACTCTGTGAGTTGAATGAATGCATCATGAAGAACTTTCTGAGAATGCTTCTCTGTAGTTTTTAGGTGAAGATATTCCATATCCCAGCACAGGCCTCGAAGTGCTCCAAATAACCACTTGCAGATTTTACCAAAAGAGTGTTTCAAAACTGCTCTTTCTACAGGTAAGTTCAAGTCTGTGAGTTGAATGCACTCAACACAAAGAAGTTTCTGAGAATGCTTCTGTTCAGTTTTTATGTAAAGATATTTCCTTTTCCAGCATAGGCCTCAAACGGCTCCAAATATCCACTTGCAGATTCTACAAAAAGAGTGTTTCCAAACTTCTCCATCAATTGGTAGGTTCAACTCTGTGAGTTGAATGAACTCATCACAAAGAAGTTTCTGAGAATCCATCTCTCTAGTTTTTATGTGAAGATATTTCCTTTTCCAACATAGGCCTCAAGGTGCTCCGAATAAACACTTGCAGATTCTACAAACGTAATGTTTCAAGACTGTTCTATCAAAAGAAACGTTCAAGTCTGTGAGTTGAATGCACTCATCACACAGAAGTTTCTGAGAATGCTTCTGTCTAGTTTTTAGGTGAAGATATTTCCTTTTCCAGCATAGGCCTCAAAACGCTCCAAATATCCTCTTGCAGATTCTACAAAAAGAGTGTTTCAAAACTGTTCTATCAAAAGGAAGGTTCAACTCTGTGAGTTGAATGAATGCATCTTGAAGAACTTTCTGAGACTGCTTCCCTGTAGTTTTTAGGTGAAGATATTCCATATCCCAGCACAGGCCTCGAAGTGCTCCAAGTAATCACTTGCAGATTTTACCAAAAGAGTGTTTCAAAACTGCTCTTTTGACAGGTAAGTTCAAGTGTGTGAGTTGAATGCACTCAACACAAAGAAGTTTCTGAGAATGCTTCTGTTCAGTTTTTATGTGAAGATATTTCCTTTTCCAGCATAGGCCTCAAACGGCTGCAAATATAAACTTGCAGATTCTACAAAAAGAGTGTTTCCAAACTTCTCTATCAATTGGTAGGTTCAACTCTGTGAGTTGAATGAACTCATCACAAAGAAGTTTCTGAGAATCCTTCTCTCTAGTTTTTATGTGAAGATATTTCCTTTTCCAACATAGGCCTCAAGGTGCTCCGAATAAACACTTGCAGATTCTACAAAGGTAATGTTTCAAGACTGTTCTATCAAAAGAAACGTTCAAGTCTGTGAGTTGAATGCACTCATCACACAGTAGTTTCTGAGAATGCTTCTGTCTAGTTTTTAGGTGAAGATATTTCCTTTTCCAGCATAGGCCTCAAAACGCTCCAAATATCCTCTTGCGGATCCTACAAAAAGAGTGTTTCAAAACTGTTCTATCAAAAGGAAGGTTCAACTCTGTGAGTTGAATGAATGCATCGTGAAGAACTTTCTGAGAATGCTTCTCTGTAGTTTTTAGGTGAAGATATTCCATATCCCAGCACAGGCGTCGAAGTGCTCCAAATAACCACTTGCAGATTTTACCAAAAGAGTGTTTCAAAACTGCTCTTTCTACAGGTAAGTTCAAGTCTGTGAGTTGAATGCACTCAACACAAAGAAGTTTCTGAGAATGCTTCTGTTCAGTTTTTATGTGAAGATATTTCCTTTTCCAGCATAGGCCTCAAACGGCTCCAAATATCCACTTGCAGATTCTACAAAAAGAGTGTTTCCAAACTTCTCTATCAATTGGTAGGTTCAACTCTGTGAGTTGAATGAACTCATCACAAAGAAGTTTCTGAGAATCCTTCTCTCTAGTTTTTATGTGAAGATATTTCCTTTTCCAACATAGGCCTCAAGGTGCTCCGAATAAACACTTGCAGATTCTACAAACGTAATGTTTCAAGACTGTTCTATCAAAAGAAACGTTCAAGTCTGTGAGTTGAATGCACTCATCACACAGAAGTTTCTGAGAATGCTTCTGTCTAGTTTTATGTGAAGATATTTCCTTTTCCAGCATAGGCCTCAAAACGCTCCAAATATCCTCTTGCAGATTCTACAAAAAGAGTGTTTCAAAACTGTTCTATCAAAAGGAAGGTTCAACTCTGTGAGTTGAATGAATGCATCGTGAAGAACTTTCTGAGAATGCTTCTCTGTAGTTTTTAGGTGAAGATATTCCATATCCCAGCACAGGCCTCAAAGTGCTCCAAATAACCACTTGCAGATTTTACCAAAAGAGTGTTTCAAAACTGCTCTTTCTACAGGTAAGTTCAAGTCTGTGAGTTGAATCCACTCAAGACAAAGAAGTTTCTGAGAATGCTTCTGTTCAGTTTTTATGTGAAGATATTTCCTTTTCCAGCATAGGCCTCAAACGGCTCCAAATATCCATTGCAGATTCTACAAAAAGAGTGTTTCCAAACTTCTCTATCAATTGGTAGGTTCAACTCCGAGTTGAATGAACTCATCACAGAGAAGTTTCTGCGAATCCTTCTCCCTAGTTTTTATGTGAAGATATTTCCTTTTCCAACATAGGCCTCAAGGTGCTCCGAATAAACACTTGCAGATTCTACAAACGTAATGTTTCAAGACTGTTCTATCAAAAGAAACGTTCAAGTCTGTGAGTTGAATGCACTCATCACACAGAAGTTTCTGAGAATGCTTCTGTCTAGTTTTTAGGTGAAGATATTTCCTTTTCCAGCATAGGCCTCAAAACGCTCCAAATATCCTCTTGCAGATTCTACAAAAAGAGTGTTTCAAAACTGTTCTATCAAAAGGAAGGTTCAACTCTGTGAGTTGAATGATTGCATCGTGAAGAACTTTCTGAGAATGCTTCTCTGTAGTTTTTAGGTGAAGATATTCCATATCGCAGCACAGGCCTCGAAGTGCTCCAAATAACCACCTGCAGATTTTACCAAAAGAGTGTTTCAAAACTGCTCTTTCTACAGGTAAGTTCAAGTCTGTGAGTTGAATGCACTCAACACAAAGAAGTTTCTGAGAATGCTTCTGTTCAGTTTTTATGTGAAGATATTTCCTTTTCCAGCATAGGCCTCAAACGGCTCCAAATATCCACTTGCAGATTCTACAAAAAGAGTCTTTCCAAACTTCTCTATCAATTGGTAGGTTCAACTCTGTGAGTTGAATGAACTCATCACAAAGAAGTTTCTGAGAATCCTTCTCTCTAGTTTTTATGTGAAGATATTTCCTTCTCCAACATAGGCCTCAAGGTGCTCCGAATAAACACTTGCAGATTCTACAAACGTAATGTTTCAAAAGTGTTCTATCAAAAGAAATGTTCAAGTCCATGAGTTGAATGCACTCATCACACAGAAGTTTCTGAGAATGCTTCTGTCTACTTTTTAGGTGAAGATATTTCATTTTCCAGCATAGGCCACAAAACGCTCCAAATATCCTCTTGCAGATTCTACAAAAAGAGTGTTTCAAAACTGTTCTATCAAAAGGAAGGTTCAACTCTGTGATTTGAATGAATGCATCGTGAAGAACTTTCTGAGATTGCTTCTGTGTAGTTTTTAGGTGAAGATATTCCATATCCCAGCACAGGCCTCGAAGTGCTCCAAATAATCACTTGCAGATTTTACCAAAAGGGTGTTTCAAAACTGCTCTTTCTACAGGTAAGTTCAAGTCTGTGAGTTGAATGCACTCAACACAAAGAAGTTTCTGAGAATGCTTCTGTTCAGTTTTTATGTGAAGATATTTCCTTTTCCAACATAGGCCTCAAACGGCTCCAAATATCCACTTTCAGATTCTACAAAAAGAGTGTTTCCAAACTTCTCTATCAATTGGTAGGTTCAACTCCGTGAGTTGAATGAACTGATCACAAAGAAGTTTCTGAGAATCCTTCTCTCTAGTTTTTATGTGAAGATATTTCCTTTTCCAACATAGGCCACAAGGTGCTCCGAATAAGCACTTGCAGATTCTACAAACGTAATGTTTCAAGACTGTTCTATCAAAAGAAACGTTCAAGTCTGTGAGTTGAATGCACTCATCACACAGAAGTTTCTGAGAATGCTTCTGTCTAGTTTTATGTGAAGATATTTCCTTTTCCAGCATAGGCCTCAAAACGCTACAAATATCCTCTTGCAGATTCTACAAAAAGAGTGTTTCAAAACTGTTCTATCAAAAGGAAGGTTCAACTCTGTGAGTTGAATGGATGCATCGTGAAGAACTTTCTGAGAATGCTTCTCTGTAGTTTTTAGGTGAAGATATTCCATATCCCAGCACAGGCCTCGAAGTCCTCCAAATAACCACTTGCAGATTTTACCAAAAGAGTGTTTCAAAACTGCTCTTTCTACAGGTAAGTTCAAGTCTGTGAGTTGAATGCACTCAACACAAAGAAGTTTCTGAGAATGCTTCTGTTCAGTTTTTATGTGAAGATATTTCCTTTTCCAGCATAGGCCTCAAACGGCTCCAAATATCCACTTGCAGATTCTACAAAAAGAGTGTTTCCAAACTTCTCTATCAATTGGTAGGTTCAACTCTGTGAGTTCAATGAACTCATCACAAAGAAGTTTCTGAGAATCCTTCTCTCTAGTTTTTATGTGAAGATATTTGCTTTTCCAACATAGGCCTCAAGGTGCTCCGAATAAACACTTGCAGATTCTACAAACGTAATGTTTCAAGACTGTTCTATCAAAAGAAACGTTCAAGTCTGTGAGTTGAATGCACTCATCACACAGAAGTTTCTGAGAATGCTTCTGTCTAGTTTTTAGGTGAAGATATTTCCTTTTCCAGCATAGGCCTCAAAACGCTCCAAATATCCTCTTGCAGATTCTACAAAAAGAGTGTTTCAAAACTGTTCTATCAAAAGGAAGGTTCAACTCTGTGAGTTGAATGATTGCATCATGAAGAGCTTTCTGAGAATGCTTCTCTGTAGTTTTTAGGTGAAGATATTCCATATCCCAGCACAGGCCTCGAAGTGCTCCAAATAACCACTTGCAGATTTTACCAAAAGAGTGTTTCAAAACTGCTCTTTCTACAAGTAAGTTCAAGACTGTGAGTTGAATGCACTCAACACAAAGAAGTTTCTGAGAATGCTTCTGTTCAGTTTTTATGTGAAGATATTTCCTTTTCCAGCATAGGCCTCAAACGGCTCCAAATATCCACTTGCAGATTCTACAAAAAGAGTGTTTCCAAACTTCTCTATCAATTGGAAAGTTCAACTCTGTGAGTTGAATGAACTCATCACAAAGGAGTTTCTGAGAATCCTTCTCTCTAGTTTTTATGTGAAGATATTTCCTTTTCCAACATAGGCCTCAAGGTGCTCCGAATAAACACTTGCAGATTCTACAAACCTAATGTTTCAAGACTGTTCTATCAAAAGAAACGTTCAAGTCTGTGAGTTGAATGCACTCATCACACAGAAGTTTCTGAGAATGCTTCTGTGTAGTTTTTAGGTGAAGATATTTCCTTTTCCAGCACAGGCCTCAAAACGCTCCAAATATCCTCTTGCAGATTCTACAAAAAGAGTGTTTCAAAACTGTTCTATCAAAAGGAAGCTTCAACTCTGTGAGTTGAATGAATGCATCGTGAAGAACTTTCTGAGAATGCTTCTCTGTAGTTTTTAGGTGAAGATATTCCATATCCCAGCACAGGCCTCGAAGTGCTCCAAATAACCACTTGCAGATTTTACCAAAAGAGTCTTTCAAAACTGCTCTTTCTACAGTTAAGTTCAAGTCTGTGAGTTGAATGCACTCAACACAAAGAAGTTTCTGAGAATGCTTCTGTTCAGTTTTTATGTGAAGATATTTCCTTTTCCAGCATAGGCCTCAAACGGCTCCAAATATCCACTTGCAGATTTTACAAAAAGAGTGTTTCCAAGCTTCTCTATCAATTGGTAGGTTCAACTCTGTGAGTTGAATGAACTCATCACAAAGAAGTTTCTGAGAATCCTTCTCTCTAGTTTTTATGTGAAGATATTTCCTTTTCCAACATAGGCCTCAAGGTGCTCCGAATAAACACTTGCAGATTCTACAAACGTAATGTTTCAAGACTGTTCTATCAAAAGAAACGTTCAAGTCTGTGAGTTGAATGCACTCATCACACAGAAGTTTCTGAGAATGCTTCTGTCTAGTTTTTAGGTGAAGATATTTCCTTTTCCAGCATAGGCCTCAAAACGCTCCCAATATCCTCTTGCAGATTCTACAAAAAGAGTGTTTCAAAACTGCTCTATCAAAAGGAAGGTTCAACTCTGTGAGTTGAATGATTGCATCGTGAAGAACTTTCTGAGAATGCTTCTCTGTAGTTTTCAGGTGAAGATATTCCATATCCCAGCACAGGCCTCGAAGTGCTCCAAATAACCACTTGCAGATTTTACCAAAAGAGTGTTTCAAAACTGCTCTTTCTACAGGTAAGTTCAAGTCTGTGAGTTGAATGCACTCAACACAAAGAAGTTTCTGAGAATGCTTCTGTTCAGTTTTTATGTGAAGATATTTCCTTTTCCAGCATAGGCCTCAAACGGCTCCAAATATCCAATTGCAGATTCTACAAAAAGAGTGTTTCCAAACTTCTCTATCAATCGGTAGGTTCAACTCTGTGAGTTGAATGAACTCATCACAAAGAAGTTTCTGAGAATCCTTCTCTCTAGTTTTTATGTGAAGATATTTCCTTTTCCAACATAGGCCTCAAGGTGCTCCGAATAAACACTTGCAGATTCTACAAACGTAATGTTTCAAGACTGTTCTATCAAAAGAAACGTTCAAGTCTGTGAGTTGAATGCACTCATCACACAGAAGTTTCTGAGAATGCTTCTGTCTAGTTTTATGTGAAGATATTTCCTTTTCCAGCATAGGCCTCAAAACGCTCCAAATATCCTCTTGCAGATTCTACAAAAAGAGTGTTTCAAAACTGTTCTATCAAAAGAAAGGTTCAACTCTGTGAGTTGAATGAATGCATCGTGAAGAACTTTCTGAGAATGCTACTCTGTAGTTTTTAGGTGAAGATATTCCATATCCCAGCACAGGCCTCGAAGTGCTCCAAATAACCACTTGCAGATTTTACCAAAAGAGTGTTTCAAAACTGCTCTTTCTACAGGTAAGTTCAAGTCTGTGAGTTGAATGCACTCAACACAAAGAAGTTTCTGAGAATGCTTCTGTTCAGTTTTTATGTGAAGATATTTCCTTTTCCAGCATAGGCCTCAAACGGCTCCAAATATCCACTTGCAGATTCTACAAAAAGAGTGTTTCCAAACTTCTCTATCAATTGGTAGGTTCAACTCTGTGAGTTGAATGAACTCATCACAAAGGAGTTTCTGAGAATCCTTCTCTCTAGTTTTTATGTGAAGATATTTCCTTTTCCAACATAGGCCTCAAGGTGCTCCGAATAAACACTTGCAGATTCTACAAACGTAATGTTTCAAAACTGTTCTATCAAAAGAAACGTTCAAGTCTGTGAGTTGAATGCACTCATCACACAGAAGTTTCTGAGAATGCTTCTGTCTAGTTTTTAGGTGAAGATATTTCATTTTCCAGCATAGGCCTCAAAACGCTCCAAATATCCTCTTGCAGATTCTACAAAAAGAGTGTCTCAAAACTGTTCTATCAAAAGGAAGGTTCCACTCTGTGATTTGAATGATTGCATCGTGAAGAACTTTCTGAGATTGCTTCTCTGTAGTTTTTAGGTGAAGATATTCCATATCCCAGCACAGGCCTCGAAGTGCTCCAAAAAACCACTTGCAGATTTTAACAAAAGAGTGTTTCAAAACTGCTCTTTCTACAGGTAAGTTCAAGTGTGTGAGTTGAATGCACTCAACACAAAGAAGTTTCTGAGAATGCTTCTGTTCAGTTTTTATGTGAAGATATTTCCTTTTCCAACATAGGCCTCAAACGGCTCCAAATATCCACTTTCAGATTCTACAAAAAGAGTGTTTCCAAACTTCTCTATCAATTGGTAGGTTCAACTCCGTGAGTTGAATGAACTCATCACAAAGAAGTTTCTGAGAATCCTTCTCTCTAGTTTGTATGTGAAGATATTTCCTTTTCCAACATAGGCCTCAAGGTGCTCCGAATCAGCACTTGCAGATTCTACAAACGTAATGTTTCAAGACTGTTCTATCAAAAGAAACGTTCAAGTCTGTGAGTTGAATGCACTCATCACACAGAAGTTTCTGAGAATGCTTCTGTCTAGTTTTATGTGAAGATATTTCCTTTTCCAGCATAGGCCTCAAAACGCTCCAAATATCCTCTTGCAGATTCTACAAAAAGAGTGTTTCAAAACTGTTCTATCAAAAGGAAGGTTCAACTCTGTGAGTTGAATGAATGCATCGTGAAGAACTTTCTGAGAATGCTTCTCTGTAGTTTTTAGGTGAAGATATTCCATATCCCAGCACAGGCCTCGAAGTGCTCCAAATAACCACTTGCAGATTTTACCAAAAGAGTGTTTCAAAACTGCTCTTTCTACCGGTAAGTTCAAGTCTGTGAGTTGAATGCACTCAACACAAAGAAGTTTCTGAGAATGCTTCTGTTCAGTTTTTATGTGAAGATATTTCCTTTTCCAGCATAGGCCTCAAACGGCTCCAAATATCCACTTGCAGATTCTACAAAAAGAGTGTTTCCAAACTTCTCTATCAATTGGTAGGTTCAACTCTGTGAGTTCAATGAACTCATCACAAAGAAGTTTCTGAGAATCCTTCTCTCTAGTTTTTATGTGAAGATATTTGCTTTTCCAACATAGGCCTCAAGGTGCTCCGAATAAACACTTGCAGATTCTACAAACGTAATGTTTCAAGACTGTTCTATCAAAAGAAACGCTCAAGTCTGTGAGTTGAATGCACTCATCACACAGAAGTTTCTGAGAATGCTTCTGTCTAGTTTTATGTGAAGATATTTCCTTTTCCAGCATAGGCCTCAAAACGCTCCAAATATCCTCTTGCAGATTCTACAAAAAGAGTGTTTCAAAACTGTTCTATCAAAAGGAAGGTTCAACTCTGTGAGTTGAATGAATGCATCGTGAAGAACTTTCTGAGAATGCTTCTCTGTAGTTTTTAGGTGAAGATATTCCATATCCCAGCACAGGCCTCAAAGTGCTCCAAATAACCACTTGCAGATTTTACCAAAAGAGTGTTTCAAAACTGCTCTTTCTACAGGTAAGTTCAAGTCTGTGAGTTGAATCCACTCAAGACAAAGAAGTTTCTGAGAATGCTTCTGTTCAGTTTTTATGTGAAGATATTTCCTTTTCCAGCATAGGCCTCAAACGGCTCCAAATATCCATTGCAGATTCTACAAAAAGAGTGTTTCCAAACTTCTCTATCAATTGGTAGGTTCAACTCTGAGTTGAATGAACTCATCACAAAGAAGTTTCTGCGAATCCTTCTCCCTAGTTTTTATGTGAAGATATTTCCTTTTCCAACATAGGCCTCAAGGTGCTCCGAATAAACACTTGCAGATTCTACAAACGTAATGTTTCAAGACTGTTCTATCAAAAGAAACGTTCAAGTCTGTGAGTTGAATGCACTCATCACACAGAAGTTTCTGAGAATGCTTCTGTCTAGTTTTTAGGTGAAGATATTTCCTTTTCCAGCATAGGCCTCAAAACGCTCCAAATATCCTCTTGCAGATTCTACAAAAAGAGTGTTTCAAAACTGTTCTATCAAAAGGAAGGTTCAACTCTGTGAGTTGAATGATTGCATCGTGAAGAACTTTCTGAGAATGCTTCTCTGTAGTTTTTAGGTGAAGATATTCCATATCGCAGCACAGGCCTCGAAGTGCTCCAAATAACCACCTGCAGATTTTACCAAAAGAGTGTTTCAAAACTGCTCTTTCTACAGGTAAGTTCAAGTCTGTGAGTTGAATGCACTCAACACAAAGAAGTTTCTGAGAATGCTTCTGTTCAGTTCTTATGTGAAGATATTTCCTTTTCCAGCATAGGCCTCAAACGGCTCCAAATATCCACTTGCAGATTCTACAAAAAGAGTCTTTCCAAACTTCTCTATCAATTGGTAGGTTCAACTCTGTGAGTTGAATGAACTCATCACAAAGAAGTTTCTGAGAATCCTTCTCTCTAGTTTTTATGTGAAGATATTTCCTTTTCCAACATAGGCCTCAAGGTGCTCCGAATAAACACTTGCAGATTCTACAAACGTAATGTTTCAAAAGTGTTCTATCAAAAGAAATGTTCAAGTCCATGAGTTGAATGCACTCATCACACAGAAGTTTCTGAGAATGCTTCTGTCTACTTTTTAGGTGAAGATATTTCATTTTCCAGCATAGGCCACAAAACGCTCCAAATATCCTCTTGCAGATTCTACAAAAAGAGTGTTTCAAAACTGTTCTATCAAAAGGAAGGTTCAACTCTGTGATTTGAATGAATGCATCGTGAAGAACTTTCTGAGATTGCTTCTGTGTAGTTTTTAGGTGAAGATATTCCATATCACAGCACAGGCCTCGAAGTGCTCCAAATAATCACTTGCAGATTTTACCAAAAGGGTGTTTCAAAACTGCTCTTTCTACAGGTAAGTTCAAGTCTGTGAGTTGAATGCACTCAACACAAAGAAGTTTCTGAGAATGCTTCTGTTCAGTTTTTATGTGAAGATATTTCCTTTTCCAGCATAGGCCTCAAACGGCTCCAAATATCCACTTTCAGATTCTACAAAAAGAGTGTTTCCAAACTTCTCTATCAATTGGTAGGTTCAACTCCGTGAGTTGAATGAACTGATCACAAAGAAATTTCTGAGAATCCTTCTCTCTAGTTTTTATGTGAAGATATTTCCTTTTCCAACATAGGCCTCAAGGTGCTCCGAATAAGCACTTGCAGATTCTACAAACGTAATGTTTCAAGACTGTTCTATCAAAAGAAACGTTCAAGTCTGTGAGTTGAATGCACTCATCACACAGAAGTTTCTGAGAATGCTTCTGTCTAGTTTTATGTGAAGATATTTCCTTTTCCAGCATAGGCCTCAAAACGCTACAAATATCCTCTTGCAGATTCTACAAAAAGAGTGTTTCAAAACTGTTCTATCAAAAGGAAGGTTCAACTCTGTGAGTTGAATGGATGCATCGTGAAGAACTTTCTGAGAATGCTTCTCTGTAGTTTTTAGGTGAAGATATTCCATATCCCAGCACAGGCCTCGAAGTCCTCCAAATAACCACTTGCAGATTTTACCAAAAGAGTGTTTCAAAACTGCTCTTTCTACAGGTAAGTTCAAGTCTGTGAGTTAAATGCACTCAACACAAAGAAGTTTCTGAGAATGCTTCTGTTCAGTTTTTATGTGAAGATATTTCCTTTTCCAGCATAGGCCTCAAACGGCTCCAAATATCCACTTGCAGATTCTACAAAAAGAGTGTTTCCAAACTTCTCTATCAATTGGTAGGTTCAACTCTGTGAGTTCAATGAACTCATCACAAAGAAGTTTCTGAGAATCCTTCTCTCTAGTTTTTATGTGAAGATATTTGCTTTTCCAACATAGGCCTCAAGGTGCTCCGAATAAACACTTGCAGATTCTACAAACGTAATGTTTCAAGACTGTTCTATCAAAAGAAACGTTCAAGTCCGTGAGTTGAATGCACTCATCACACAGAAGTTTCTGAGAATGCTTCTGTCTAGTTTTTAGGTGAAGGTATTTCCTTTTCCAGCATAGGCCTCAAAACGCTCCAAATATCCTCTTGCAGATTCTACAAAAAGAGTGTTTCAAAACTGTTCTATCAAAAGGAAGGTTCAACTCTGTGAGTTGAATGATTGCATCATGAAGAACTTTCTGAGAATGCTTCTCTGTAGTTTTTAGGTGAAGATATTCCATATCCCAGCACAGGCCTCGAAGTGCTCCAAATAACCACTTGCAGATTTTACCAAAAGAGTGTTTCAAAACTGCTCTTTCTACAGGTAAGTTCAAGTCTGTGAGTTGAATGCACTCAACACAAAGAAGTTTCTGAGAATGCTTCTGTTCAGTTTTTATGTGAAGATATTTCCTTTTCCAGCATAGGCCTCAAACGGCTCCAAATATCCACTTGCAGATTCTACAAAAAGAGTGTTTCCAAACTTCTCTATCAATTGGAAAGTTCAACTCTGTGAGTTGAATGAACTCATCACAAAGGAGTTTCGGAGAATCCTTCTCTCTAGTTTTTATGTGAAGATATTTCCTTTTCCAACATACGCCCCAAGGTGTTCCGAATAAACACTTGCAGATTCTACAAACGTAATGTTTCAAGACTGTTCTATCAAAAGAAACTTTAAAGTCTGTGAGTTGAATGCACTCATCACACAGAAGTTTCTGAGAATGCTTCTGTCTAGTTTTTAGGTGAAGATATTTCCTTTTCCAGCATAGGCCTCAAAACGCTCCAAATATCCTCTTGCAGATTCTACAAAAAGAGTGTTTCAAAACTGTTCTATCAAAAGGAAGGTTCAACTCTGTGAGTTGAATGAATGCATCGTGAAGAACTTTCTGAGAATGCTTCTCTGTAGTATTTAGGTGAAGATATTCCATATCCCAGCACAGGCCTCGAAGTGCTCCAAATAACCACTTGCAGATTTTACCAAAAGAGTGTTTCAAAACTGCTCTTTCTACAGGTAAGTTCAAGGCTGTGAGTTGAATGCACTCAACACAAAGAAGTTTCTGAAAATGCTTCTGTTCAGTTTTTATGTGAAGATATTTCCTTTTCCAGCATAGGCCTCAAACGGCTCCAAATATCCACTTGCAGATTCTACAAAAAGAGTGTTTCCAAACTTTTCTATCAATTGGTAGGTTCAACTCTGTGAGTTCAATGAACTCATCACAAAGAAGTTTCTGAGAATCCTTCTCTCTAGTTTTTATGTGAAGATATTTCCTTTTCCAACATAGGCCTCAAGGTGCTCCGAATAAACACTTGCAGATTCTACAAACGTAATGTTTCAAGACTGTTCTATCAAAAGAAACGTTCAAGTCTGTGAGTTGAATGCACTCATCACACAGAAGTTTCTGAGAATGCTTCTGTCTAGTTTTTAGGTGAAGATATTTCCTTTTCCAGCATAGGCCTCAAAACGCTCCAAATATCCTCTTGCAGATTCTACAAAAAGAGTGTTTCAAAACTGTTCTATCAAAAGGAAGGTTCAAGTCTGTGAGTTGAATGAATGCATCGTGAAGAACTTTCTGAGAACGCTTCTCTGTAGTTTTTAGGTGAAGATATTCCATATCCCAGCACAGGCCTCGAAGTGCTCCAAATAACCACTTGCAGATTTTACCAAAAGAGTGTTTCAAAACTGCTCTTTCTATAGGTAAGTTCAAGTCTGTGAGTTGAATGCACTCAACACAAAGAAGTTTCTGAGAATGCTTCTGTTCAGTTTTTATGTGAAGATATTTCCTTTTCCAGCATAGGCCTCAAACGGCTCCAAATATCCATGGCAGATTCTACAAAAAGAGTGTTTCCAAACTTCTCTATCAATTGGTAGGTTCAACTCTGAGTTGAATGAACTCATCACAAAGAAGTTTCTGCGAATCCTTCTCCCTAGCTTTTATGTGAAGATATTTACTTTTCCAACATAGGCCTCAAGGTGCTCCGAATAAACACTTGCAGATTCTACAAACATAATGTTTCAAGACTGTTCTATCAAAAGAAACGTTCAAGTCTGTGAGTTGAATGCACTCATCACACAGAAGTTTCTGAGAATGCTTCTGTCTAGTTTTTAGGTGAAGATATTTCCTTTTCCAGCATAGGCCTCAAAACGCTCCAAATATCCTCTTGCAGATTCTACAAAAAGAGTGTTTCAAAACTGTTCTATCAAAAGGAAGGTTCAACTCTGTGAGTTGAATGATTGCATCGTGAAGAACTTTCTGAGAATGCTTCTCTGTAGTTTTTAGGTGAAGATATTCCATATCGCAGCACAGGCCTCGAAGTGCTCCAAATAACCACCTGCAGATTTTACCAAAAGAGTGTTTCAAAACTGCTCTTTCTACAGGTAAGTTCAAGTCTGTGAGTTGAATGCACTCAACACAAAGAAGTTTCTGAGAATGCTTCTGTTCAGTTTTTATGTGAAGATATTTCCTTTTCCAGCATAGGCCTCAAACGGCTCCAAATATCCACTTGCAGATTCTACAAAAAGAGTGTTTCCAAACTTCTCTATCAATTGGTAGGTTCAACTCTGTGAGTTGAATGAACTCATCACAAAGAAGTTTCTGAGAATCCTTCTCTCTAGTTTTTATGTGAAGATATTTCCTTTTCCAACATAGGCCTCAAGGTGCTCCGAATAAACACTTGCAGATTCTACAAACGTAATGTTTCAAAAGTGTTCTATCAAAAGAAATGTTCAAGTCCATGAGTTGAATGCACTCATCACACAGAAGTTTCTGAGAATGCTTCTGTCTACTTTTTAGGTGAAGATATTTCGTTTTCCAGCATAGGCCACAAAACGCTCCAAATATCCTCTTGCAGATTCTACAAAAAGAGTGTTTCAAAACTGTTCTATCAAAAGGAAGGTTCAACTCTGTGATTTGAATGAATGCATCGTGAAGAACTTTCTGAGATTGCTTCTCTGTAGTTTTTAGGTGAAGATATTCCATATCCCAGCACAGGCCTCGAAGTGCTCCAAATAATCACTTGCAGATTTTACCAAAAGGGTGTTTCAAAACTGCTCTTTCTACAGGTAAGTTCAAGTCTGTGAGTTGAATGCACTCAACACAAAGAAGTTTCTGAGAATGCTTCTGTTCAGTTTTTATGTGAAGATATTTCCTTTTCCAACATAGGCCTCAAACGGCTCCAAATATCCACTTTCAGATTCTACAAAAAGAGTGTTTCCAAACTTCTCTATCAATTGGTAGGTTCAACTCCGTGAGTTGAATGAACTGATCACAAAGAAGTTTCTGAGAATCCTTCTCTCTAGTTTTTATGTGAAGATATTTCCTTTTCCAACATAGGCCTCAAGGTGCTCCGAATAAGCACTTGCAGATTCTACAAACGTAATGTTTCAAGACTGTTCTATCAAAAGAAACGTTCAAGTCTGTGAGTTGAATGCACTCATCACACAGAAGTTTCTGGGAATGCTTCTGTCTAGTTTTATGTGAAGATATTTCCTTTTCCAGCATAGGCCTCAAAACGCTACAAATATCCTCTTGCAGATTCTACAAAAAGAGTGTTTCAAAACTGTTCTATCAAAAGGAAGGTTCAACTCTGTGAGTTGAATGGATGCATCGTGAAGAACTTTCTGAGAATGCTTCTCTGTAGTTTTTAGGTGAAGATATTCCATATCCCAGCACAGGCCTCGAAGTGCTCCAAATAACCACTTGCAGATTTTACCAAAAGAGTGTTTCAAAACTGCTCTTTCTACAGGTAAGTTCAAGTCTGTGAGTTGAATGCACTCAACACAAAGAAGTTTCTGAGAATGCTTCTGTTCAGTTTTTATGTGAAGATATTTCCTTTTCCAGCATAGGCCTCAAACGGCTCCAAATATCCACTTGCAGATTCTACAAAAAGAGTGTTTCCAAACTTCTCTATCAATTGGAAAGTTCAACTCTGTGAGTTGAATGAACTCATCACAAAGGAGTTTCGGAGAATCCTTCTCTCTAGTTTTTATGTGAAGATATTTCCTTTTCCAACATACGCCCCAAGGTGTTCCGAATAAACGCTTGCAGATTCTACAAACGTAATGTTTCAAGACTGTTCTATCAAAAGAAACTTTAAAGTCTGTGAGTTGAATGCACTCATCACACAGAAGTTTCTGAGAATGCTTCTGTCTAGTTTTTAGGTGAAGATATTTCCTTTTCCAGCATAGGCCTCAAAACGCTCCAAATATCCTCTTGCAGATTCTACAAAAAGAGTGTTTCAAAACTGTTCTATCAAAAGGAAGGTTCAACTCTGTGAGTTGAATGAATGCATCGTGAAGAACTTTCTGAGAATGCTTCTCTGTAGTATTTAGGTGAAGATATTCCATATCCCAGCACAGGCCTCGAAGTGCTCCAAATAACCACTTGCAGATTTTACCAAAAGAGTGTTTCAAAACTGCTCTTTCTACAGGTAAGTTCAAGTCTGTGAGTTGAATGCACTCAACACAAAGAAGTTTCTGAAAATGCTTCTGTTCAGTTTTTATGTGAAGATATTTCCTTTTCCAGCATAGGCCTCAAACGGCTCCAAATATCCACTTGCAGATTCTACAAAAAGAGTGTTTCCAAACTTTTCTATCAATTGGTAGGTTCAACTCTGTGAGTTCAATGAACTCATCACAAAGAAGTTTCTGAGAATCCTTCTCTCTAGTTTTTATGTGAAGATATTTCCTTTTCCAACATAGGCCTCAAGGTGCTCCGAATAAACACTTGCAGATTCTACAAACGTAATGTTTCAAGACTGTTCTATCAAAAGACACGTTCAAGTCTGTGAGTTGAATGCACTCATCACACAGAAGTTTCTGAGAATGCTTCTGTCTAGTTTTTAGGTGAAGATATTTCCTTTTCCAGCATAGGCCTCAAAACGCTCCAAATATCCTCTTGCAGATTCTACAAAAAGAGTGTTTCAAAACTGTTCTATCAAAAGGAAGGTTCAAGTCTGTGAGTTGAATGAATGCATCGTGAAGAACTTTCTGAGAATGCTTCTCTGTAGTTTTTAGGTGAAGATATTCCATATCCAAGCACAGGCCTCGAAGTGCTCCAAATAACCACTTGCAGATTTTACCAAAAGAGTGTTTCAAAACTGCTCTTTCTATAGGTAAGTTCAAGTCTGTGAGTTGAATGCACTCAACACAAAGAAGTTTCTGAGAATGCTTCTGTTCAGTTTTTATGTGAAGATATTTCCTTTTCCAGCATAGGCCTCAAACGGCTCCAAATATCCACTTGCAGATTCTACAAAAAGAGTGTTTCCAAACTTCTCTATCAATTGGTAGGTTCAACTCTGTGAGTTGAATGAACTCATCACAAAGAAGTTTCTGAGGATCCTTCTCTCTAGTTTTTATGTGAAGATATTTCCTTTTCCAACATAGGCCTCAAGGTGCTCCGAATAAAGACTTGCAGATTCTACAAACGTAATGTTTCAAAACTGTTCTATCAAAAGAAACGTTCAAGTCTGTGAGTTGAATGCACTCATCACACAGAAGTTTCTGAGAATGCTTCTGTCTAGTTTTTAGGTGAAGATATTTCCTTTTCCAGCATAGGCCTCAAAACGCTCCAAATATCCTCTTGCAGATTCTACAAAAAGAGTGTTTCAAAACTGTTCTATCAAAAGGAAGGTTCAACTCTGTGAGTTGAATGAATGCATCGTGAAGAACTTTCTGAGAATGCTTCTCTGTAGTTTTTAGGTGAAGATATTCCATATCCCAGCACAGGCCTCGAAGTGCTCCAAATAACCACTTGCAGATTTTACCAAAAGAGTGTTTCAAAACTGCTCTTTCTACAGGTAAGTTCAAGTCTGTGAGTCGAATGCACTCAACACAAAGAAGTTTCTGAGAATGCTTCTGTTCAGTTTTTATGTGAAGATATTTCCTTTTCCAGCATAGGCCTCAAACGGCTGCAAATATCCACTTGCAGATTCTACAAAAAGAGTGTTTCCAAACTTGTCTATCAATCGGTAGGTTCAACTCTGTGAGTTGAATGAACTCATCACAAAGAAGTTTCTGAGAATCCTTCTCTCTAGTTTTTATGTGAAGATATTTCCTTCTCCAACATAGGCCTCAAGGTGCTCCGAATAAACACTTGCAGATTCTACAAACGTAATGTTTCAAGACTGCTCTATCAAAAGAAACGTTCAAGTCTGTGAGTTGAATGCACTCATCACACAGAAGTTTCTGAGAATGCTTCTGTCTAGTTTTTAGGTGAAGATATTTCCTTTTCCAGCATAGGCCTCAAAACGCTCCAAATATCCTCTTGCAGATTCTACAAAAAGAGTGTTTCAAAACTGTTCTATCGAAAGGAAGCTTCAAGTCTGTGAGTTGAATGAATGCATCGTGAAGAACTTTCTGAGAATGCTTCTCTGTAGTTTTTAGGTGAAGATATTCCATATCCCAGCACAGGCCTCGAAGTGCTCCAAATAACCACTTGCAGATTTTACCAAAAGAGTGTTTCAAAACTGCTCTTTCTATAGGTAAGTTCAAGTCTGTGAGTTGAATGCACTCAACACAAAGAAGTTTCTGAGAATGCTTCTGTTCAGTTTTTATGTGAAGATATTTCCTTTTCCAGCATAGGCCTCAAACGGCTCCAAATATCCACTTGCAGATTCTACAAAAAAAGTGTTTCCAAACTTCTCCATCAATTGGTAGGTTCAACTCTGTGAGTTGAATGAACTCATCACAAAGAAGTTTCTGAGAATCCATCTCTCTAGTTTTTATGTGAAGATATTTCCTTTTCCAACATAGGCCTCAAGGTGCTCCGAATAAACACTTGCAGATTCTACAAACGTAATGTTTCAAGACTGTTCTATCAAAAGAAACGTTCAAGTCTGTGAGTTGAATGCACTCATCACACAGAAGTTTCTGAGAATGCTTCTGTCTAGTTTTTAGGTGAAGATATTTCCTTTTACAGCATAGGCCTCAAAACGCTCCAAATATCCTCTTGCAGATTCTACAAAAAGAGTGTTTCAAAACTGCTCTATCAAAAGGAAGGTTCAAGTCTGTGAGTTGAATGAATGCATCGTGAAGAACTTTCTGAGAATGCTTCTTTGTAGTTTTTAGGTGAAGATATTCCATATCCCAGCACAGGCCTCGAAGTGCTCCAAATAACCACTTGCAGATTTTACCAAAGAGTGTTTCAAATCTGCTCTTTCTACACGTAAGTTCAAGTCTGTGAGTTGAATGCACTCAACACAAAGAAGTTTCTGAGAATGCTTCTGTTCAGTTTTTATGTGAAGATATTTCCTTTTCCAGCATAGGCCTCAAACGGCTCCAAATATCCACTTGCAGATTCTACAAAAAAAGTCTTTCCAAACTTCTCCATCAATTGGTAGGTTCAACTCTGTGAGTTGAATGAACTCATCACAAAGAAGTTTCTGAGAATCCTTCTCTCTAGTTTTTATGTGAAGATATTTCCTTTTCCAACATAGGCCTCAAGGTGCTCCGAATAAACACTTGCAGATTCTACAAACGTAATGTTTCAAAACTGTTCTATCAAAAGAAACGTTCATGTCGGTGAGTTGAATGCACTCATCACACAGAAGTTTCTGAGAATGCTTCTGGCTAGTTTTTAGGTGAAGATATTTCCTTTTCCAGCATAGGCCTCAAAACGTTCCAAATATCCTCTTGCAGATTCTACAAAAAGAGTGTTTCAAAACTGTTCTATCAAAAGGAAGGTTCAACTCTGTGAGTTGAATGAAAGCATCGTGAAGAACTTTCTGAGAATGCTTCTCTGTAGTTTTTAGGTGAAGATATTCCATATCCCAGCACAGGCCTCGAAGTGCTCCAAATAACCACTTGCAGATTTTACCAAAAGAGTGTTTCAAAACTGCTATTTCTACAGGTAAGTTCAAGTCTGTGAGTCGAATGCACTCAACACAAAGAAGTTTCTGAGAATGCTTCTGTTCAGTTTTTATGTGAAGATATTTCCTTTTCCAGCATAGGCCTCAAACGGCTCCAAATATCCACTTGCAGATTCTACAAAAAGAGTGTTTCAAAACTTCTCTATCAATTGGTAGGTTCAACTCTGTGAGTTCAATGAACTCATCACAAAGAAGTTTCTGAGAATCCTTCTCTCTAGTTTTTATGTGAAGATATTTCCTTTTCCAACATAGGCCTCAAGGTGCTCCGAATAAACACTTGCAGATTCTACAAACGTAATGTTTCAAGACTGTTCTATCAAAAGACACGTTCAAGTCTGTGAGTTGAATGCACTCATCACACAGAAGTTTCTGAGAATGCTTCTGTCTAGTTTTTAGGTGAAGATATTTCCTTTTCCAGCATAGGCCTCAAAACGCTCCAAATATCCTCTTGCAGATTCTACAAAAAGAGTGTTTCAAAACTGTTCTATCAAAAGGAAGGTTCAAGTCTGTGAGTTGAATGAATGCATCGTGAAGAACTTTCTGAGAATGCTTCTCTGTAGTTTTTAGGTGAAGATATTCCATATCCAAGCACAGGCCTCGAAGTGCTCCAAATAACCACTTGCAGATTTTACCAAAAGAGTGTTTCAAAACTGCTCTTTCTATAGGTAAGTTCAAGTCTGTGAGTTGAATGCACTCAACACAAAGAAGTTTCTGAGAATGCTTCTGTTCAGTTTTTATGTGAAGATATTTCCTTTTCCAGCATAGGCCTCAAACGGCTCCAAATATCCACTTGCAGATTCTACAAAAAGAGTGTTTCCAAACTTCTCTATCAATTGGTAGGTTCAACTCTGTGAGTTGAATGAACTCATCACAAAGAAGTTTCTGAGGATCCTTCTCTCTAGTTTTTATGTGAAGATATTTCCTTTTCCAACATAGGCCTCAAGGTGCTCCGAATAAAGACTTGCAGATTCTACAAACGTAATGTTTCAAAACTGTACTATCAAAAGAAACGTTCAAGTCTGTGAGTTGAATGCACTCATCACACAGAAGTTTCTGAGAATGCTTCTGTCTAGTTTTTAGGTGAAGATATTTCCTTTTCCAGCATAGGCCTCAAAACGCTCCAAATATCCTCTTGCAGATTCTACAAAAAGAGTGTTTCAAAACTGTTCTATCAAAAGGAAGGTTCAACTCTGTGAGTTGAATGAATGCATCGTGAAGAACTTTCTGAGAATGCTTCTCTGTAGTTTTTAGGTGAAGATATTCCATATCCCAGCACAGGCCTCGAAGTGCTCCAAATAACCACTTGCAGATTTTACCAAAAGAGTGTTTCAAAACTGCTCTTTCTACAGGTAAGTTCAAGTCTGTGAGTCGAATGCACTCAACACAAAGAAGTTTCTGAGAATGCTTCTGTTCAGTTTTTATGTGAAGATATTTCCTTTTCCAGCATAGGCCTCAAACGGCTGCAAATATCCACTTGCAGATTCTACAAAAAGAGTGTTTCCAAACTTGTCTATCAATCGGTAGGTTCAACTCTGTGAGTTGAATGAACTCATCACAAAGAAGTTTCTGAGAATCCTTCTCTCTAGTTTTTATGTGAAGATATTTCCTTCTCCAACATAGGCCTCAAGGTGCTCCGAATAAACACTTGCAGATTCTACAAACGTAATGTTTCAAGACTGCTCTATCAAAAGAAACGTTCAAGTCTGTGAGTTGAATGCACTCATCACACAGAAGTTTCTGAGAATGCTTCTGTCTAGTTTTTAGGTGAAGATATTTCCTTTTCCAGCATAGGCCTCAAAACGCTCCAAATATCCTCTTGCAGATTCTACAAAAAGAGTGTTTCAAAACTGTTCTATCGAAAGGAAGCTTCAAGTCTGTGAGTTGAATGAATGCATCGTGAAGAACTTTCTGAGAATGCTTCTCTGTAGTTTTTAGGTGAAGATATTCCATATCCCAGCACAGGCCTCGAAGTGCTCCAAATAACCACTTGCAGATTTTACCAAAAGAGTGTTTCAAAACTGCTCTTTCTATAGGTAAGTTCAAGTCTGTGAGTTGAATGCACTCAACACAAAGAAGTTTCTGAGAATGCTTCTGTTCAGTTTTTATGTGAAGATATTTCCTTTTCCAGCATAGGCCTCAAACGGCTCCAAATATCCACTTGCAGATTCTACAAAAAAAGTGTTTCCAAACTTCTCCATCAATTGGTAGGTTCAACTCTGTGAGTTGAATGAACTCATCACAAAGAAGTTTCTGAGAATCCATCTCTCTAGTTTTTATGTGAAGATATTTCCTTTTCCAACATAGGCCTCAAGGTGCTCCGAATAAACACTTGCAGATTCTACAAACGTAATGTTTCAAGACTGTTCTATCAAAAGAAACGTTCAAGTCTGTGAGTTGAATGCACTCATCACACAGAAGTTTCTGAGAATGCTTCTGTCTAGTTTTTAGGTGAAGATATTTCCTTTTACAGCATAGGCCTCAAAACGCTCCAAATATCCTCTTGCAGATTCTACAAAAAGAGTGTTTCAAAACTGCTCTATCAAAAGGAAGGTTCAAGTCTGTGAGTTGAATGAATGCATCGTGAAGAACTTTCTGAGAATGCTTCTTTGTAGTTTTTAGGTGAAGATATTCCATATCCCAGCACAGGCCTCGAAGTGCTCCAAATAACCACTTGCAGATTTTACCAAAGAGTGTTTCAAATCTGCTCTTTCTACACGTAAGTTCAAGTCTGTGAGTTGAATGCACTCAACACAAAGAAGTTTCTGAGAATGCTTCTGTTCAGTTTTTATGTGAAGATATTTCCTTTTCCAGCATAGGCCTCAAACGGCTCCAAATATCCACTTGCAGATTCTACAAAAAAAGTCTTTCCAAACTTCTCCATCAATTGGTAGGTTCAACTCTGTGAGTTGAATGAACTCATCACAAAGAAGTTTCTGAGAATCCTTCTCTCTAGTTTTTATGTGAAGATATTTCCTTTTCCAACATAGGCCTCAAGGTGCTCCGAATAAACACTTGCAGATTCTACAAACGTAATGTTTCAAAACTGTTCTATCAAAAGAAACGTTCATGTCGGTGAGTTGAATGCACTCATCACACAGAAGTTTCTGAGAATGCTTCTGGCTAGTTTTTAGGTGAAGATATTTCCTTTTCCAGCATAGGCCTCAAAACGTTCCAAATATCCTCTTGCAGATTCTACAAAAAGAGTGTTTCAAAACTGTTCTATCAAAAGGAAGGTTCAACTCTGTGAGTTGAATGAAAGCATCGTGAAGAACTTTCTGAGAATGCTTCTCTGTAGTTTTTAGGTGAAGATATTCCATATCCCAGCACAGGCCTCGAAGTGCTCCAAATAACCACTTGCAGATTTTACCAAAAGAGTGTTTCAAAACTGCTATTTCTACAGGTAAGTTCAAGTCTGTGAGTCGAATGCACTCAACACAAAGAAGTTTCTGAGAATGCTTCTGTTCAGTTTTTATGTGAAGATATTTCCTTTTCCAGCATAGGCCTCAAACGGCTCCAAATATCCACTTGCAGATTCTACAAAAAGAGTGTTTCAAAACTTCTCTATCAATTGGTAGGTTCAACTCTGTGAGTTGAATGAACTCATCACAAAGAAGTTTCTGAGAATCCTTCTCTCTAGTTTTTAAGTGAAGATATTTCCTTTTCCAACATAGGCCTCAAGGTGCTCCGAATAAACACTTGCAGATTCTACAAACGTAATGTTTCAAAACTGTTCTATCAAAAGAAACGTTCAAGTCGGTGAGTTGAATGCACTCATCACACAGAAGTTTCTGAGAATGCTTCTGTCTAGTTTTTAGGTGAAGATATTTCCTTTTCCAGCATAGGCCTCAAAACGCTCCAAATATCCTCTTGCAGATTCTACAAAAAGAGTGTTTCAAAACTGTTCTATCAAAAGGAAGGTTCAACTCTGTGAGTTGAATGAATGCATCATGAAGAACTTTCTGAGAATGCTTCTCTGTAGTTTTTAGGTGAAGATATTCCATATCCCAGCACAGGCCTCGAAGTGCTCCAAATAACCACTTGCAGATTTTACCAAAAGAGTGTTTCAAAACTGCTCTTTCTACAGGTAAGTTCAAGTCTGTGAGTTGAATGCACTCAACACAAAGAAGTTTCTGAGAATGCTTCTGTTCAGTTTTTATGTGAAGATATTTCCTTTTCCAGCATAGGCCTCAAACGGCTCCAAATATCCACTTGCAGATTCTACAAAACGAGTGTTTCCAAACTTTTCTATCAATTGGTAGGTTCAACCCTGTGAGTTGAATGAACACATCACAAAGGAGTTTCTGAGAATCCTTCTCTCTAGTTTTTATGTGAAGATATTTCCTTTTCCAACATAGGCCTCAAGGTGCTCCGAATAAACACTTGCAGATTCTACAAACGTAATGTTTCAAGACTGTTCTATCAAAAGAAACCTTCAAGTCCGTGAGTTGAATGCACTCATCACACAGAAGTTTCTGAGAATGCTTCCATCTAGTTTTTAGGTGAAGATATTTCCTTTTCCAGCATAGGCCTCAAAACGCTCCAAATATCCTCTTGCAGATTCTACAAAAAGAGTGTTTCAAAACTGTTCTATCAAAAGGAAGGTTCAACTCTGTGAGTTGAATGAATGCATCGTGAAGAACTTTCTGAGAATGCTTCTCTGTAGTTTTTAGGTGAAGATATTCCATATCCCAGCACAGGCCTCGAAGTGCTCCAAATAACCACTTGCAGATTTTACCAAAAGAGTGTTTCAAAACTGCTCTTTCTACAGGAAAGTTCAAGTCTGTGAGTCGAATGCACTCAACACAAAGAAGTTGCTGAGAATGCTTCTGTTCAGTTTTTATGTGAAGATATTTCCTTTTCCAGCATAGGCCTCAAACGGCTGCAAATATCCACTTGCAGATTCTACAAAAGAGTGTTTCCAAACTTGTCTATCAATCGGTAGGTTCAACTCTGTGAGTTGAATGAACTCATCACCAAGAAGTTTCTGAGAATCCTTCTCTCTAGTTTTTATGTGAAGATATTTCCTTCTCCAACATAGGCCTCAAGGTGCTCCGAATAAACACTTGCAGATTCTACAAACGTAATGTTTCAAGACTGCTCTATCAAAAGAAACGTTCAAGTCTGTGAGTTGAATGCACTCATCACACAGAAGTTTCTGAGAATGCTTCTGTCTAGTTTTTAGGTGAAGATATTTCCTTTTCCAGCATAGGCCTCAAAACGCTCCAAATATCCTCTTGCAGATTCTACAAAAAGAGTGTTTCAAAACTGTTCTATCGAAAGGAAGCTTCAAGTCTGTGAGTTGAATGAATGCATCGTGAAGAACTTTCTGAGAATGCTTCTCTGTAGTTTTTAGGTGAAGATATTCCATATCCCAGCACAGGCCTCGAAGTGCTCCAAATAACCACTTGCAGATTTTACCAAAAGAGTGTTTCAAAACTGCTCTTTCTATAGGTAAGTTCAAGTCTGTGAGTTGAATGCACTCAACACAAAGAAGTTTCTGAGAATGCTTCTGTTCAGTTTTTATGTGAAGATATTTCCTTTTCCAGCATAGGCCTCAAACGGCTCCAAATATCCACTTGCAGATTCTACAAAAAAAGTGTTTCCAAACTTCTCCATCAATTGGTAGGTTCAACTCTGTGAGTTGAATGAACTCATCACAAAGAAGTTTCTGAGAATCCTTCTCTCTAGTTTTTATGTGAAGATATTTCCTTTTCCAACATAGGCCTCAAGGTGCTCCGAATAAACACTTGCAGATTCTACAAACGTAATGTTTCAAGACTGTTCTATCAAAAGAAACGTTCAAGTCTGTGAGTTGAATGCACTCATCACACAGAAGTTTCTGAGAATGCTTCTGTCTAGTTTTTAGGTGAAGATATTTCCTTTTGCAGCATAGGCCTCAAAACGCTCCAAATATCCTCTTGCAGATTCTACAAAAAGAGTGTTTCAAAACTGTTCTATCAAAAGGAAGGTTCAAGTCTGTGAGTTGAATGAATGCATCGTGAAGAACTTTCTGAGAATGCTTCTCTGTAGTTTTTAGGTGAAGATATTCCATATCCCAGCACAGGCCTCGAAGTGCTCCAAATAACCACTTGCAGATTTTCCCCAAAGAGTGTTTCAAAACTGCTCTTTCTACAGGTAAGTTCAAGTCTGTGAGTTGAATGCACTCAACACAAAGAAGTTTCTGAGAATGCTTCCGTTCAGTTTTTATGTGAAGATATTTCCTTTTCCAGCATAGGCCTCAAACGGCTCCAAATATCCACTTGCAGATTCTACAAAAAGAGTGTTTCCAAACTTCTCTATCAATTGCTAGGTTCAACTCTGTGAGTTGAATGAACTCATCACAAAGGAGTTTCTGAGAATCCTTCTCTCTAGTTTTTATGTGAAGATATTTCCTTTTCCAACATAGGCCTCAATGTGCTCCGAATAAACACTTGCAGATTCTACAAACGTAATGTTTCAAGACTGTTCTATCAAAAGAAACCTTCAAGTCCGTGAGTTGAATGCACTCATCACACAGAAGTTTCTGAGAATGCTTCCGTCTAGTTTTTAGGTGAAGATATTTCCTTTTCCAGCATAGGCCTCAAAACGCTCCAAATATCCTCATGCAGATTTTACAAAAAGAGTGTTTCCAAACTGTTCTATCAAAAGGAAGGTTCAACTCTGTCAGTTGAATGAATGCATCGTGAAGAACTTTCTGAGAATGCTTCTCTGTAGTTTTTAGGTGAAGATATTCCATATCCCAGCACAGGCCTCGAAGTGCTCCAAATAACCACTTGCAGATTTTACCAAAAGAGTGTTTCAAAACTGCTCTTTCTACAGGTAAGTTCAAGTCTGTGAGTTGAATGCACTCAACACAAAGAAGTTTCTGAGAATGCTTCTGTTCAGTTTTTATGTGAAGATATTTCCTTTTCCAGCATAGGCCTCAAACGGCTCCAAATATCCACTTGCAGATTCTACAAAAAGAGTGTTTCCAAACTTCTCCATCAATTGGTAGGTTCAACTCTGTGAGTTCAATGAACTCATCACAAAGAAGTTTCTGAGAATCCTTCTCTCTAGTTTTTATGTGAAGATATTTCCTTTTCCAACATAGGCCTCAAGGTGCGCCGAATAAACACTTGCAGATTCTACAAACGTAATGTTTCAATACTGTTCTATCAAAAGAAACGTTCAAGTCTGTGAGTTGAATGCACTCATCACAGAGAAGTTTCTGAGAATGCTTCTGTCTAGTTTTTAGGTGAAGATATTTCCTTTTCCAGCATAGGCCTCAAATCGCTCCAAATATCCTCTTGCAGATTCTACAAAAAGAGTGTTTCAAAACTGTTGTTTCAAAAGGAAGGTTCAACTGAGTGAGTTGAATGAAGGCATCGTGAAGAACTTTCTGAGAATGCTTCTCTGTAGTTTTTAGGTGAAGATATTCCATATCCCAGCACAGGCCTCGAAGTGCTCCAAATAACCACTTGCAGATTTTACCAAAAGAGTGTTTCAAAACTGCTCTTTCTATAGGTAAGTTCAAGTCTGTGATTTGAATGCACTCAACACAAAGAAGTTTCTGAGAATGCTTCTGTTCAGTTTTTATGTGAAGATATTTCCTTTTCCAGCATAGGCCTCAAACGGCTCCAAATATCCACTTGCAGATTCTACAAAAAGAGTGTTTCCAAACTTCTCTATCAATTGGTAGGTTCAACTCTGTGAGTTGAATGAACTCATCACAAAGAAGTTTCTGAGAATCCTTCTCTCTAGTTTTTATGTGAAGATATTTCCTTTTCCAACATAGGCCTCAAGGTGCTCCGAATAAACACTTGCAGATTCTACAAACGTAATGTTTCAAAACTGTTCTATCAAAAGAAACGTTCAAGTCCGTGAGTTGAATGCACTCATCACACAGAAGTTTCTGAGAATGCTTCCGTCTAGTTTTTAGGTGAAGATATTTCCTTTTCCAGCATAGGCCTCAAAGCGCTCCAAATATCCTCTTGCAGATTCTACAAAAAGAGTGTTTCAAAACTGTTCTATCAAAAGGAAGGTTCAACTCTGTGAGTTGAATGAATGCATCGTGAAGAACTTTCTGAGAATGCTTCTCTGTAGTTTTTAGGTGAAGATATTCCATATCCCAGCACAGGCCTCGAAGTGCTCCAAATAACCACTTGCAGATTTTACCAAAAGAGTGTTTCAAAACTGCTCTTTCTACAGGTAAGTTCAAGTCTGTGAGTTGAATGCACTCAACACAAAGAAGTTTCTGAGAATGCTTCTGTTCAGTTTTTATGTGAAGATATTTCCTTTTCCAGCATAGGCCTCAAACGGCTCCAAATATCCACTTGCAGATTCTACAAAAAGAGTGTTTCCAAACTTCTCCTTCAATTGGTAGGTTCAACTCTGTGGGTTGAATGAACTCATCACAAAGAAGTTTCTGAGAATCCTTCTCTCTAGTTTTTATGTGAAGATATTTCCTTTTCCAACATAGGCCTTGAGGTGCTCCGAACAAACACATGCAGATTCTACAAACGTAATGTTTCAAGACTGTTCAATCAAAAGAAACGTTCAAGTCTGTGAGTTGAATGCACTCATCACACAGAAGTTTCTGAGAATGCTTCTGTCTAGTTTTTAGGTGAAGATATTTCCTTTTCCAGCATAGGCCTCAAAACGCTCCAAATATCCTCTTGCAGATTCTACAAAAAGAGTGTTTCAAAACTGTTCTACCAAAAGGAAGGTTCAACTCTGTGAATTGAATGAATGCATCGTGAAGAACTTTCTGAGAATGCTTCTCTGTAGTTTTTAGGTGAAGATATTCCATATCCCAGCACAGGCCTGGAAGTGCTCCAAATAACCACTTGCAGATTTTACCAAAAGAGTGTTTCAAAACTGCTCTTTCTACAGGTAAGTTCAAGTCTGTGAGTCGAATGCACTCAACACAAAGAAGTTTCTCAGAATGCTTCTGTTCAGTTTTTATGTGAAGATATTTCCTTTTCCAGCATAGGCCTGAAACGGCTCCAAATATCCACTTGCAGATTCTACAAAAAGAGTGTTTCCAAACTTCTCTATCAATCGGTAGGTTCAACTCTGTGAGTTGAATGAACTCATCACAAAGAAGTTTCTGAGAATCCTTCTCTCTAGTTTTTATGTGAAGATATTTCCTTCTCCAACATAGGCCTCAATGTGCTCCGAATAAACACTTGCAGATTCTACAAACGTAATGTTTCAAGACTGTTCTATCAAAAGAAACGTTCAAGTCTGTGAGTTGAATGCACTCATCACACAGAAGTTTCTGAGAATGCTTCTGTCTAGTTTTTAGGTGAAGATATTTCCTTTTCCAGCATAGGCCTCAAAACGCTCCAAATATCCTCTTGCAGATTCTACAAAAAGAGTGTTTCAAAACTGTTCTATCAAAAGGAAGCTTCAAGTCTGTGAGTTGAATGAATTCATCGTGAAGAACTTTCTGAGAATGCTTCTCTCTAGTTTTTAGGTGAAGATATTCCATATCCCAGCACAGGCCTCGAAGTGCTCCAAATAACCACTTGCAGATTTTTCCAAAAGAGTGTTTCAAAACTGCTCTTTCTATAGGTAAGTTCAAGTCTGTGAGTTGAATGCACTCAACACAAAGAAGTTTCTGAGAATGCTTCTGTTCAGTTTTTATGTGAAGATATTTCCTTTTCCAGCATAGGCCTCAAACGGCTCCAAATATCCACTTTCAGATTCTACAAAAAGAGTGTTTCCAAACTTCTCTATCAATTGGTAGGTTCAATTCCGTGAGTTGAATGAACTCATCACAAAGAAGTTTCTGAGAATCCTTCTCTCTAGTTTTTATGTGAAGATATTTCCTGTTCCAACATAGGCCTCAAGGTGCTCTGAATCAGCACTTGCAGATTCTACAAACGTAATGTTTCAAGACTGTTCTATCAAAAGAAACGTTCAAGTCTGTGAGTTGAATGCACTCATCACACAGAAGTTTCTGAGAATGCTTCTGTCTAGTTTTATGTGAAGATATTTCCTTTTCCAGCATAGGCCTCAAAACGCTCCAAATATCCTCTTGCAGATTCTACAAAAAGAGTGTTTCAAAACTGTTCTATCAAAAGGAAGGTTCAACTCTGTGAGTTGAATGAATGCATCATGAAGAACTTTCTGAGAATGCTTCTCTGTAGTTTTTAGGTGAAGATATTCCATATCCCAGCACAGGCCTCGAAGTGCTCCAAATAACCACTTGCAGATTTTACCAAAAGAGTGTTTCAAAACTGCTCTTTCTACAGGTAAGTTCAAGTCTGTGATTTGAATGCACTCAACACAAAGAAGTTTCTGAGAATGCTTCTGTTCAGTTTTTATGTGAAGATATTTCCTTTTCCAGCATAGGCCTCAAACGGCTCCAAATATCCACTTGCAGATTTTACAAAAAGAGTGTTTCCAAACTTCTCTATCAATTGGTAGGTTCAACTCTGTGAGTTGAATGAACTCATCACAAAGAAGTTTCTGAGAATCCTTCTCTCTAGTTTTTATGTGAAGATATTTCCTTTTCCAACATAGGCCTCAAGGTGCTCTGAATAAACACTTGCAGATTCTACAAACGTAATGTTTCAAGACTGTTCTATCAAAAGAAACGTTCAAGTCCGTGAGTTGAATGCACTCATCACACAGAAGTTTCTGAGAATGCTTCTGTCTAGTTTTTAGGTGAAGGTATTTCCTTTTCCAGCATAGGCCTCAAAACGCTCCAAATATCCTCTTGCAGAGTCTACAAAAAGAGTGTTTCAAAACTGTTCTATCAAAAGGAAGGTTCAACTCTGTGAGTTGAATGATTGCATCGTGAAGAACTTTCTGAGAATGCTTCTCTGTAGTTTTTAGGTGAAGATATTCCATATCCCAGCACAGGCCTCGAAGTGCTCCAAATAACCACTTGCAGATTTTTCCAAAAGAGTGTTTCAAAACTGCTCTTTCTACAGGTAAGTTCAAGTCTGTGAGTTGAATGCACTCAACACAAAGAAGTTTCTGAGAATGCTTCTGTTCAGTTTTTATGTGAAGATATTTCCTTTTCCAGCATAGGCCTCAAACGGCTCCAAATATCCACTTGCAGATTCTACAAAAAGAGTGTTTCCAAACTTCTCTATCAATTGGAAAGTTCAACTCTGTGAGTTGAATGAACTCATCACAAAGGAGTTTCGGAGAATCCTTCTCTCTAGTTTTTATGTGAAGGTATTTCCTTTTCCAACATACGCCCCAAGGTGTTCCGAATAAACACTTGCAGATTCTACAAACGTAATGTTTCAAGACTGTTCTATCAAAAGAAACTTTAAAGTCTGTGAGTTGAATGCACTCATCACACAGAAGTTTCTGAGAATGCTTTTGTCTAGTTTTTAGGTGAAGATATTTCCTTTTCCAGCATAGGCCTCAAAACGCTCCAAATATCCTCTTGCAGATTCTACAAAAAGAGTGTTTCAAAACTGTTCTATCAAAAGGAAGGTTCAACTCTGTGAGTTGAATGAATGCATCGTGAAGAACTTTCTGAGAATGCTTCTCTGTAGTTTTTAGGTGAAGATATTCCATATCCCAGCACAGGCCTCGAAGTGCTCCAAATAACCACTTGCAGATTTTACCAAAAGAGTGTTTCAAAACTGCTCTTTCTACAGGTAAGTTCAAGTCTGTGAGTTGAATGCACTCAACACAAAGAAGTTTCTGAAAATGCTTCTGTTCAGTTTTTATGTGAAGATATTTCCTTTTCCAGCATAGGCCTCAAACGGCTCCAAATATCCACTTGCAGATTCTACAAAAAGAGTGTTTCCAAACTTTTCTATCAATTGGTAGGTTCAACTCTGTGAGTTCAATGAACTCATCACAAAGAAGTTTCTGAGAATCCTTCTCTCTAGTTTTTATGTGAAGATATTTCCTTTTCCAACATAGGCCTCAAGGTGCTCCGAATAAACACTTGCAGATTCTACAAACGTAATGTTTCAAGACTGTTCTATCAAAAGAAACGTTCAAGTCTGTGAGTTGAATGCACTCATCACACAGAAGTTTCTGAGAATGCTTCTGTCTAGTTTTTAGGTGAAGATATTTCCTTTTCCAGCATAGGCCTCAAAACGCTCCAAATATCCTCTTGCAGTTTCTACAAAAAGAGTGTTTCAAAACTGTTCTATCAAAAGGAAGGTTCAAGTCTGTGAGTTGAATGAATGCATCGTGAAGAACTTTCTGAGAACGCTTCTCTGTAGTTTTTAGGTGAAGATATTCCATATCCCAGCACAGGCCTCGAAGTGCTCCAAATAACCACTTGCAGATTTTACCAAAAGAGTGTTTCAAAACTGCTCTTTCTATAGGTAAGTTCAAGTCTGTGAGTTGAATGCACTCAACACAAAGAAGTTTCTGAGAATGCTTCTGTTCAGTTTTTATGTGAAGATATTTAATTTTCCAGCATAGGCCTCAAACGGCTCCAAATATCCACTTGCAGATTCTACAAAAAGAGTGTTTCCAAACTTCTCTATCAATTGGTAGGTTCAACTCTGTGAGTTGAATGAACTCATCACAAAGAAGTTTCTGAGGATCCTTCTCTCTAGTTTTTATGTGAAGATATTTCCTTTTCCAACATAGGCCTCAAGGTGCTCCGAATAAAGACTTGCAGATTCTACAAACGTAATGTTTCAAAACTGTTCTATCAAAAGAAACGTTCAAGTCTGTGAGTTGAATGCACTCATCACACAGAAGTTTCTGAGAATGCTTCTGTCTAGTTTTTAGGTGAAGATATTTCCTTTTCCAGCATAGGCCTCAAAACGCTCCAAATATCCTCTTGCAGATTCTACAAAAAGAGTGTTTCAAAACTGTTCTATCAAAAGGAAGGTTCAACTCTGTGAGTTGAATGAATGCATCGTGAAGAACTTTCTGAGAATGCTTCTCTGTAGTTTTTAGGTGAAGATATTCCATATCCCAGCACAGGCCTCGAAGTGCTCCAAATAACCACTTGCAGATTTTACCAAAAGAGTGTTTCAAAACTGCTCTTTCTACAGGTAAGTTCAAGTCTGTGAGTTGAATGCACTCAACACAAAGAAGTTTCTGAGAATGCTTCTGTTCAGTTTTTATGTGAAGATATTTCCTTTTCCAGCATAGGCCTCAAACGGCTGCAAATATCCACTTGCAGATTCTACAAAAGAGTGTTTCCAAACTTGTCTATCAATCGGTAGGTTCAACTCTGTGAGTTGAATGAACTCATCACAAAGAAGTTTCTGAGAATCCTTCTCTCTAGTTTTTATGTGAAGATATTTCCTTCTCCAACATAGGCCTCAAGGTGCTCCGAATAAACACTTGCAGATTCTACAAACGTAATGTTTCAAGACTGCTCTATCAAAACAAACGTTCAAGTCTGTGAGTTGAATGCACTCATCACACAGAAGTTTCTGAGAATGCTTCTGTCTAGTTTTTAGGTGAAGATATTTCCTTTTCCAGCATAGGCCTCAAAACGCTCCAAATATCCTCTTGCAGATTCTACAAAAAGAGTGTTTCAAAACTGTTCTATCGAAAGGAAGCTTCAAGTCTGTGAGTTGAATGAATGCATCGTGAAGAACTTTCTGAGAATGCTTCTCTGTAGTTTTTAGGTGAAGATATTCCATATCCCAGCACAGGCCTCGAAGTGCTCCAAATAACCACTTGCAGATTTTACCAAAAGAGTGTTTCAAAACTGCTCTTTCTATAGGTAAGTTCAAGTCTGTGAGTTGAATGCACTCAACACAAAGAAGTTTCTGAGAATGCTTCTGTTCAGTTTTTATGTGAAGATATTTCCTTTTCCAGCATAGGCCTCAAACGGCTCCAAATATCCACTTGCAGATTCTACAAAAAAAGTTTTTCCAAACTTCTCCATCAATTGGTAGGTTCAACTCTGTGAGTTGAATGAACTCATCACAAAGAAGTTTCTGAGAATCCTTCTCTCTAGTTTTTATGTGAAGATATTTCCTTTTCCAACATAGGCCTCAAGGTGCTCCGAATAAACACTTGCAGATTCTACAAACGTAATGTTTCAAGACTGTTCTATCAAAAGAAACGTTCAAGTCTGTGAGTTGAATGCACTCATCACACAGAAGTTTCTGAGAATGCTTCTGTCTAGTTTTTAGGTGAAGATATTTCCTTTTGCAGCATAGGCCTCAAAACGCTCCAAATATCCTCTTGCAGATTCTACAAAAAGAGTGTTTCAAAACTGTTCTATCAAAAGGAAGGTTCAAGTCTGTGAGTTGAATGAATGCATCGTGAAGAACTTTCTGAGAATGCTTCTTTGTAGTTTTTAGGTGAAGATATTCCATATCCCAGCACAGGCCTCGAAGTGCTCCAAATAACCACTTGCAGATTTTACCAAAAGAGTGTTTCAAATCTGCTCTTTCTACACGTAAGTTCAAGTCTGTGAGTTGAATGCACTCAACACAAAGAAGTTTCTGAGAATGCTTCTGTTCAGTTTTTATGTGAAGATATTTCCTTTTCCAGCATAGGCCTCAAACGGCTCCAAATATCCACTTGCAGATTCTACAAAAAAAGTGTTTCCAAACTTCTCCATCAATTGGTAGGTTCAACTCTGTGAGTTGAATGAACTCATCACAAAGAAGTTTCTGAGAATCCTTCTCTCTAGTTTTTATGTGAAGATATTTCCTTTTCCAACATAGGCCTCAAGGTGCTCCGAATAAACACTTGCAGATTCTACAAACGTAATGTTTCAAAACTGTTCTATCAAAAGAAACGTTCATGTCTGTGAGTTGAATGCACTCATCACACAGAAGTTTCTGAGAATGCTTCTGGCTAGTTTTGAGGTGAAGATATTTCCTTTTCCAGCATAGGCCTCAAAACGCTCCAAATATCCTCTTGCAGATTCTACAAAAAGAGTGTTTCAAAACTGTTCTATCAAAAGGAAGGTTCAACTCTGTGAGTTGAATGAAAGCATCGTGAAGAACTTTCTGAGAATGCTTCTCTGTAGTTTTTAGGTGAAGATATTCCATATCCCAGCACAGGCCTCGAAGTGCTCCAAATAACCACTTGCAGATTTTACCAAAAGAGTGTTTCAAAACTGCTATTTCTACAGGTAAGTTCAAGTCTGTGAGTCGAATGCACTCAACACAAAGAAGTTTCTGAGAATGCTTCTGTTCAGTTTTTATGTGAAGATATTTCCTTTTCCAGCATAGGCCTCAAACGGCTCCAAATATCCACTTGCAGATTCTACAAAAAGAGTGTTTCGAAACTTCACTATCAATTGGTAGGTTCAACTCTGTGAGTTGAATGAACTCATCACAAAGAAGTTTCTGAGAATCCTTCTCTCTAGTTTTTAAGTGAAGATATTTCCTTTTCCAACATAGGCCTCAAGGTGCTCCGAATAAACACTTGCAGATTCTACAAACGTAATGTTTCAAAACTGTTCTATCAAAAGAAACGTTCAAGTCGGTGAGTTGAATGCACTCATCACACAGAAGTTTCTGAGAATGCTTCTGTCTAGTTTTTAGGTGAAGATATTTCCTTTTCCAGCATAGGCCTCAAAACGCTCCAAATATCCTCTTGCAGATTCTACAAAAAGAGTGTTTCAAAACTGTTCTATCAAAAGGAAGGTTCAACTCTGTGAGTTGAATGAATGCATCATGAAGAACTTTCTGAGAATGCTTCTCTGTAGTTTTTAGGTGAAGATATTCCATATCCCAGCACAGGCCTCGAAGTGCTCCAAATAACCACTTGCAGATTTTACCAAAAGAGTGTTTCAAAACTGCTCTTTCTACAGGTAAGTTCAAGTCTGTGAGTTGAATGCACTCAACACAAAGAAGTTTCTGAGAATGCTTCTGTTCAGTTTTTATGTGAAGATATTTCCTTTTCCAGCATAGGCCTCAAACGGCTCCAAATATCCACTTGCAGATTCTACAAAACGAGTGTTTCCTAACTTTTCTATCAATTGGTAGGTTCAACCCTGTGAGTTGAATGAACACATCACAAAGGAGTTTCTGAGAATCCTTCTCTCTAGTTTTTATGTGAAGATATTTCCTTTTCCAACATAGGCCTCAAGGTGCTCCGAATAAACACTTGCAGATTCTACAAACGTAATGTTTCAAGACTGTTCTATCAAAAGAAACCTTCAAGTCCGTGAGTTGAATGCACTCATCACACAGAAGTTTCTGAGAATGCTTCCGTCTAGTTTTTAGGTGAAGATATTTCCTTTTCCAGCATAGGCCTCAAAACGCTCCAAATATCCTCTTGTAGATTCTACAAAAAGAGTGTTTCAAAACTGTTCTATCAAAAGGAAGGTTCAACTCTGTGAGTTGAATGAATGCATCGTGAAGAACTTTCTGAGAATGCTTCTCTGTAGTTTTTAGGTGAAGATATTCCATATCCCAGCACAGGCCTCGAAGTGCTCCAAATAACCACTTGCAGAATTTCCCCAAAGAGTGTTTCAAAACTGCTCTTTCTACAGGTAAGTTCAAGTCTGTGAGTTGAATCCACTCAAGACAAAGAAGTTTCTGAGAATGCTTCTGTTCAGTTTTTATGTGAAGATATTTCCTTTTCCAGCATAGGCCTCAAACGGCTCCAAATATCCATTGCAGATTCTACAAAAAGAGTGTTTCCAAACTTCTCTATCAATTGGTAGGTTCAACTCTGAGTTGAATGAACTCATCACAAAGAAGTTTCTGCGAATCCTTCTCCCTAGTTTTTATGTGAAGATATTTCCTTTTCCAACATAGGCCTCAAGGTGCTCCGAATAAGCACTTGCAGATTCTACAAACGTAATGTTTCAAGACTGTTCTATCAAAAGAAACGTTCAAGTCTGTGAGTTGAATGCACTCATCACACAGAAGTTTCTGAGAATGCTTCTGTCTAGTTTTTAGGTGAAGATATTTCCTTTTCCAGCATAGGCCTCAAAACGCTCCAAATATCCTCTTGCAGATTCTACAAAAAGAGTGTTTCAAAACTGTTCTATCAAAAGGAAGGTTCAACTCTGTGAGTTGAATGATTGCATCATGAAGAGCTTTCTGAGAATGCTTCTCTGTAGTTTTTAGGTGAAGATATTCCATATCCCAGCACAGGCCTCGAAATGCTCCAAATAACCACTTGCAGATTTTACCAAAAGAGTGTTTCAAAACTGCTCTTTCTACAGGTAAGTTCAAGACTGTGAGTTGAATGCACTCAACACAAAGAAGTTTCTGAGAATGCTTCTGTTCAGTTTTTATGTGAAGATATTTCCTTTTCCAGCATAGGCCTCAAACGGCTCCAAATATCCACTTGCAGATTCTACAAAAAGAGTGTTTCCAAACTTCTCTATCAATTGGAAAGTTCAACTCTGTGAGTTGAATGAACTCATCACAAAGGAATTTCTGAGAATCCTTCTCTCTAGTTTTTATGTGAAGATATTTCCTTTTCCAACATAGGCCTCAAGGTGCTCCGAATAAACACTTGCAGATTCTACAAACCTAATGTTTCAAGACTGTTCTATCAAAAGAAATGTTCAAGTCTGTGAGTTGAATACACTCATCACACAGAAGTTTCTGAGAATGCTTCTGTCTAGTTTTATGTGAAGATATTTCCTTTTCCAGCATAGGCCTCAAAACGCTCCAAATATCCTCTTGCAGATTCTACAAAAAGAGTGTTTCAAAACTGTTCTATCAAAAGGAAGGTTCAACTCTGTGAGTTGAATGAATGCATCGTGAAGAACTTTCTGAGAATGCTTCTCTGTAGTTTTTAGGTGAAGATATTCCATATCCCAGCACAGGCCTCGAAGTGCTCCAAAGAACCACGTGCAGATTTTACCAAAAGAGTGTTTCAAAACTGCTCTTTCTACAGGTAAGTTCAAGTCTGTGAGTTGAATGCACTCAACACAAAGAAGTTTCTGAGAATGCTTCTGTTCAGTTTTTATGTGAAGATATTTCCTTTTCCAGCATAGGCCTCAAACGGCTCCAAATATCCACTTGCAGATTCTACAAAAAGAGTGTTTCCAAACTTCTCTATCAATTGGTAGGTTCAACTCTGTGAGTTGAATGAACTCATCACAAAGGAGTTTCTGAGAATCCTTCTCTCTAGTTTTTATGTGAAGATATTTCCTTTTCCAACATAGGCCTCAAGGTGCTCCGAATCAGCACTTGCAGATTCTACAAACGTAATGTTTCAAGACTGTTCTATCAAAAGAAACGTTCAAGTCTGTGAGTTGAATGCACTCATCACACAGAAGTTTCTGAGAATGCTTCTGTCTAGTTTTATGTGAAGATATTTCCTTTTCCAGCATAGGCCTCAAAACGCTCCAAATATCCTCTTGCAGATTCTACAAAAAGAGTGTTTCAAAACTGTTCTATCAAAAGGAAGGTTCAACTCTGTGAGTTGAATGAATGCATCATGAAGAACTTTCTGAGAATGCTTCTCTGTAGTTTTTAGGTGAATTTATTCCATATCCCAGCACAGGCCTCGAAGTGCTCCAAATAACCACTTGCAGATTTTACCAAAAGAGTGTTTCAAAACTGCTCTTTCTACAGGTAAGTTCAAGTCTGTGATTTGAATGCACTCAACACAAAGAAGTTTCTGAGAATGCTTCTGTTCAGTTTTTATGTGAAGATATTTCCTTTTCCAGCATAGGCCTCAAACGGCTCCAAATATCCACTTGCAGATTCTACAAAAAGAGTGTTTCCAAACTTCTCTATCAATTGGTAGGTTCAACTCTGTGAGTTGAATGAACTCATCACAAAGAAGTTTCTGAGAATCCTTCTCTCTAGTTTTTATGTGAAGATATTTCCTTTTCCAACATAGGCCTCAAGGTGCTCTGAATAAACACTTGCAGATTCTACAAACGTAATGTTTCAAGACTGTTCTATCAAAAGAAACGTTCAAGTCCGTGAGTTGAATGCACTCATCACACAGAAGTTTCTGAGAATGCTTCTGTCTAGTTTTTAGGTGAAGGTATTTCCTTTTCCAGCATAGGCCTCAAAACGCTCCAAATATCCTCTTGCAGAGTCTACAAAAAGAGTGTTTCAAAACTGTTCTATCAAAAGGAAGGTTCAACTCTGTGAGTTGAATGATTGCATCGTGAAGAACTTTCTGAGAATGCTTCTCTGTAGTTTTTAGGTGAAGATATTCCATATCCCAGCACAGGCCTCGAAGTGCTCCAAATAACCACTTGCAGATTTTACCAAAAGAGTGTTTCAAAACTGCTCTTTCTACAGGTAAGTTCAAGTCTGTGAGTTGAATGCACTCAACACAAAGAAGTTTCTGAGAATGCTTCTGTTCAGTTTTTATGTGAAGATATTTCCTTTTCCAGCATAGGCCTCAAACGGCTCCAAATATCCACTTGCAGATTCTACAAAAAGAGTGTTTCCAAACTTCTCTATCAATTGGAAAGTTCAACTCTGTGAGTTGAATGAACTCATCACAAAGGAGTTTCGGAGAATCCTTCTCTCTAGTTTTTATGTGAAGATATTTCCTTTTCCAACATACGCCCCAAGGTGTTCCGAATAAACACTTGCAGATTCTACAAACGTAATGTTTCAAGACTGTTCTATCAAAAGAAACTTTAAAGTCTGTGAGTTGAATGCACTCATCACACAGAAGTTTCTGAGAATGCTTCTGTCTAGTTTTTAGGTGAAGATATTTCCTTTTCCAGCATAGGCCTCAAAACGCTCCAAATATCCTCTTGCAGATTCTACAAAAAGAGTGTTTCAAAACTGTTCTATCAAAAGGAAGGTTCAACTCTGTGAGTTGAATGAATGCATCGTGAAGAACTTTCTGAGAATGCTTCTCTGTAGTTTTTAGGTGAAGATATTCCATATCCCAGCACAGGCCTCGAAGTGCTCCAAATAACCACTTGCAGATTTTACCAAAAGAGTGTTTCAAAACTGCTCTTTCTACAGGTAAGTTCAAGTCTGTGAGTTGAATGCACTCAACACAAAGAAGTTTCTGAAAATGCTTCTGTTCAGTTTTTATGTGAAGATATTTCCTTTTCCAGCATAGGCCTCAAACGGCTCCAAATATCCACTTGCAGATTCTACAAAAAGAGTGTTTCCAAACTTTTCTATCAATTGGTAGGTTCAACTCTGTGAGTTCAATGAACTCATCACAAAGAAGTTTCTGAGAATCCTTCTCTCTAGTTTTTATGTGAAGATATTTCCTTTTCCAACATAGGCCTCAAGGTGCTCCGAATAAACACTTGCAGATTCTACAAACGTAATGTTTCAAGACTGTTCTATCAAAAGAAACGTTCAAGTCTCTGAGTTGAATGCACTCATCACACAGAAGTTTCTGAGAATGCTTCTGTCTAGTTTTTAGGTGAAGATATTTCCTTTTCCAGCATAGGCCTCAAAACGCTCCAAATATCCTCTTGCAGTTTCTACAAAAAGAGTGTTTCAAAACTGTTCTATCAAAAGGAAGGTTCAAGTCTGTGAGTTGAATGAATGCATCGTGAAGAACTTTCTGAGAACGCTTCTCTGTAGTTTTTAGGTGAAGATATTCCATATCCCAGCACAGGCCTCGAAGTGCTCCAAATAACCACTTGCAGATTTTACCAAAAGAGTGTTTCAAAACTGCTCTTTCTATAGGTAAGTTCAAGTCTGTGAGTTGAATGCACTCAACACAAAGAAGTTTCTGAGAATGCTTCTGTTCAGTTTTTATGTGAAGATATTTAATTTTCCAGCATAGGCCTCAAACGGCTCCAAATATCCACTTGCAGATTCTACAAAAAGAGTGTTTCCAAACTTCTCTATCAATTGGTAGGTTCAACTCTGTGAGTTGAATGAACTCATCACAAATAAGTTTCTGAGGATCCTTCTCTCTAGTTTTTATGTGAAGATATTTCCTTTTCCAACATAGGCCTCAAGGTGCTCCGAATAAAGACTTGCAGATTCTACAAACGTAATGTTTCAAAACTGTTCTATCAAAAGAAACGTTCAAGTCTGTGAGTTGAATGCACTCATCACACAGAAGTTTCTGAGAATGCTTCTGTCTAGTTTTTAGGTGAAGATATTTCCTTTTCCAGCATAGGCCTCAAAACGCTCCAAATATCCTCTTGCAGATTCTACAAAAAGAGTGTTTCAAAACTGTTCTATCAAAAGGAAGGTTCAACTCTGTGAGTTGAATGAATGCATCGTGAAGAACTTTCTGAGAATGCTTCTCTGTAGTTTTTAGGTGAAGATATTCCATATCCCAGCACAGGCCTGGAAGTGCTCCAAATAACCACTTGCAGATTTTACCAAAAGAGTGTTTCAAAACTGCTCTTTCTACAGGTAAGTTCAAGTCTGTGAGTCGAATGCACACAACACAAAGAAGTTTCTGAGAATGCTTCTGTTCAGTTTTTATGTGAAGATATTTCCTTTTCCAGCATAGGCCTCAAACGGCTGCAAATATCCACTTGCAGATTCTACAAAAGAGTGTTTCCAAACTTGTCTATCAATCGGTAGGTTCAACTCTGTGAGTTGAATGAACTCATCACAAAGAAGTTTCTGAGAATCCTTCTCTCTAGTTTTTATGTGAAGATATTTCCTTCTCCAACATAGGCCTCAAGGTGCTCCGAATAAACACTTGCAGATTCTACAAACGTAATGTTTCAAGACTGCTCTATCAAAAGAAACGTTCAAGTCTGTGAGTTGAATGCACTCATCACACAGAAGTTTCTGAGAATGCTTCTGTCTAGTTTTTAGGTGAAGATATTTCCTTTTCCAGCATAGGCCTCAAAACGCTCCAAATATCCTCTTGCAGATTCTACAAAAAGAGTGTTTCAAAACTGTTCTATCGAAAGGAAGCTTCAAGTCTGTGAGTTGAATGAATGCATCGTGAAGAACTTTCTGAGAATGCTTCTCTGTAGTTTTTAGGTGAAGATATTCCATATCCCAGCACAGGCCTCGAAGTGCTCCAAATAACCACTTGCAGATTTTACCAAAAGAGTGTTTCAAAACTGCTCTTTCTATAGGTAAGTTCAAGTCTGTGAGTTGAATGCACTCAACACAAAGAAGTTTCTGAGAATGCTTCTGTTCAGTTTTTATGTGAAGATATTTCCTTTTCCAGCATAGGCCTCAAACGGCTCCAAATATCCACTTGCAGATTCTACAAAAAAAGTGTTTCCAAACTTCTCCATCAATTGGTAGGTTCAACTCTGTGAGTTGAATGAACTCATCACAAAGAAGTTTCTGAGAATCCTTCTCTCTAGTTTTTATGTGAAGATATTTCCTTTTCCAACATAGGCCTCAAGGTGCTCCGAATAAACACTTGCAGATTCTACAAACGTAATGTTTCAAGACTGTTCTATCAAAAGAAACGTTCAAGTCTGTGAGTTGAATGCACTCATCACACAGAAGTTTCTGAGAATGCTTCTGTCTAGTTTTTAGGTGAAGATATTTCCTTTTGCAGCATAGGCCTCAAAACGCTCCAAATATCCTCTTGCAGATTCTACAAAAAGAGTGTTTCAAAACTGTTCTATCAAAAGGAAGGTTCAAGTCTGTGAGTTGAATGAATGCATCGTGAAGAACTTTCTGAGAATGCTTCTTTGTAGTTTTTAGGTGAAGATATTCCATATCCCAGCACAGGCCTCGAAGTGCTCCAAATAACCACTTGCAGATTTTACCAAAAGAGTGTTTCAAATCTGCTCTTTCTACACGTAAGTTCAAGTCTGTGAGTTGAATGCACTCAACACAAAGAAGTTTCTGAGAATGCTTCTGTTCAGTTTTTATGTGAAGATATTTCCTTTTCCAGCATAGGCCTCAAACGGCTCCAAATATCCACTTGCAGATTCTACAAAAAAAGTGTTTCCAAACTTCTCCATCAATTGGTAGGTTCAACTCTGTGAGTTGAATGAACTCATCACAAAGAAGTTTCTGAGAATCCTTCTCTCTAGTTTTTATGTGAAGATATTTCCTTTTCCAACATAGGCCTCAAGGTGCTCCGAATAAACACTTGCAGATTCTACAAACGTAATGTTTCAAAACTGTTCTATCAAAAGAAACGTTCATGTCTGTGAGTTGAATGCACTCATCACACAGAAGTTTCTGAGAATGCTTCTGGCTAGTTTTGAGGTGAAGATATTTCCTTTTCCAGCATAGGCCTCAAAACGCTCCAAATATCCTCTTGCAGATTCTACAAAAAGAGTGTTTCAAAACTGTTCTATCAAAAGGAAGGTTCAACTCTGTGAGTTGAATGAAAGCATCGTGAAGAACTTTCTGAGAATGCTTCTCTGTAGTTTTTAGGTGAAGATATTCCATATCCCAGCACAGGCCTCGAAGTGCTCCAAATAACCACTTGCAGATTTTACCAAAAGAGTGTTTCAAAACTGCTATTTCTACAGGTAAGTTCAAGTCTGTGAGTCGAATGCACTCAACACAAAGAAGTTTCTGAGAATGCTTCTGTTCAGTTTTTATGTGAAGATATTTCCTTTTCCAGCATAGGCCTCAAACGGCTCCAAATATCCACTTGCAGATTCTACAAAAAGAGTGTTTCGAAACTTCACTATCAATTGGTAGGTTCAACTCTGTGAGTTGAATGAACTCATCACAAAGAAGTTTCTGAGAATCCTTCTCTCTAGTTTTTAAGTGAAGATATTTCCTTTTCCAACATAGGCCTCAAGGTGCTCCGAATAAACACTTGCAGATTCTACAAACGTAATGTTTCAAAACTGTTCTATCAAAAGAAACGTTCAAGTCGGTGAGTTGAATGCACTCATCACACAGAAGTTTCTGAGAATGCTTCTGTCTAGTTTTTAGGTGAAGATATTTCCTTTTCCAGCATAGGCCTCAAAACGCTCCAAATATCCTCTTGCAGATTCTACAAAAAGAGTGTTTCAAAACTGTTCTATCAAAAGGAAGGTTCAACTCTGTGAGTTGAATGAATGCATCATGAAGAACTTTCTGAGAATGCTTCTCTGTAGTTTTTAGGTGAAGATATTCCATATCCCAGCACAGGCCTCGAAGTGCTCCAAATAACCACTTGCAGATTTTACCAAAAGAGTGTTTCAAAACTGCTCTTTCTACAGGTAAGTTCAAGTCTGTGAGTTGAATGCACTCAACACAAAGAAGTTTCTGAGAATGCTTCTGTTCAGTTTTTATGTGAAGATATTTCCTTTTCCAGCATAGGCCTCAAACGGCTCCAAATATCCACTTGCAGATTCTACAAAACGAGTGTTTCCTAACTTTTCTATCAATTGGTAGGTTCAACCCTGTGAGTTGAATGAACACATCACAAAGGAGTTTCTGAGAATCCTTCTCTCTAGTTTTTATGTGAAGATATTTCCTTTTCCAACATAGGCCTCAAGGTGCTCCGAATAAACACTTGCAGATTCTACAAACGTAATGTTTCAAGACTGTTCTATCAAAAGAAACCTTCAAGTCCGTGAGTTGAATGCACTCATCACACAGAAGTTTCTGAGAATGCTTCCGTCTAGTTTTTAGGTGAAGATATTTCCTTTTCCAGCATAGGCCTCAAAACGCTCCAAATATCCTCTTGTAGATTCTACAAAAAGAGTGTTTCAAAACTGTTCTATCAAAAGGAAGGTTCAACTCTGTGAGTTGAATGAATGCATCGTGAAGAACTTTCTGAGAATGCTTCTCTGTAGTTTTTAGGTGAAGATATTCCATATCCCAGCACAGGCCTCGAAGTGCTCCAAATAACCACTTGCAGAATTTCCCCAAAGAGTGTTTCAAAACTGCTCTTTCTACAGGTAAGTTCAAGTCTGTGAGTTGAATCCACTCAAGACAAAGAAGTTTCTGAGAATGCTTCTGTTCAGTTTTTATGTGAAGATATTTCCTTTTCCAGCATAGGCCTCAAACGGCTCCAAATATCCATTGCAGATTCTACAAAAAGAGTGTTTCCAAACTTCTCTATCAATTGGTAGGTTCAACTCTGAGTTGAATGAACTCATCACAAAGAAGTTTCTGCGAATCCTTCTCCCTAGTTTTTATGTGAAGATATTTCCTTTTCCAACATAGGCCTCAAGGTGCTCCGAATAAGCACTTGCAGATTCTACAAACGTAATGTTTCAAGACTGTTCTATCAAAAGAAACGTTCAAGTCTGTGAGTTGAATGCACTCATCACACAGAAGTTTCTGAGAATGCTTCTGTCTAGTTTTTAGGTGAAGATATTTCCTTTTCCAGCATAGGCCTCAAAACGCTCCAAATATCCTCTTGCAGATTCTACAAAAAGAGTGTTTCAAAACTGTTCTATCAAAAGGAAGGTTCAACTCTGTGAGTTGAATGATTGCATCATGAAGAGCTTTCTGAGAATGCTTCTCTGTAGTTTTTAGGTGAAGATATTCCATATCCCAGCACAGGCCTCGAAATGCTCCAAATAACCACTTGCAGATTTTACCAAAAGAGTGTTTCAAAACTGCTCTTTCTACAGGTAAGTTCAAGACTGTGAGTTGAATGCACTCAACACAAAGAAGTTTCTGAGAATGCTTCTGTTCAGTTTTTATGTGAAGATATTTCCTTTTCCAGCATAGGCCTCAAACGGCTCCAAATATCCACTTGCAGATTCTACAAAAAGAGTGTTTCCAAACTTCTCTATCAATTGGAAAGTTCAACTCTGTGAGTTGAATGAACTCATCACAAAGGAATTTCTGAGAATCCTTCTCTCTAGTTTTTATGTGAAGATATTTCCTTTTCCAACATAGGCCTCAAGGTGCTCCGAATAAACACTTGCAGATTCTACAAACCTAATGTTTCAAGACTGTTCTATCAAAAGAAATGTTCAAGTCTGTGAGTTGAATACACTCATCACACAGAAGTTTCTGAGAATGCTTCTGTCTAGTTTTATGTGAAGATATTTCCTTTTCCAGCATAGGCCTCAAAACGCTCCAAATATCCTCTTGCAGATTCTACAAAAAGAGTGTTTCAAAACTGTTCTATCAAAAGGAAGGTTCAACTCTGTGAGTTGAATGAATGCATCGTGAAGAACTTTCTGAGAATGCTTCTCTGTAGTTTTTAGGTGAAGATATTCCATATCCCAGCACAGGCCTCGAAGTGCTCCAAAGAACCACGTGCAGATTTTACCAAAAGAGTGTTTCAAAACTGCTCTTTCTACAGGTAAGTTCAAGTCTGTGAGTTGAATGCACTCAACACAAAGAAGTTTCTGAGAATGCTTCTGTTCAGTTTTTATGTGAAGATATTTCCTTTTCCAGCATAGGCCTCAAACGGCTCCAAATATCCACTTGCAGATTCTACAAAAAGAGTGTTTCCAAACTTCTCTATCAATTGGTAGGTTCAACTCTGTGAGTTGAATGAACTCATCACAAAGGAGTTTCTGAGAATCCTTCTCTCTAGTTTTTATGTGAAGATATTTCCTTTTCCAACATAGGCCTCAAGGTGCTCCGAATCAGCACTTGCAGATTCTACAAACGTAATGTTTCAAGACTGTTCTATCAAAAGAAACGTTCAAGTCTGTGAGTTGAATGCACTCATCACACAGAAGTTTCTGAGAATGCTTCTGTCTAGTTTTATGTGAAGATATTTCCTTTTCCAGCATAGGCCTCAAAACGCTCCAAATATCCTCTTGCAGATTCTACAAAAAGAGTGTTTCAAAACTGTTCTATCAAAAGGAAGGTTCAACTCTGTGAGTTGAATGAATGCATCATGAAGAACTTTCTGAGAATGCTTCTCTGTAGTTTTTAGGTGAATTTATTCCATATCCCAGCACAGGCCTCGAAGTGCTCCAAATAACCACTTGCAGATTTTACCAAAAGAGTGTTTCAAAACTGCTCTTTCTACAGGTAAGTTCAAGTCTGTGATTTGAATGCACTCAACACAAAGAAGTTTCTGAGAATGCTTCTGTTCAGTTTTTATGTGAAGATATTTCCTTTTCCAGCATAGGCCTCAAACGGCTCCAAATATCCACTTGCAGATTCTACAAAAAGAGTGTTTCCAAACTTCTCTATCAATTGGTAGGTTCAACTCTGTGAGTTGAATGAACTCATCACAAAGAAGTTTCTGAGAATCCTTCTCTCTAGTTTTTATGTGAAGATATTTCCTTTTCCAACATAGGCCTCAAGGTGCTCTGAATAAACACTTGCAGATTCTACAAACGTAATGTTTCAAGACTGTTCTATCAAAAGAAACGTTCAAGTCCGTGAGTTGAATGCACTCATCACACAGAAGTTTCTGAGAATGCTTCTGTCTAGTTTTTAGGTGAAGGTATTTCCTTTTCCAGCATAGGCCTCAAAACGCTCCAAATATCCTCTTGCAGAGTCTACAAAAAGAGTGTTTCAAAACTGTTCTATCAAAAGGAAGGTTCAACTCTGTGAGTTGAATGATTGCATCGTGAAGAACTTTCTGAGAATGCTTCTCTGTAGTTTTTAGGTGAAGATATTCCATATCCCAGCACAGGCCTCGAAGTGCTCCAAATAACCACTTGCAGATTTTACCAAAAGAGTGTTTCAAAACTGCTCTTTCTACAGGTAAGTTCAAGTCTGTGAGTTGAATGCACTCAACACAAAGAAGTTTCTGAGAATGCTTCTGTTCAGTTTTTATGTGAAGATATTTCCTTTTCCAGCATAGGCCTCAAACGGCTCCAAATATCCACTTGCAGATTCTACAAAAAGAGTGTTTCCAAACTTCTCTATCAATTGGAAAGTTCAACTCTGTGAGTTGAATGAACTCATCACAAAGGAGTTTCGGAGAATCCTTCTCTCTAGTTTTTATGTGAAGATATTTCCTTTTCCAACATACGCCCCAAGGTGTTCCGAATAAACACTTGCAGATTCTACAAACGTAATGTTTCAAGACTGTTCTATCAAAAGAAACTTTAAAGTCTGTGAGTTGAATGCACTCATCACACAGAAGTTTCTGAGAATGCTTCTGTCTAGTTTTTAGGTGAAGATATTTCCTTTTCCAGCATAGGCCTCAAAACGCTCCAAATATCCTCTTGCAGATTCTACAAAAAGAGTGTTTCAAAACTGTTCTATCAAAAGGAAGGTTCAACTCTGTGAGTTGAATGAATGCATCGTGAAGAACTTTCTGAGAATGCTTCTCTGTAGTTTTTAGGTGAAGATATTCCATATCCCAGCACAGGCCTCGAAGTGCTCCAAATAACCACTTGCAGATTTTACCAAAAGAGTGTTTCAAAACTGCTCTTTCTACAGGTAAGTTCAAGTCTGTGAGTTGAATGCACTCAACACAAAGAAGTTTCTGAAAATGCTTCTGTTCAGTTTTTATGTGAAGATATTTCCTTTTCCAGCATAGGCCTCAAACGGCTCCAAATATCCACTTGCAGATTCTACAAAAAGAGTGTTTCCAAACTTTTCTATCAATTGGTAGGTTCAACTCTGTGAGTTCAATGAACTCATCACAAAGAAGTTTCTGAGAATCCTTCTCTCTAGTTTTTATGTGAAGATATTTCCTTTTCCAACATAGGCCTCAAGGTGCTCCGAATAAACACTTGCAGATTCTACAAACGTAATGTTTCAAGACTGTTCTATCAAAAGAAACGTTCAAGTCTCTGAGTTGAATGCACTCATCACACAGAAGTTTCTGAGAATGCTTCTGTCTAGTTTTTAGGTGAAGATATTTCCTTTTCCAGCATAGGCCTCAAAACGCTCCAAATATCCTCTTGCAGTTTCTACAAAAAGAGTGTTTCAAAACTGTTCTATCAAAAGGAAGGTTCAAGTCTGTGAGTTGAATGAATGCATCGTGAAGAACTTTCTGAGAACGCTTCTCTGTAGTTTTTAGGTGAAGATATTCCATATCCCAGCACAGGCCTCGAAGTGCTCCAAATAACCACTTGCAGATTTTACCAAAAGAGTGTTTCAAAACTGCTCTTTCTATAGGTAAGTTCAAGTCTGTGAGTTGAATGCACTCAACACAAAGAAGTTTCTGAGAATGCTTCTGTTCAGTTTTTATGTGAAGATATTTAATTTTCCAGCATAGGCCTCAAACGGCTCCAAATATCCACTTGCAGATTCTACAAAAAGAGTGTTTCCAAACTTCTCTATCAATTGGTAGGTTCAACTCTGTGAGTTGAATGAACTCATCACAAAGAAGTTTCTGAGGATCCTTCTCTCTAGTTTTTATGTGAAGATATTTCCTTTTCCAACATAGGCCTCAAGGTGCTCCGAATAAAGACTTGCAGATTCTACAAACGTAATGTTTCAAAACTGTTCTATCAAAAGAAACGTTCAAGTCTGTGAGTTGAATGCACTCATCACACAGAAGTTTCTGAGAATGCTTCTGTCTAGTTTTTAGGTGAAGATATTTCCTTTTCCAGCATAGGCCTCAAAACGCTCCAAATATCCTCTTGCAGATTCTACAAAAAGAGTGTTTCAAAACTGTTCTATCAAAAGGAAGGTTCAACTCTGTGAGTTGAATGAATGCATCGTGAAGAACTTTCTGAGAATGCTTCTCTGTAGTTTTTAGGTGAAGATATTCCATATCCCAGCACAGGCCTGGAAGTGCTCCAAATAACCACTTGCAGATTTTACCAAAAGAGTGTTTCAAAACTGCTCTTTCTACAGGTAAGTTCAAGTCTGTGAGTCGAATGCACACAACACAAAGAAGTTTCTGAGAATGCTTCTGTTCAGTTTTTATGTGAAGATATTTCCTTTTCCAGCATAGGCCTCAAACGGCTGCAAATATCCACTTGCAGATTCTACAAAAGAGTGTTTCCAAACTTGTCTATCAATCGGTAGGTTCAACTCTGTGAGTTGAATGAACTCATCACAAAGAAGTTTCTGAGAATCCTTCTCTCTAGTTTTTATGTGAAGATATTTCCTTCTCCAACATAGGCCTCAAGGTGCTCCGAATAAACACTTGCAGATTCTACAAACGTAATGTTTCAAGACTGCTCTATCAAAAGAAACGTTCAAGTCTGTGAGTTGAATGCACTCATCACACAGAAGTTTCTGAGAATGCTTCTGTCTAGTTTTTAGGTGAAGATATTTCCTTTTCCAGCATAGGCCTCAAAACGCTCCAAATATCCTCTTGCAGATTCTACAAAAAGAGTGTTTCAAAACTGTTCTATCGAAAGGAAGCTTCAAGTCTGTGAGTTGAATGAATGCATCGTGAAGAACTTTCTGAGAATGCTTCTCTGTAGTTTTTAGGTGAAGATATTCCATATCCCAGCACAGGCCTCGAAGTGCTCCAAATAACCACTTGCAGATTTTACCAAAAGAGTGTTTCAAAACTGCTCTTTCTATAGGTAAGTTCAAGTCTGTGAGTTGAATGCACTCAACACAAAGAAGTTTCTGAGAATGCTTCTGTTCAGTTTTTATGTGAAGATATTTCCTTTTCCAGCATAGGCCTCAAACGGCTCCAAATATCCACTTGCAGATTCTACAAAAAAAGTGTTTCCAAACTTCTCCATCAATTGGTAGGTTCAACTCTGTGAGTTGAATGAACTCATCACAAAGAAGTTTCTGAGAATCCTTCTCTCTAGTTTTTATGTGAAGATATTTCCTTTTCCAACATAGGCCTCAAGGTGCTCCGAATAAACACTTGCAGATTCTACAAACGTAATGTTTCAAGACTGTTCTATCAAAAGAAACGTTCAAGTCTGTGAGTTGAATGCACTCATCACACAGAAGTTTCTGAGAATGCTTCTGTCTAGTTTTTAGGTGAAGATATTTCCTTTTGCAGCATAGGCCTCAAAACGCTCCAAATATCCTCTTGCAGATTCTACAAAAAGAGTGTTTCAAAACTGTTCTATCAAAAGGAAGGTTCAAGTCTGTGAGTTGAATGAATGCATCGTGAAGAACTTTCTGAGAATGCTTCTTTGTAGTTTTTAGGTGAAGATATTCCATATCCCAGCACAGGCCTCGAAGTGCTCCAAATAACCACTTGCAGATTTTACCAAAAGAGTGTTTCAAATCTGCTCTTTCTACACGTAAGTTCAAGTCTGTGAGTTGAATGCACTCAACACAAAGAAGTTTCTGAGAATGCTTCTGTTCAGTTTTTATGTGAAGATATTTCCTTTTCCAGCATAGGCCTCAAACGGCTCCAAATATCCACTTGCAGATTCTACAAAAAAAGTGTTTCCAAACTTCTCCATCAATTGGTAGGTTCAACTCTGTGAGTTGAATGAACTCATCACAAAGAAGTTTCTGAGAATCCTTCTCTCTAGTTTTTATGTGAAGATATTTCCTTTTCCAACATAGGCCTCAAGGTGCTCCGAATAAACACTTGCAGATTCTACAAACGTAATGTTTCAAAACTGTTCTATCAAAAGAAACGTTCATGTCTGTGAGTTGAATGCACTCATCACACAGAAGTTTCTGAGAATGCTTCTGGCTAGTTTTGAGGTGAAGATATTTCCTTTTCCAGCATAGGCCTCAAAACGCTCCAAATATCCTCTTGCAGATTCTACAAAAAGAGTGTTTCAAAACTGTTCTATCAAAAGGAAGGTTCAACTCTGTGAGTTGAATGAAAGCATCGTGAAGAACTTTCTGAGAATGCTTCTCTGTAGTTTTTAGGTGAAGATATTCCATATCCCAGCACAGGCCTCGAAGTGCTCCAAATAACCACTTGCAGATTTTACCAAAAGAGTGTTTCAAAACTGCTATTTCTACAGGTAAGTTCAAGTCTGTGAGTCGAATGCACTCAACACAAAGAAGTTTCTCAGAATGCTTCTGTTCAGTTTTTATGTGAAGATATTTCCTTTTCCAGCATAGGCCTCAAACGGCTCCAAATATCCACTTGCAGATTCTACAAAAAGAGTGTTTCGAAACTTCTCTATCAATTGGTAGGTTCAACTCTGTGAGTTGAATGAACTCATCACAAAGAAGTTTCTGAGAATCCTTCTCTCTAGTTTTTAAGTGAAGATATTTCCTTTTCCAACATAGGCCTCAAGGTGCTCCGAATAAACACTTGCAGATTCTACAAACGTAATGTTTCAAAACTGTTCTATCAAAAGAAACGTTCAAGTCGGTGAGTTGAATGCACTCATCACACAGAAGTTTCTGAGAATGCTTCTGTCTAGTTTTTAGGTGAAGATATTTCCTTTTCCAGCATAGGCCTCAAAACGCTCCAAATATCCTCTTGCAGATTCTACAAAAAGAGTGTTTCAAAACTGTTCTATCAAAAGGAAGGTTCAACTCTGTGAGTTGAATGAATGCATCATGAAGAACTTTCTGAGAATGCTTCTCTGTAGTTTTTAGGTGAAGATATTCCATATCCCAGCACAGGCCTCGAAGTGCTCCAAATAACCACTTGCAGATTTTACCAAAAGAGTGTTTCAAAACTGCTCTTTCTACAGGTAAGTTCAAGTCTGTGAGTTGAATGCACTCAACACAAAGAAGTTTCTGAGAATGCTTCTGTTCAGTTTTTATGTGAAGATATTTCCTTTTCCAGCATAGGCCTCAAACGGCTCCAAATATCCACTTGCAGATTCTACAAAACGAGTGTTTCCAAACTTTTCTATCAATTGGTAGGTTCAACCCTGTGAGTTGAATGAACACATCACAAAGTAGTTTCTGAGAATCCTTCTCTCTAGTTTTTATGTGAAGATATTTCCTTTTCCAACATAGGCCTCAAGGTGCTCCGAATGAACACTTGCAGATTCTACAAACGTAATGTTTCAAGACTGTTCTATCAAAAGAAACCTTCAAGTCCGTGAGTTGAATGCACTCATCACACAGAAGTTTCTGAGAATGCTTCCGTCTAGTTTTTAGGTGAAGATATTTCCTTTTCCAGCATAGGCCTCAAAACGCTCCAAATATCCTCTTGTAGATTCTACAAAAAGAGTGTTTCAAAACTGTTCTATCAAAAGGAAGGTTCAACTCTGTGAGTTGAATGAATGCATCGTGAAGAACTTTCTGAGAATGCTTCTCTGTAGTTTTTAGGTGAAGATATTCCATATCCCAGCACAGGCCTCGAAGTGCTCCAAATAACCACTTGCAGATTTTACCAAAAGAGTGTTTCAAAACTGCTCTTTCTACAGGTAAGTTCAAGTCTGTGAGTTGAATGCACTCAACACAAAGAAGTTTCTGAGAATGCTTCTGTTCAGTTTTTATGTGAAGATATTTCCTTTTCCAGCATAGGCCTCAAACGGCTCCAAATATCCACTTGCAGATTCTACAAAAAGAGTGTTTCCAAACTTCTCCATCAATTGGTAGGTTCAACTCTGTGAGTTCAATGAACTCATCACAAAGAAGTTTCTGAGAATCCTTCTCTCTAGTTTTTATGTGAAGATATTTCCTTTTCCAACATAGGCCTCAAGGTGCGCCGAATAAACACTTGCAGATTCTACAAACGTAATGTTTCAATACTGTTCTATCAAAAGAAACGTTCAAGTGTGTGAGTTGAATGCACTCATCACAGAGAAGTTTCTGAGAATGCTTCTGTCTAGTTTTTAGGTGAAGATATTTCCTTTTCCAGCATAGGCCTCAAATCGCTCCAAATATCCTCTTGCAGATTCTACAAAAAGAGTGTTTCAAAACTGTTGTTTCAAAAGGAAGGTTCAACTGAGTGAGTTGAATGAAGGCATCGTGAAGAACTTTCTGAGAATGCTTCTCTGTAGTTTTTAGGTGAAGATATTCCATATCCCAGCACAGGCCTCGAAGTGCTCCTAATAACCACTTGCAGATTTTACCAAAAGAGTGTTTCAAAACTGCTCTTTCTACAGGTAAGTTCAAGTCTGTGAGTTGAATGCACTCAACACAAAGAAGTTTCTGAGAATGCTTCTGTTCAGTTTTTATGTGAAGATATTTCCTTTTCCAGCATAGGCCTCAAACGGCTCCAAATATCCACTTGCAGATTCTACAAAAAGAGTGTTTCCAAACTTCTCTATCAATTGGTAGGTTCAACTCTGTGAGTTCAATGAACTCATCACAAAGAAGTTTCTGAGAATCCTTCTCTCTAGTTTTTATGTGAAGATATTTCCTTTTCCAACATAGGCCTCAAGGTGCTCCGAATAAACACTTGCAGATTCTACAAACATAATGTTTCAAAACTGTTCTATCAAAAGAAACGTTCAAGTCCGTGAGTTGAATGCACTCATCACACAGAAATTTCTGAGAATGCTTCTGTCTAGTTTTTAGGTGAAGATATTTCCTTTTCCAGGATAGGCCTCAAAGCGCTCCAAATATCCTCTTGCAGATTCTACAAAAAGAGTGTTTCAAAACTGTTCTATCAAAAGGAAGTTTCAACTCTGTGAGTTGAATGAATGCATCGTGAAGAACTTTCTGAGAATGCTTCCCTGTAGTTTTTAGGTGAAGGTATTCCATATCCCAGCACAGGCCTCGAAGTGCTCCAAATAACCACTTGCAGATTTTACCAAAAGAGTGTTTCAAATCTGCTCTTTCTACAGGTAAGTTCAAGTCTGTGAGTCGAATGCACTCAACATAAAGAAGTATCTGAGAATGCTTCTGTTCAGTTTTTATGTGAAGATATTTCCTTTTCCAGCATAGGCCTCAAACAGCTCCAAATATCCACTTGCAGATTCTACAAAAAGAGTGTTTCCAAACTTCTCTATCAATCGGTAGGTTCAACTCTGTGAGTTGAATGAACTCATCACAAAGAAGTTTCTGAGAATCTTTCTCTCTAGTTTTTATGTGAAGATATTTCCTTCTCCAACATAGGCCTCGAGGTGCTCCGAATAAACACTTGCAGATTCTACAAACGTAATGTTTCAAAACTGTTCTATCAAAAGAAACGTTGAAGTCTGTGAGTTGAATGCACTCATCACACAGAAGTTTCTGAGAATGCTTCTGTCTAGTTTTTAGGTGAAGATATTTCCTTTTCCAGCATAGGCCTCAAAGCGCTCCAAATATCCTCTTGCAGATTCTACAAAAAGAGTGTTTCAAAACTGTTCTATCAAAAGGAAGGTTCAAGTCTGGGAGTTGAATGAATGCATCGTGAAGAACTTTCTGAGAATGCTTCTCTGTAGTTTTTAGGTGAAGATATTCCATATCCCAGCACAGGCCTCGAAGTGCTCCAAATAACCACTTGCAGATTTTACCAAAAGAGTGTTTCAAACTGCTCTTTCTACAGGTAAGTTCAAGTCTGTGAGTCGAATGCACTCAACACAAAGAAGTTTCTCAGAATGCTTCTGTTCAGTTTTTATGTGAAGATATTTCCTTTTCCAGCATAGGCCTGAAACGGCTCCAAATATCCACTTGCAGATTCTACAAAAAGAGTGTTTCCAAACTTCTCTATCAATCGGTAGGTTCAACCCTGTGAGTTGAATGAACTCATCACAAAGAAGTTTCTGAGAATCCTTCTCTCTAGTTTTTATGTGAAGATATTTCCTTCTCCAACATAGGCCTCAATGTGCTCCGAATAAACACTTGCAGATTCTACAAACGTAATGTTTGAAGACTGCTCTATCAAAAGAAACGTTCAAGTCTGTGAGTTGAATGCACTCATCACACAGAAGTTTCTGAGAATGCTTCTGTCTAGTTTTTAGGTGAAGATATTTCCTTTTCCAGCATAGGCCTCAAAACGCTCCAAATTTCCTCTTACAGATTCTACAAAAAGAGTGTTTCAAAACTGTTCTATCAAAAGGAAGCTTCAAGTCTGTGAGTTGAATGAATTCATCGTGAAGAACTTTCTGAGAATGCTTCTCTGTAGTTTTTAGGTGAAGATATTCCATATCCCAGCACATGCCTCGAAGTGCTCCAAATAACCACTTGCAGATTTTACCAAAAGAGTGTTTCAAAACTGCTCTTTCTATAGGTAAGTTCAAGTCTGTGATTTGAATGCACTCAACACAAAGAAGTTTCTGAGAATGCTTCTGTTCAGTTTTTATGTGAAGATATTTCCTTTTCCAGCATAGGCCTCAAACGGCTCCAAATATCCACTTGCAGATTCTACAAAAAGAGTGTTTCCAAACTTCTCTATCAATTGGTAGGTTCAACTCTGTGAGTTGAATGAACTCATCACAAAGAAGTTTCTGAGAATCCTTCTCTCTAGTTTTTATGTGAAGATATTTCCTTTTCCAACATAGGCCTCAAGGTGCTCCGAATAAACACTTGCAGATTCTACAAACGTAATGTTTCAAAACTGTTCTATCAAAAGAAACGTTCAAGTCTGTGAGTTGAATGCACTCATCACACAGAAGTTTCTGAGAATGCTTCCGTCTAGTTTTTAGGTGAAGATATTTCCTTTTCCAGCATAGGCCTCAAAGCGCTCCAAATATCCTCTTGCAGATTCTACAAAAAGAGTGTTTCAAAACTGTTCTATCAAAAGGAAGGTTCAACTCTGTGAGTTGAATGAATGCATCGTGAAGAACTTTCTGAGAATGCTTCTCTGTAGTTTTTAGGTGAAGATATTCCATATCCCAGCACAGGCCTCGAAGTGCTCCAAATAACCACTTGCAGATTTTACCAAAAGAGTGTTTCAAAACTGCTCTTTCTACAGGTAAGTTCAAGTCTGTCAGTTGAATGCACTCAACACAAAGAAGTTTCTGAGAATGCTTCTGTTCAGTTTTTATGTGAAGATATTTCCTTTTCCAGCATAGGCCTCAAACGGCTCCAAATATCCACTTGCAGATTCTACAAAAAGAGTGTTTCCAAACTTCTCCATCAATTGGTAGGTTCAACTCTGTGAGTTGAATGAACTCATCACAAAGAAGTTTCTGAGAATCCTTCTCTCTAGTTTTTATGTGAAGATATTTCCTTTTCCAACATAGGCCTCAAGGTGCTCCGAACAAACACATGCAGATTCTACAAACGTAATGTTTCAAGACTGTTCAATCAAAAGAAACGTTCAAGTCTGTGAGTTGAATGCACTCATCACACAGAAGTTTCTGAGAATGCTTCTGTCTAGTTTTTAGGTGAAGATATTTCCTTTTCCAGCATAGGCCTCAAAACGCTCCAAATATCCTCTTGCAGATTCTACAAAAAGAGTGTTTCAAAACTGTTCTACCAAAAGGAAGGTTCAACTCTGTGAGTTGAATGAATGCATCGTGAAGAACTTTCTGAGAATGCTTCTCTGTAGTTTTTAGGTGAAGATATTCCATATCCCAGCACAGGCCTGGAAGTGCTCCAAATAACCACTTGCAGATTTTACCAAAAGAATGTTTCAAAACTGCTCTTTCTACAGGTAAGTTCAAGTCTGTGAGTCGAATGCACTCAACACAAAGAACTTTCTCAGAATGCTTCTGTTCAGTTTTTATGTGAAGATATTTCCTTTTCCAGCATAGGCCTGAAACGGCTCCAAATATCCACTTGCAGATTCTACAAAAAGAGTGTTTCCAAACTTCTCTATCAATCGGTAGGTTCAACTCTGTGAGTTGAATGAACTCATCACAAAGAAGTTTCTGAGAATCCTTCTCTCTAGTTTTTATGTGAAGATATTTCCTTCTCCAACATAGGCCTCAATGTGCTCCGAATAAACACTTGCAGATTCTACAAACGTAATGTTTCAAGACTGCTCTATCAAAAGAAACGTTCAAGTCTGTGAGTTGAATGCACTCATCACACAGAAGTTTCTGAGAATGCTTCTGTCTAGTTTTTAGGTGAAGATATTTCCTTTTCCAGCATAGTCCTCAAAACGCTCCAAATATCCTCTTGCAGATTCTACAAAAAGAGTGTTTCAAAACTGTTCTATCAAAAGGAAGCTTCAAGTCTGTGAGTTGAATGAATTCATCGTGAAGAACTTTCTGAGAATGTTTCTCTCTAGTTTTTAGGTGAAGATATTCCATATCCCAGCACAGGCCTCGAAGTGCTCCAAATAACCACTTGCAGATTTTACCAAAAGAGTGTTTCAAAACTGCTCTTTCTATAGGTAAGTTCAAGTCTGTGAGTTGAATGCACTCAACACAAAGAAGTTTCTGAGAATGCTTCTGTTCAGTTTTTATGTGAAGATATTTCCTTTTCCAGCATAGGCCTCAAACGGCTCCAAATATCCACTTGCAGATTCTACAAAAAGAGTGTTTCCAAACTTCTCTATCAATTGGTAGGTTCAACTCTGTGAGTTGAATGAACTCATCACAAAGAAGTTTCTGAGAATCCTTCTCTCTAGTTTTTATGTGAAGATATTTCCTTTTCCAACATAGGCCACAAGGTGCTCCGAATAAGCACTTGCAGATTCTACAAACGTAATGTTTCAAGACTGTTCTATCAAAAGAAACGTTCAAGTCTGTGAGTTGAATGCACTCATCACACAGAAGTTTCTGAGAATGCTTCTGTCTAGTTTTTAGGTGAAGATATTTCCTTTTCCAGCATAGGCCTCAAAACGCTACAAATATCCTCTTGCAGATTCTACAAAAAGAGTGTTTCAAAACTGTTCTATCAAAAGGAAGGTTCAACTCTGTGAGTTGAATGGATGCATCGTGAAGAACTTTCTGAGAATGCTTCTCTGTAGTTTTTAGGTGAAGATATTCCATATCCCAGCACAGGCCTCGAAGTGCTCCAAAGAACCACGTGCAGATTTTACCAAAAGAGTGTTTCAAAACTGCTCTTTCTACAGGTAAGTTCAAGTCTGTGAGTTGAATGCACTCAACACAAAGAAGTTTCTGAGAATGCTTCTGTTCAGTTTTTATGTGAAGATATTTCCTTTTCCAGCATAGGCCTCAAACGGCTCCAAATATCCACTTGCAGATTCTACAAAAAGAGTGTTTCCAAACTTCTCTATCAATTGGTAGGTTCAACTCTGTGAGTTGAATGAACTCATCACAAAGAAGTTTCTGAGAATCCTTCTCTCTAGTTTTTATGTGAAGATATTTCCTTTTCCAACATAGGCCTCAAGGTGCTCCGAATAAACACTTGCAGATTCTACAAACGTAATGTTTCAAAACTGTTCTATCAAAAGAAACGTTCAAGTCTGTGAGTTGAATGCACTCATCACACAGAAGTTTCTGAGAATGCTTCTGTCTAGTTTTTAGGTGAAGATATTTCCTTTTCCAGCATAGGCCTCAAAACGCTCCAAATATCCTCTTGCAGATTCTACAAAAAGAGTGTTTCAAAACTGTTCTATCGAAAGGAAGCTTCAAGTCTGTGAGTTGAATGAATGCATCGTGAAGAACTTTCTGAGAATGCTTCTCTGTAGTTTTTAGGTGAAGATATTCCATATCCCAGCACAGGCCTCGAAGTGCTCCAAATAACCACTTGCAGATTTTACCAAAAGAGTGTTTCAAAACTGCTCTTTCTATAGGTAAGTTCAAGTCTGTGAGTTGAATGCACTCAACACAAAGAAGTTTCTGAGAATGCTTCTGTTCAGTTTTTATGTGAAGATATTTCCTTTTCCAGCATAGGCCTCAAACGGCTCCAAATATCCACTTGCAGATTCTACAAAAAAAGTGTTTCCAAACTTCTCCATCAATTGGTAGGTTCAACTCTGTGAGTTGAATGAACTCATCACAAAGAAGTTTCTGAGAATCCTTCTCTCTAGTTTTTATGTGAAGATATTTCCTTTTCCAACATAGGCCTCAAGGTGCTCCGAATAAACACTTGCCGATTCTACAAACGTAATGTTTCAAGACTGTTCTCTCAAAAGAAACGTTCAAGTCTGTGAGTTGAATGCACTCATCACACAGAAGTTTCTGAGAATGCTTCTGTCTAGTTTTTAGGTGAAGATATTTCCTTTTGCAGCATAGGCCTCAAAACGCTCCAAATATCCTCTTGCAGATTCTACAAAAAGAGTGTTTCAAAACTGTTCTATCAAAAGGAAGGTTCAAGTCTGTGAGTTGAATGAATGCATCGTGAAGAACTTTCTGAGAATGCTTCTTTGTAGTTTTTAGGTGAAGGTATTCCATATCCCAGCACAGGCCTCGAAGTGCTCCAAATAACCACTTGCAGATTTTACCAAAAGAGTGTTTCAAATCTGCTCTTTCTACACGTAAGTTCAAGTCTGTGAGTTGAATGCACTCAACACAAAGAAGTTTCTGAGAATGCTTCTGTTCAGTTTTTATGTGAAGATATTTCCTTTTCCAGCATAGGCCTCAAACGGCTCCAAATATCCACTTGCAGATTCTACAAAAAAAGTGTTTCCAAACTTCTCCATCAATTGGTAGGTTCAACTCTGTGAGTTGAATGAACTCATCACAAAGAAGTTTCTGAGAATCCTTCTCTCTAGTTTTTATGTGAAGATATTTCCTTTTCCAACATAGGCCTCAAGGTGCTCCGAATAAACACTTGCAGATTCTACAAACGTAATGTTTCAAAACTGTTCTATCAAAAGAAACGTTCATGTCTGTGAGTTGAATGCACTCATCACACAGAAGTTTCTGAGAATGCTTCTGGCTAGTTTTGAGGTGAAGATATTTCCTTTTCCAGCATAGGCCTCAAAACGCTCCAAATATCCTCTTGCAGATTCTACAAAAAGAGTGTTTCAAAACTGTTCTATCAAAAGGAAGGTTCAACTCTGTGAGTTGAATGAAAGCATCGTGAAGAAGTTTCTGAGAATGCTTCTCTGTAGTTTTTAGGTGAAGATATTCCATATCCCAGCACAGGCCTCGAAGTGCTCCAAATAACCACTTGCAGATTTTACCAAAAGAGTGTTTCAAAACTGCTATTTCTACAGGTAAGTTCAAGTCTGTGAGTCGAATGCACTCAACACAAAGAAGTTTCTGAGAATGCTTCTGTTCAGTTTTTATGTGAAGATATTTCCTTTTCCAGCATAGGCCTCAAACGGCTCCAAATATCCACTTGCAGATTCTACAAAAAGAGTGTTTCGAAACTTCTCTATCAATTGGTAGGTTCAACTCTGTGAGTTGAATGAACTCATCACAAAGAAGTTTCTGAGAATCCTTCTCTCTAGTTTTTAAGTGAAGATATTTCCTTTTCCAACATAGGCCTCAAGGTGCTCCGAATAAACACTTGCAGATTCTACAAACGTAATGTTTCAAAACTGTTCTATCAAAAGAAACGTTCAAGTCGGTGAGTTGAATGCACTCATCACACAGAAGTTTCTGAGAATGCTTCTGTCTAGTTTTTAGGTGAAGATATTTCCTTTTCCAGCATAGGCCTCAAAACGCTCCAAATATCCTCTTGCAGATTCTACAAAAAGAGTGTTTCAAAACTGTTCTATCAAAAGGAAGGTTCAACTCTGTGAGTTGAATGAATGCATCATGAAGAACTTTCTGAGAATGCTTCTCTGTAGTTTTTAGGTGAAGATATTCCATATCCCAGCACAGGCCTCGAAGTGCTCCAAATAACCACTTGCAGATTTTACCAAAAGAGTGTTTCAAAACTGCTCTTTCTACAGGTAAGTTCAAGTCTGTGAGTTGAATGCACTCAACACAAAGAAGTTTCTGAGAATGCTTCTGTTCAGTTTTTATGTGAAGATATTTCCTTTTCCAGCATAGGCCTCAAACGGCTCCAAATATCCACTTGCAGATTCTACAAAACGAGTGTTTCCAAACTTTTCTATCAATTGGTAGGTTCAACCCTGTGAGTTGAATGAACACATCACAAAGGAGTTTCTGAGAATCCTTCTCTCTAGTTTTTATGTGAAGATATTTCCTTTTCCAACATAGGCCTCAAGGTGCTCCGAATAAACACTTGCAGATTCTACAAACGTAATGTTTCAAGACTGTTCTATCAAAAGAAACCTTCAAGTCCGTGAGTTGAATGCACTCATCACACAGAAGTTTCTGAGAATGCTTCCGTCTAGTTTTTAGGTGAAGATATTTCCTTTTCCAGCATAGGCCTCAAAACGCTCCAAATATCCTCTTGTAGATTCTACAAAAAGAGTGTTTCAAAACTGTTCTATCAAAAGGAAGGTTCAACTCTGTGAGTTGAATGAATGCATCGTGAAGAACTTTCTGAGAATGCTTCTCTGTAGTTTTTAGGTGAAGATATTCCATATCCCAGCACAGGCCTCGAAGTGCTCCAAATAACCACTTGCAGATTTTCCCCAAAGAGTGTTTCAAAACTGCTCTTTCTACAGGTAAGTTCAAGTCTGTGAGTTGAATCCACTCAAGACAAAGAAGTTTCTGAGAATGCTTCTGTTCAGTTTTTATGTGAAGATATTTCCTTTTCCAGCATAGGCCTCAAACGGCTCCAAATATCCATTGCAGATTCTACAAAAAGAGTGTTTCCAAACTTCTCTATCAATTGGTAGGTTCAACTCTGAGTTGAATGAACTCATCACAAAGAAGTTTCTGCGAATCCTTCTCCCTAGTTTTTATGTGAAGATATTTCCTTTTCCAACATAGGCCTCAAGGTGCTCCGAATAAACACTTGCAGATTCTACAAACGTAATGTTTCAAGACTGTTCTATCAAAAGAAACGTTCAAGTCTGTGAGTTGAATGCACTCATCACACAGAAGTTTCTGAGAATGCTTCTGTCTAGTTTTATGTGAAGATATTTCCTTTTCCAGCATAGGCCTCAAAACGCTCCAAATATCCTCTTGCAGATTCTACAAAAAGAGTGTTTCAAAACTGTTCTATCAAAAGGAAGGTTCAACTCTGTGAGTTGAATGAATGCATCGTGAAGAACTTTCTGAGAATGCTTCTCTGTAGTTTTTAGGTGAAGATATTCCATATCCCAGCACAGGCCTCGAAGTGCTCCAAAGAACCACGTGCAGATTTTACCAAAAGAGTGTTTCAAAACTGCTCTTTCTACAGGTAAGTTCAAGTCTGTGAGTTGAATGCACTCAACACAAAGAAGTTTCTGAGAATGCTTCTGTTCAGTTTTTATGTGAAGATATTTCCTTTTCCAGCATAGGCCTCAAACGGCTCCAAATATCCACTTGCAGATTCTACAAAAAGAGTGTTTCCAAACTTCTCTATCAATTGGTAGGTTCAACTCTGTGAGTTGAATGAACTCATCACAAAGGAGTTTCTGAGAATCCTTCTCTCTAGTTTTTATGTGAAGATATTTCCTTTTCCAACATAGGCCTCAAGGTGCTCCGAATAAACACTTGCAGATTCTACAAACGTAATGTTTCAAAACTGTTCTATCAAAAGAAACGTTCAAGTCTGTGAGTTGAATGCACTCATCACACAGAAGTTTCTGAGAATGCTTCTGTCTAGTTTTTAGGTGAAGATATTTCATTTTCCAGCATAGGCCTCAAAACGCTCCAAATATCCTCTTGCAGATTCTACAAAAAGAGTGTTTCAAAACTGTTCTATCAAAAGGAAGGTTCAACTCTGTGATTTGAATGAATGCATCGTGAAGAACTTTCTGAGATTGCTTCTCTGTAGTTTTTAGGTGAAGATACTCCATATCCCAGCACAGGCCTCGAAGTGCTCCAAAAAACCACTTGCAGATTTTAACAAAAGAGTGTTTCAAAACTGCTCTTTCTACAGGTAAGTTCAAGTCTGTGAGTTGAATGCACTCAACACAAAGAAGTTTCTGAGAATGCTTCTGTTCAGTTTTTATGTGAAGATATTTCCTTTTCCAACATAGGCCTCAAACGGCTCCAAATATCCAGTTTCAGATTCTACAAAAAGAGTGTTTCCAAACTTCTCTATCAATTGGTAGGTTCAACTCCGTGAGTTGAATGAACTCATCACAAAGAAGTTTCTGAGAATCCTTCTCTCTAGTTTTTATGTGAAGATATTTCCTTTTCCAACATAGGCCTCAAAGTGCTCTGAATCAGCACTTGCAGATTCTACAAACGTAATGTTTCAAGACTGTTCTATCAAAAGAAACGTTCAAGTCTGTGAGTTGAATGCACTCATCACACAGAAGTTTCTGAGAATGCTTCTGTCTAGTTTTATGTGAAGATATTTCCTTTTCCAGCATAGGCCTCAAAACGCTCCAAATATCCTCTTGCAGATTCTACAAAAAGAGTGTTTCAAAACTGTTCTATCAAAAGGAAGGTTCAACTCTGTGAGTTGAATGAATGCATCATGAAGAACTTTCTGAGAATGCTTCTCTGTAGTTTTTAGGTGAAGATATTCCATATCCCAGCACAGGCCTCGAAGTGCTCCAAATAACCACTTGCAGATTTTACCAAAAGAGTGTTTCAAAACTGCTCTTTCTACAGGTAAGTTCAAGTCTGTGATTTGAATGCACTCAACACAAAGAAGTTTCTGAGAATGCTTCTGTTCAGTTTTTATGTGAAGATATTTCCTTTTCCAGCATAGGCCTCAAACGGCTCCAAATATCCACTTGCAGATTCTACAAAAAGAGTGTTTCCAAACTTCTCTATCAATTGGTAGGTTCAACTCTGTGAGTTGAATGAACTCATCACAAAGAAGTTTCTGAGAATCCTTCTCTCTAGTTTTTATGTGAAGATATTTCCTTTTCCAACATAGTCCTCAAGGTGCTCTGAATAAACACTTGCAGATTCTACAAACGTAATGTTTCAAGACTGTTCTATCAAAAGAAACGTTCAAGTCCGTGAGTTGAATGCACTCATCACACAGAAGTTTCTGAGAATGCTTCTGTCTAGTTTTTAGGTGAAGGTATTTCCTTTTCCAGCATAGGCCTCAAAACGCTCCAAATATCCTCTTGCAGAGTCTACAAAAAGAGTGTTTCAAAACTGTTCTATCAAAAGGAAGGTTCAACTCTGTGAGTTGAATGATTGCATCGTGAAGAACTTTCTGAGAATGCTTCTCTGTAGTTTTTAGGTGAAGATATTCCATATCCCAGCACAGGCCTCGAAGTGCTCCAAATAACCACTTGCAGATTTTACCAAAAGAGTGTTTCAAAACTGCTCTTTCTACAGGTAAGTTCAAGTCTGTGAGTTGAATGCACTCAACACAAAGAAGTTTCTGAGAATGCTTCTGTTCAGTTTTTATGTGAAGATATTTCCTTTTCCAGCATAGGCCTCAAACGGCTCCAAATATCCACTTGCAGATTCTACAAAAAGAGTGTTTCCAAACTTCTCTATCAATTGGAAAGTTCAACTCTGTGAGTTGAATGAACTCATCACAAAGGAGTTTCGGAGAATCCTTCTCTCTAGTTTTTATGTGAAGATATTTCCTTTTCCAACATACGCCCCAAGGTGTTCCGAATAAACACTTGCAGATTCTACAAACGTAATGTTTCAAGACTGTTCTATCAAAAGAAACTTTAAAGTCTGTGAGTTGAATGCACTCATCACACAGAAGTTTCTGAGAATGCTTCTGTCTAGTTTTTAGGTGAAGATATTTCCTTTTCCAGCATAGGCCTCAAAACGCTCCAAATATCCTCTTGCAGATTCTACAAAAAGAGTGTTTCAAAACTGTTCTATCAAAAGGAAGGTTCAACTCTGTGAGTTGAATGAATGCATCGTGAAGAACTTTCTGAGAATGCTTCTCTGTAGTTTTTAGGTGAAGATATTCCATATCCCAGCACAGGCCTCGAAGTGCTCCAAATAACCACTTGCAGATTTTACCAAAAGAGTGTTTCAAAACTGCTCTTTCTACAGGTAAGTTCAAGTCTGTGAGTTGAATGCACTCAACACAAAGAAGTTTCTGAAAATGCTTCTGTTCAGTTTTTATGTGAAGATATTTCCTTTTCCAGCATAGGCCTCAAACGGCTCCAAATATCCACTTGCAGATTCTACAAAAAGAGTGTTTCCAAACTTTTCTATCAATTGGTAGGTTCAACTCTGTGAGTTCAATGAACTCATCACAAAGAAGTTTCTGAGAATCCTTCTCTCTAGTTTTTATGTGAAGATATTTCCTTTTCCAACATAGGCCTCAAGGTGCTCCGAATAAACACTTGCAGATTCTACAAACGTAATGTTTCAAGACTGTTCTATCAAAAGAAACGTTCAAGTCTGTGAGTTGAATGCACTCATCACACAGAAGTTTCTGAGAATGCTTCTGTCTAGTTTTTAGGTGAAGATATTTCCTTTTCCAGCATAGGCCTCAAAACGCTCCAAATATCCTCTTGCAGTTTCTACAAAAAGAGTGTTTCAAAACTGTTCTATCAAAAGGAAGGTTCAAGTCTGTGAGTTGAATGAATGCATCGTGAAGAACTTTCTGAGAACGCTTCTCTGTAGTTTTTAGGTGAAGATATTCCATATCCCAGCACAGGCCTCGAAGTGCTCCAAATAACCACTTGCAGATTTTACCAAAAGAGTGTTTCAAAACTGCTCTTTCTATAGGTAAGTTCAAGTCTGTGAGTTGAATGCACTCAACACAAGGAAGTTTCTGAGAATGCTTCTGTTCAGTTTTTATGTGAAGATATTTAATTTTCCAGCATAGGCCTCAAACGGCTCCAAATATCCACTTGCAGATTCTACAAAAAGAGTGTTTCCAAACTTCTCTATCAATTGGTAGGTTCAACTCTGTGAGTTGAATGAACTCATCACAAAGAAGTTTCTGAGGATCCTTCTCTCTAGTTTTTATGTGAAGATATTTCCTTTTCCAACATAGGCCTCAAGGTGCTCCGAATAAAGACTTGCAGATTCTACAAACGTAATGTTTCAAAACTGTTCTATCAAAAGAAACGTTCAAGTCTGTGAGTTGAATGCACTCATCACACAGAAGTTTCTGAGAATGCTTCTGTCTAGTTTTTAGGTGAAGATATTTCCTTTTCCAGCATAGGCCTCAAAACGCTCCAAATATCCTCTTGCAGATTCTACAAAAAGAGTGTTTCAAAACTGTTCTATCAAAAGGAAGGTTCAACTCTGTGAGTTGAATGAATGCATCGTGAAGAACTTTCTGAGAATGCTTCTCTGTAGTTTTTAGGTGAAGATATTCCATATCCCAGCACAGGCCTCGAAGTGCTCCAAATAACCACTTGCAGATTTTACCAAAAGAGTGTTTCAAAACTGCTCTTTCTACAGGTAAGTTCAAGTCTGTGAGTCGAATGCACTCAACACAAAGAAGTTTCTGAGAATGCTTCTGTTCAGTTTTTATGTGAAGATATTTCCTTTTCCAGCATAGGCCTCAAACGGCTGCAAATATCCACTTGCAGATTCTACAAAAGTGTGTTTCCAAACTTGTCTATCAATCGGTAGGTTCAACTCTGTG